>NW_025223257.1:1044024-1158126 GCF_014066325.1 Apis laboriosa
TCTCTCTCTCTCTCTCTCTCTCTCTCTCTCTCTCTCTCTCTCTCTCTCTCTCTCGTAATCATAATCTCTCGCCGTGAGAATAGAATCGATTCCAATACGGTTCATAAAGTAACCTCCATGGAGCCGGGGTAAGATTATCAGATAGAAATGGTCGTTCAGAAATCGCGATTTCATGGTCGATTTATGAAAGCCATCGATGACAGGATCGCCAGATATTACCGTGAAAAATTTCTTTTTTCTCCCCTTCACTGTTTCCTTCCATTCGAATCCTTCCATTCTTGGCCGCGATTATACGCGATGGCGTGTATAATGCGGTTCACGACCCCGATATTCACTCTGCGCGAAGGGGAGGGCGAGAGAGAGGGAGAGAGGGAGGGGTGGGTACTCCTTGCGGCAATCCGAGGATACGGTAAAAACTAAGATTACTATGCAATGCAATCAGCGGCGTACCAGGGTTCTTTCAGATTAAAACACGGTCCAGGATTACAGGTTGAAACTATTGTTTTGCCAAGACCCGTGCCGAGCCAGATTGTGTTGTTGCGTATCCGAACGGCCGGGCAAAAAGTTGGAGGTGTAACACGTTGAGCGAACGGAGAGGGAAAAGAGAGATATAGAGAGAGAGAGAGGAGAGAGTCAGGGTCGAAGGAAAATTCGTCGTTTCGCGACACGTTCCCCTGCTTATTTCTGCCAACTCTACACCCGACCGTTTGAACTCTATCGAGAATTTGCATATTCGCTCGGATATTTTTACAAAGGTCGCGAAATTATGGAAGGATCGTTGTCGCGAAACGACACGCTCGCCGCCACTTGTTGGAGCGATGATAATATTAGTTTTGCGGTTATTCGTGGTAGCATCCGTGGCGTTGATAAAGCGAATTTATCTGGAGCTTGCTTCTTGTTTTCCTTTCCATTTTTTTTTCTTTTCTTTTCTTTTCTTTTGGAACGGAACAAGCTGAAATTCTCGACGTTTCGTCGCTAGATGAATTGTGGTTGCAAAACGAAAAGACGATTTGGGAATTGCATCGGGTCTAAGATAATTTAAGATTAGACGTGTTTGAAGTTTTGGATTTTTTGAAAACGATCGCGATCGATCGATTTCTATGAGAATGAGAATGCATTCTTCTTCGAGGATCGAAGCGTGAACACGAACGGGTCGAGACTATTCGTTAACTTCGTCCCATTTTTCGGACACAAGTCGGGGACACTCGTCGGGAAAGAAAAGAGCTTCGCAATTGCGGCTCGTCTCCCCCCTTCCTCCGTTGGAATTGTATCTAGCCTGCCGCGTACCAGGTTCGAATTAATGGTTATTTTATTCATACGACGCGGTCTGCTTCCTTTTGCCCCGGCTGTATTTCGTAGTCCGATTGTCCGCGACAGAAATTCGTGATTAATCGTTTCGCTTCTTATCTGCGCGAAGCCCGATTCAAACGATGACGGAAAAACGTTCGGTACTTTATTCCATTCAATTTTCGCTCTGGATTCATTCATTATCCTCCCGCGAAACGCGCCGTAAATAACATTTTTCCTTTTGAAAGAAGTATATTAGCACGGACTGCAAGAAGCATCATTAAGACCGCTCCGTTGGATCATTTCTCGAAGTTTTAACGAATGATCCTCAAAACTCTTCCTCCATCTTAAAAGTAGTTATCGTGATGAATAAACAGGAGGAAAAATATCGAAGGAATCGTAAAAAGACGATTTCGAGAGAAATACCTCTTAGATATTCCCCCAATATTTGATATTTCCCTCGAAAAATCTGTCACGAGAAAGAAAATAAAACTTAGGGATCGTAGTCGGGCGATCAAAGTCATTGTATTTTGATAACGCGTTAAACATAGGCACAATTAATCGAGCAAGTTTGATGGGCGAGAGAAAAGGGAGGAGAATCTAGTCAATGGCCAGATCGAGAGATGGCCAGAGGCAGGGTGTAGGCTAATGCATAAACAATGCGCCGTTTATCCACGCTGAGGACGCAAGCTCGATGAATAATAAACTACCCTACAGACACGTAGGATAGATAGACCGGTTCTGGGGTATAGGAAATCGGCCTGTGGACCTTGGATGGGAGGATTATCGACGAAAAAGTGGCGCTGTTCGTGCGCAGCCCCGGTCAGGGTGTGAATATTATTGCTTTCAAGATTTCATCCCTCTGTACGCGCCATTTAAGCCACGCCGACCGCCGATAGTTATACCGTTGATAAATTCGACTTGGCGTGGGGAGGGGTGCATGTGCACGCGCCAACAATTCTCCGCAATAATATAGCGAAGATGAGAACGGTCCGTTGGTATCGATCCAATGAATTTATGACCGTGCTTTTTTCCAAATAATTCGTATTTCAAAACGAATGCAAGACATTCCATACGGAATAAATGAGAATAAAGTTGACATTAGTACCAAAAATATTCTTCCCCGTACGACGAGAATCTTCCTTATTTCTTGGTATCGTTTACCGATCAGATGGTTGAAGAGGAGAGAAGATGCCGAGAAGAGATAAATTAACCGGAAAAGTGCATTTGTTCGGATTCGAGGAACAGAGCTAACAGAGACTCGGTTTCCACGGTTTATCTCATTACGTTATCCTCGAAGCGCGTATTCCAACGATAGCACCTATTTTATCGGTTCCGACTCGTGCTCGTTACGTTTGCAGAAAGCACGAGAGGAGAGCGAAAGGCTTTATTAACATTTATTACCGTGGCCGCATAATCGAACATTGTCGATGCCATATCGAGATTCGCGTTAAACGAAACGAATAACAACGAAAGTTTCCGAGTAAGGGTCGTTTTTTTGTATTTCTGTCTTTTCTCCTACTACCCATCTCGAGGTTTCCAACGAGGTTGCAACAATTTTTCCACCTTTTTCTTCAAACGAAACGAATCCTTTATTCCCTTCCCTTTCTCGTTACGGGAAAACAATTTACCTTGGGGAGGGACGGTGGCGAAGCTCGGTTGCGGGATTACTCGGTTGACGGATCGTTTAGCTGTTTGAATTACCACCGACAAATATTTGCACAAGTTTTATAGAATTCATTATTCGAGGCGAGAGGGAGAGCCGGGGAGGGGGTTGAACGGGGTTTAATTGTGTAAAACCGGGCGAATTACCGGGGAATAAGTCGTGGCGGGACGCGGATAATTAAAACTACGCCCCGAATCGAGGCTATACGAGGAATACGATTATAAATTTTCGGCAATTCTAATTCACCGACTCCTTCATTTCTCCCCTATTAACATATTCCGTGGTTCGCCGTGATCGTTTTGTCCCGGAGGGAGGGGAGGAGGGGGAGGAAATTACGGTACGTTCGAAAAATTCAGCACTGTTTCAACGTTCCTACGCTCGCGTTAAGCTGCCCCCCTTTTCCTCACCTTGCAAAACAACAATTTCAATTTCGGTCGCCGCACGCGCGTGTGTGCAAAAACCGTGCACGCTTAATTTCGCCTGGATGTCGCGCGCTATTTCCACCTCCACCTCCACCTCGGCGGCGACGTGAAATCGCGCATCCGATGCACGTAACGCGCACTCCATCAGCGTGCCTCTGTGGCTAAGTCCGCGTTGGCCCAGCGACCACCCCCCCAGAAGGGGCAAAAAGGGACGCGACACGGGTGAGACAGGTGATTATCGCGTTCACGGTCGAAACAATTCTGATTCCAATTTATTCCCGTTTCTCGCGTTTTCGCGATTAAATAAACGAGAAGGAGATTAAGAGAAGAATTTATATTCACGGTATATATGTATACGTGAATGTTTGAAAGATGGCGAACAACGGTCGGATCGTTATCGTATCGAGAGTTTCGTAGGAACAAAGAGAATTTTGTAGGAAGAATGGAACACGGTTGATAGAGAGAGAGAGAGAGAGAAGCGCAGTCGCTTAGAGAGCGTTTCCAGTCGAAGAGCCCGTATTGTTCTCCGGTTGTTCTTCCGTAGGGTGTAGGAATTTATCCTTGGCAAAATTCTCCTTGACAAAACGTTAAACGTTTACGGTGTACGCCATCGTAATTAGTGTATTCAAGATTAATTAATCGCGAAAGGCAGGGGGAGGAGTATCTCGCGGGAGGCGAAGATTCCCCGCCCCGACAAACGCGTGGCGGCCACCAGAGATAACAGGCCAATTAAACATTAACGGCGCAACTCGAACGAAATATGCGCGCCCGTCTCGTTGTTTAATTCGATTGAAAGTTGTGGGGAAACACGCGTGTACCCCCGCGTACGTACTAGCGCGGAACTAGCGCGAAGACAGACTTAACGCGTTTAAGCCAAATTAGATAAAGCGGGGAACGTATGGATCCGCGAGGGAAGTTCGCAAATGCGACAGCGAAACTAGGCTGAAACTGTGTGTGCGGGGAGGAGGAAGTGGAGGAGAAGGAAGAGGAGGAATAAGAATGCTCGGTGGATCGTGGCGCGCGAAACGTCGAGGGAAAAAGGATTAAAAGGCGAGGAGACGGAAGTGGAAATGGAGAAAAGGGATGGAGGAAGTGGGAGGGATGGAAAGGGTTTTCTTTAACCCGATAAAACGTGATCCTCGCTTTATCAAGTTAACGTAATCCACTTATTTTCAACCGGGAACGAGGTGGGCCGTGAAGAGGGTCGTGGATGAAGAACGGTGGTGGAATAGCGAGTGTGGGAGGCGAGATTATGCAGGTGTGAGACCCGCGGCGGGAAATACTGCCTTTTAAATTAATTTCAACGGACGTTCGTCGTCGTCGTCGTCGTCGTCGTCGTCGTCGTCGTCGTCGTATATACAGTAGCGACGAGCTGTTTGTCCCTTAACCGTGTAATTCCGCCTACCACCCTCTTTCACCACCCCTCTCGTCAACCTCTCTCTCTCTCTCTCTCTCTCTCTCTTCCTCATCGCTTCTCTAAACTCTCTACCTTCTCCCTCCCTCACGTTTCGTTTATATCGCATCCCGCCGGTTGGACCGGTTCCAATTGCGAATTGAACCGTTCGTAACTGTTGAACGTGAATTATGGCGTTTATTTATTCTCCCCTGTCCCTCGTGCCATTCCCCGTTGGCTGTCCTGTTCGCAGCCATCCATCCTACTACGCCCCCGAAATCAGTGCCTCGCGGACGATGGCCCGATCGCGTGTGTGTGTGCTCGTGTAACGACGCCGATTTCCCTTGATTATAATCGAATCGGTCAATGGAGGATCGTTTGAAAACGAATGTGCATATTACGGACCATGGATTGAAAATGATAGAAAATAAATAATTATTTTTAACGCTCGCCCATACGTTACACGTACGCCGCGAGATTAGAATCGTCGACAGATACGTTCCGGGTTTCCTTCCTTCGTTCAATTTCCCGTCGAACGTATCGCTTTAACTTCGTCGCTTTAACGTACGTGACGCGAAACGAAACGAAAAACGCGAAGCGATATCGACAAAAGATATGAGAGGGAGGGAGGGAAATAACAGTGGACGATGCGGTGGACACGCGTTGTAAAACGCGCTCGATCCTCATCGCGTCATGCCGTCGCTATTATTCCCTCCTATCAGAGCATCGCCGGTCCACGGCTCGCAAAGTTGGCAGACGGTGTCCGAGTAGTTTGTGAATACCGCGAGAAACACTGGGACCGAGTGTGTGTGGAGGATCGTCGAGATACCTTGGTGCGAAACGGAGGGACGGTAGGGGTGTTTATCAACCCTCTGTGCCTGACAATCTCGCGTAGAAGACGCGGAATACAAACGCAGCACCCCTCCTCGTTCTTGTTTCTCCGATCTGTACGTGAACGAACGTACGTACGGCGTTATAACTTAAACGCGAAGAACTCGTTTGAATATGGTGTATTCGGATACCAGATATTACTTTTATACGCGTGATACCGCGTCAGTTCCTCGAGACAAAGGCCTCGAGAATATACGAGGTTGCGAAAAGATACTGGGTTGTTGGCGGACGAAGGGGGGGAGGTGGCTTCAATTTCATAGGAATGGCAGTAATTTTCCACTTCTCTCCTTCCTCCTCCCTTCCCATTTCATCCCTATCTTGGATAACTCGTCACCCTCCCCGACTTTCTTTTTTTTTCTTTTTTCTTTTCTATTAATTTCCCGCTTCACTAAACCTCGCGGACTTTCCATCGCGGAAAGGGTTAAATAGTGAACTTTGCGAAAGAACCAAGTTTTCTTTTTTCTTTCTTTTTTTTTTTTTTTTTTTTTTGCAAAGTTCCATCGCTTTGAACGTGAATCTTCTGCCTTTTCGCGTTCAGGAAATATCTTTTTATCTACGGAGAGTTCTTAAAATTCTCCAGTCCGGCCGGTCCGCTGGAATCTCATTTCTCGATTTTTCTCTCTTTCTCTCTCTCTCTCTCTCTCGAAGTTGAAGTTTGAAACGCGTTTCGAAAAAGAAGAAAAATGGAGTAGTCGCAAAATGGAGTAGCGCGTGTCACGGTGTATTATCGTTGGTATTATGAATCGGCCGGCTACCGATTCATCGTGCGATGATTTGTGATGGAAATTAATTCATGGTAAAACGGCTAATAAAATTTCCTCGCGGAGATTTCACGTTTTACGTGGCGGAACCGCGACGAGAGACATGACTGATCGCGGCCGGGGGTGTCATTTTATCGATGCATAGCAAGACGGAAGGACGTTGACTAATGATATTGCCGCAGCAACTTATTTGTTATCGAAATTGCCTATTACTTACACTATTGGACAATATGTCTGCCGTCTCCTCGCTATCGGCCTCGGCCTATAGGAGGCACCAACTTCTCTCTCCAACCTCTCCTATCGATTATTGCCGGCCGATATCTGTCGTCCGTGGAAAATGATTTGGTTACTATCTATAAATCGAGTTGGAATCATCGTCGTCGATCTAAGTAAAAAGAAAAGAAAAACACGAAAAATACCTCTTAATTGGATCCTTTGGCGGAGATGGAAATTTTCCACGAAACATTCGTGGTATTCGTGGAGACGAGATAATGGGTGTACGTACATCTCGACGTTGTATCTCTGGAATTCACTTCTCCCTTCCCCCTGTCCCTTCGAAACCGCACAATTACGTACGCAAGATAATAATGCAAAGGAAGAAGAAAGAAAGGGAAGAAAAAGGGAAGAAAAGAAGAGGAATGGAAACGAAAGAAGAAGAAATAGTATATTACGATTATTTTTATTTCGGCTTTGGAAAAATGCAAAATCATCGCATGGCAGCATCGATTGAAGCATCGATTGACAAATATCGATTAATCATCCACTCGAAAATAAATATCTTTTGTTAAGGACAAATTTATAATACTCTTATCGGTTGCTACGATATAATACGATATTGATAATTGGATGAATACAACGATTCATTTTCTTTTTTCTTTTCTTCTTTTCTATAACAAGATATGATTAGAAAACTAGATGTTTCTTGGATCTAAAAGATAGAATCCGCGAATAATCTCTGTTTATATATATATATATATAACGTATCGGAGATACGTGATGAGATCTGGTGATTAATTCGATCGTTTGTTTCGCGTCACGTACACGCTTGTGCATAAATATGCTCACGGTCAAACACAAGTTCGGTTTAATTGAAAGGCGAAACGCGTGTCCCGGGCTTGGAAGATATTAATTAGCTTTCAGAGTTAATCGCGTTCTCCATGATGCTTGGCCGCGGTGGTGGAATCTATGCGTTTTCACACGCGTGGGTGTAATATCTCTGGCAGCTCGATGGGGGAGGGGGAGGTCGATAACCCCTGCCTCGGGTTAAATCGTCGAGGGCTACCCTCGATAATCTCTCGCGATTCCGCGTGGAAGGTGAAGGCGTGGGAGGGAAATCTTGAGTTTGGACGAAATCCGATGGAATCGATCGATGTCGATGATCGACGCCCGAGAGAAATTGGAAAGTACTTTCGGTAATTATTATTGCGCGAGATACTCGTCGAATCTCGAAAGCGGGCGGAGAATCGCTTTGATACGTTGTCGAATACGCCGAATCATTCTCGACTCTCCTCTCGTTGAACGGTTTGAAGAACTTCCCTCCGAGCTCGAGTTTGAAATAAGTGATTTTGCCATCGCTTCACCGTACAAACGGCCGGTGATTTGTACGAATCATCCTTTGAATCAAGCTCGTTACGTTGTCCGCTTTGACATGTGTATCGCGTGTCCCTCCATGAAATCGATATACGAAACCTCCTCCTCGTTCGAATAACAGAAGAGAGCACGCGTGTCATCGTCCGCATCGAATTAAATCGTTCGTTAATTTGGCAACGAAGCAAATATTGAAAATTTCGAGGCGAGCCGGGTATAATTTTCGGGATATAATTTCAATTTTTCTACCACACCATCGTACAACGATAATTATTATTCATATTGTCGTTTCACACCGTCGATTAATTATGCCTTTCAAACGTACACCGATCGTCCATTTTTAACAATGCTCCATGTTAAACTTCATTTAAACCTCGTTTCGGATAACAATTTTTCCCGAAAATAATTTGCAATTATCGGATCCTCCTCTCCGTTTCGTCCTTTTTCTCGAAAATATTTTCAAGAGTCACGTTTTTTTTCTTTTTCTTTTTTTTTTTTTAATCACGTTAACGTTCTACCGAAAATTATAAACGATTTTCTCCGTGATACCGTGAATATATCATATTTTTCTCACCCGTGTTTCCGTTCCCCCGGTTTCGGCCACAGATTGGCCCGTCAGTCCCGCGCCATCTCCGTGGAACTATGCAATTAATCCATAAAATAGGTATGCGAGGCGCGGGACGTATGTTGAACGGCAATTTCATCGTCCAGCCTTTTCTTTGTTCGCGCCGAAATCCGGTATACTGCGGGAGGAAACGTGTGACGCGTACATTTATTCAAAACACCGTGACACATTTCGTTTTCGCGACGCGAAAACGCGATTCGCTCCTAAATCTTTATCCCGTTGTGTCCGGCCAAGATTTACGCGTGTTAAGCACAACGACTCGTTCGTTTCGAATGACGGTGTGAATAATAGAGGAGGGAAAAATGGGGCAAGGTTCATTGAAGACTTAATCTCATAATTTAGACGAGAGAGACGGTATTATTTTTTTCTTTTTGAGATAAAGCAAAAAATTAACAAAGTTTGTGCTTTGTTCGTTCGTCTTTTATTCGTTATTCTTTTTTTTTTTTCTTCTTTTTTTTTTTTTTGTTTTCCTCGTTTCTTTTCATATTTAACAATACAATACTTGCGAGAACAATTGTCTACGTAAGAAATAAATTTATTTTTTACGTTGAAAATTAGTAAATACAAGTAACGAAAATTGGTTATCAATCACATGGATCTTGGGTGTTAATACCTTGTTAATTATAAATGGTTCTTATAATATACAATATATATAATAATTTGCTAAATTTGTACCATCGATTGGTGGACGTCTGGTAGGCGAAGAACGTGAATATAAAATATATTCGTGATATGCGTGAACAAACATACACGTGGATATTAAATCTAAGATTTTTACTCTCTACGCCGCCTACGAAACATATTGAACTTTGGTTTCGTGAGTTTCTAGCTAAAGTATTATACATCGAAATTCGATTAAATTATAAGAAATAACCTATAACCTCGTTAGCGAATCGAAATTATTTTGTTCTAATTAATCGTTTGATTAATCGGTAATTACGCTACGTGTAATTCTATAATGTTGAATATATTCAAAATTATTGTGCGCGGTTAGTTGAACCTCTCTCTCTCTCTTTCTCTTGTTTCATCTTTTGCTCTCATTCGATACGAAGATTACTCCGAAGAGTATAGCATATAATTTCTAGAGTATTGTTTTCATGTAAACGATGTGAAATAAATATATGCAATTATCAAATTTAATTTACAAAGAGAAGAGAATAATCAACGAATTCGTAAGATAATAGATCGTGAAACGTTTTCTCGCGTTACGTATCAACGTATCTTATTAATTAAATTTAAATATTTTCGTAGTATATCGTTACGAGAGCGTATATATCATTTACGAGAGAGAATTGTTGCATCGTATACGATTGATTCTTTCTTGAAATTAGTTTTAAACAGCACAACTCTTTTAATCCATATCGAATTAATCAAACACGCCTGCTTCCTCGAATTTCGCTAATCTCTCGGCCATTACCTTCCGATACATCGGATTCTTGGTCCCGGGATAATCAAACGTGTCGTTTTTCTTGATCAGTTCGTCGATACTCACCACCTGGGATTTATCCATCAGGGTGAACGGTAATACGGTAGTCGCGGCCAACATCCCCCACGCTATCCTTTCTCTCATATATTTTTTTATATCTTTTATCGTAGGTGGTGTCGTTTTGCAACCTAGCCTCTTCATGGTGGTGGTCAACGTATTTACGTATTCCTCGATCAGACTCTCGGCATTCACTTCGTTTTGGACGGTCGCGTTTAAAAAGTAGAGCAGGTCGATCGCCGGTGAAGTGTAGATAGACATTTGGAAATCCACCTGGAACATCGATCCGTGTAAACTGGAAACGCGAAACGGAATTGGAAATGGAATCTGAGCGAAAAGAAAGAATAGAGCGCGGATTCGTGAAATCATCGAAGCTTTGTCCTTCGACTCGAGAGACGCGGATAATTATCGATCGAGTCGGATTTTATTGCATTATTCACGATGCATAACGTTTCAAGAACGCATAATTTAAGGATAGAATTTGATTCTATTTCTTTGAATGAGAAATTGATTAGATTGTTTACGAGTTCGACGCAAGATATCGAATACTTACAAACACGTGCTGGATAGGCTTTGAATTCTCATCGTATCGATACATCATATTGTTCGTCCAGGAATCACCGTGATTAATAACGTTGAACTCGTCGTCGTTTCGTTGCAATGCCGCTAAACCACGATCGTAAACAACTTCGGCGAATTTCTTAACTTTATTCTGATACCTGTGATATATATATATATATATGGAGATCACGTGAAATTGGAAAAAAAAAAAAAGAAGAAAAAGAAATGAAACGTCGAAGTAATCCTAATTTCACTTATTCGCGTTCGTGATTATTATATCGATTCGATATGCTTCACCTTTTCACGTCTTGCGGCCAATTTGCCAAATCATCTCCAAGAGCTTTAATCGCGGAGACGAAGAAGACTTTGAATTCGGTCGGCATTCCTTCGTACAGTATCCCTTTTTGGTATAGAGTCTTTAGCTTGGGTTCCTACAAAAAAGAAAAAGAAAACGTTGGAAAAGATGGAATAATTACGCATAGAAATATTTCGTCACGTATCATATAACGAAGAAGAAATTACCTTTTCGCACAGTGCGACCGACGCTGCGTGAAATTTGCCTAAGCTTTGAAGAGTTAGCTTGGAATGATCGAAATCTAAACCACGGAAACGATCGGCCATACGAAATCCTAGACGAGAAAGGTCTTCTAATATCAAACAAATCGGCCGTTCCATTCTAAAGTAAAGTACATTTGCTCCCAGCCGAGTGCCCAACATTTTTTGCATCTTTCGTAGGGAATTCGACATCATGAAGATTTCGTTCTCGAAGATACCCATTGACATGATCTTACAAAACGTTCAGAAATATCTGCCGTAAGATATACAAGTCACGTACCAATTGTTGTGCATATGCGATTGTTCTATATTTTGACTATTTTTTTTTTTTTTTTTTTCAAGATGTCTACAAGAGTTCGATTAATTAGAAAGCCTCGACTCCACTCGGTCGAAGGTAGATCGTTTTTGAAATTGCCCCGTAAAAATATTTACCGCTTCCTTTCGTAAGTCCTCCTCCAACGGCTCGAACTTGCACACAATCGACGTCTCCTTATTGACCCTGGTCTTGCCCTCCTTCTGCGTGTATTTCACGGTCACCCTATACATATCGCTGGCATAATTGTCACCTTTGCTGGTCGCCGGTTTCACCGATATATTCGTTACATTGATGCTGGTGTCGTACTCGTTGTACTGGAGGATCCTTTGCACGAATTCGTTATTTAACCATTCCAATTTATCGACCATTTTTCTCTGAAAAATTGGAGAATCCAAATTGGAGAATTTCCACGGAATAAATCGTCGCGTCTTCGTCAAGTACGCGCGCCAGGGAACCGATTCTTTATAGCAAACTTATTCTTCGCCGTCAGATTTATCACCCTCTTCTTTTCCTTCCCTGTCCCTTTCCTTCATTTCCTTTCGACGTTTCTACCTCTTTCTCTTTTCTCTCCCTTACTCTCGACACACACACACACACACACACACACACACACACACACACACACACACACACAGAGGTATTATCTTCACAGATTCGTCTTCTTTCCTCCCGATCCCCTTCGATTCTTTGATATTCACGGGAATCGTTTCTCGCGTTTTCGAGATCTCTGTTTCAATTAGAAACGTAATGGAACGAGGCGTTTTTCTTTTCCTTCCGCCTTCTCACTTCCTTTTTTCGGCGCCACGTTTCATCGCTCCAGATTCGAGATTCGAGATTCGAGATTCGAGATTCGAGATTCGAAACGCGGTATTTTAAAGAAATTTACGACTCGTATCTCCTCTGGGAACGGGAAAGGAAGGAACGCGTCTTTTTTCTCTTTCCGTCTCGAACAAGGACGATCGTCGGAGAAGGGAAATTTTCGTGGGAAGCGAGAACGGCGGAAAGATTTGAATCGAAAGTGCGAGGGAACTCTTTTCCATTTTTTCTTTTTTTTTTTTTAATGGCGAGAGGATGGAAAGGGGGAGGGATTTTAAACGGATGTTCAACTTGAGTTTTAACGAATCGGTTGGAACGATTGATAGGACGGGAGGAAGATGGAAGAGAGAACGAGGAACGTTCGGACATGTTTGGAAAAATACAGGATTTCTTTCGAATCGATAAGTCGCGAAAGATTGAGCCGTAAACGTGTCCACTATCGAGGTTATCGAACGCATTTTAGATCACGGGAGGGCACTTACAATTAGAATGAATCGCACTGTTGATTATTCTCGTGGAGAGGAGCGAAGAAATCGAGGGCAAGTGATTGTGATGTCCCTCTTTTAAAAATCCGGTTCTTGCTTGTTATCTACTGTTGCATTACTCATATTTGTCTTGTCAAACGTTTTTTTTCTTCAACCGTTATTCGGTTCGAACCGTTGTCTAGGCCCATAAAAAGCTAACCGGAGCCTTGGAACGAAGCGTGAAGCAATAAAAAAAAGTTTCGCTTAATTGAAACGATCAAACGTTCGGTCATTTAGTTGTATGTTATATACATTATATATATATGTAATAATTGTGGCAAACGAATAATAATTTAAAGCGAGTTGTGTATTAAATATTCGCGAGCCAGTAGAGTCAAGAGAGATTAACGATCCTCGTTTATCAATCTCGTTTCAATCAGATTCCCGATGGACCGTGACGCGTGATCATTTTACGCCATTTCAATCATTTTACTCGAAATTAGAATACAAAATTAGATACAACGTTAAAGTGCGTAAATTGATGTAAATTAACGATGAATTACGCTCGATCTACGAACGGAATCTAATTGTTTTTTTATTGAGTAACCGAAGGTAGAGCCACCTTTCACCTCGATCAATTTCCAATTTCTTCGGAATAATTTCGGGATAAATAATAATCCTCTTCGATGGAACCACTAAATTATACAATCACTTATTAAATTACTATTAAATGATTAGCCATTGTGAGAACGGTTTTATTCGAGAGCGGCACAACGGGCGCGAAGAGGGAACGAGGCGCGGCGGATTAACAATACTTTTTCCGCGTTAATTTTCTTCCTAACACTAATGAATCGTTGACAATGAATTTATCCGGGTACGCGGATTAATATACGCGGAAATGGAACGAGAAAATGTTGCTTCATCGTCACTAACCTGCGAGAGATACGGAGGAAATTGTACACAAAAGAAAGAATAATTTCAACTTCACACTGCCACCGTGGACGTCTGATACGGAATGAGCCACACGGAATCGACGTGTCACGTTTTATGCAGACGTCCACACATTATTTATACTCCGATTAGAGTACTCCCCTCCCCTCCTCCTCCGCGGATGTATCCTATCGTTAAAATGTTCTTCGATAGCAATCACCGAGGATACACGAAATTTATTTTTCCATAAAGAAGCGTGTTTTCTAATACCTATATGCCAGTTATATTTGATACAGTTATATTATTTACTCCAACTTGTCGAGCGTTACGCGCCAGCTACGAATAATCAGTGTTTGCGATTGTTCGGCAATCCGAACGTCCAATTTTACCAACTGTGATTATCTGTCGCGTCTCTTAACTCCAATGGCAAATAAGATATATATCGCTGACCAATTATTGGAACAAAGAATAAATATTTTTTGGATATATGCGACTACGATGAGATCTTTTGAAAATGTCGAATCGAAACACTATTCGCCATTATCTACTCAATGATAATAAATCGGCGTTTCGTTTATCGTTACTGAACAAATATTTTCCCATATCTTTCATAATTTATATCGGATTTATTATGAGTTACGAGTTATCAGCGTTTTCATCGTGGTTCGCTTATGATTTGCATTCCGATATCGTTATAAAGCAAGTTTTGAAACGACGACACTGAGCTTCAATACACGGAATTTCAATGGATTGATTGTAATAACCGTGAGTCATTTTTATGCAAGAATCGTCCATCTTTATCATTGGCGACATTGCCTCCGTTTCCTCGATTCGTAATGAAAAGTTATCGATTAAAGATAAAAGATAAAATTAACTTAGCTTCGCGACCTTGAAATAAATCCATTTCACGATTAATTTCGAATAAATGGAATATAATCGTGCGTTGTAATTTTGATCGTTTGGCAAGTAGTTTGCAAGGGGAAAAAAAGAAGAAGAAGAAGAAGAAGAAGAAGAAGAAGAAGAAGAAGAAAAAAAGGATTCACGAGGTTTCTTTAATGTTACGACGATGTCATTATTATTCAGATTATTTAGACAATATCGGCGCCAAAGCTCGAAGCGTTTACATAATCCGACAACAAATACTTCGATCGCGTTTGAAAAAAAAGTCAAGTCTCGGATAATCTTCTGGAGTGACAGTGCCTGCTATTATCATTGTCATGAAAAACGTAATAACAACATTTTCGTAATAACAAATGACCAGACATATTTAGACACACAATTAATACAATTAATATTTTTCCTCTCGAGAATTTTTGCACGATCATCGGATTAATTCCTCCTTCTTATTTCCGTGTAGTATTTGTGTTTGCAATCAATCATCTTCGATGGTGCATACATTTTGACAGAGCAAATACTCGAATTGATAAAACAAGCGTAATATTGTGTTAAAAATTTTAAATAATTTAGAATATTATCATCGCGACGATTGCGATAATTGAACTAAGAAGTGGTTTTCAGAGGAAAAATATAATATTTGAGAGATTTCGATATTATTGCTCGAACGTCGAGTGATTGTTTTCTTCGATTGTTTGTCAAATAATAAAAAACGCGTCAAGACGAAAAGAAATTGTGTTATTAGCGTTTGTATCGCAGCGATAAAAAAGTAATAACTTTAAGCAAAGTCTTTTGATAATCTATCTAGGAAGTAGATTTTTATATATATATATATATAATATATGCACGCGGTAATAGATGTTTAAATATGTTAAACGTACGCAAAATGTTATATTTGTTCCGACTATTTTTATTCGTTCTAGGAAGAAAACGAGCCGATAAGGCCAATACCAAATATGCATTCGATTGGCCTAAATCGCGAACGCACATGATTAAAATTATACAACCGATTCGTATCAATCGCAGTCTAGCCGATTTATTTACATTAGCCGATTAAATAGAACCGTCCACTTTTCAATTTACATTATTCAACGATCACTTGCCGCGAATCGCGTTCATCCGGTGTGATTCGGTCGAAAATTCCAATTCCAACCGAACGTAAACCGTTTCGAGAAATTGGAAAAATTATCGTCAAAATTTTTCTTCATCGATTCCATCGGTTCTAACTAATTCGCGACTCGCATAGTAACAGTATTAAAATAATTCGAAAGGATGATACGTCGATTTATTCGTTTCAACAAGTTTGAACAAAAAATTCCCATGGATTTAATTACTTGTGAACGTGTACGCGTGAATTTCTACGCGAGATATTTTTCCACGCCAAAATGAAAACGTACATGACGTGACATCCATGATCTTGAATCCATACCGTGGCGAACATGAATATCAGACGTTACACATCGTCGTTATATAATACACTATAAATGCCACGCATTATTTAACTTGCGATAGCCTTGCATTTGTTACAGCGTTTATACGCATACACGGATCTAAATATTTTTCTCTCCCTCTCTCACTCTCTTTCTCATCGTACGATGTCGATGAATCGTTAAAAATATAAATTGTCCGTGATGTTAATCGATTAACACGCGAACTTAATTTAACAATTATGGTTATTTATTATATAATGCCTATAAGCGATTTTTAACATTCAAAGATTGATTGATTACCTTGAAAATCGACTTTCGTTGAACGAAGGAAATTGTTGGTTATTCCATCGGGCAACGTTGGTATTAATCGAGGCAAGAAAAGAAATATCACAGTTTTTATCGGTCATGTTTTTATATCTGTTGTTGCGGTATATTACCGACACTGCACAATGAAAAATTATATTGCCGTGCATGTAGGAAATTTACAATCCTTTCGATTTATTGACATTGCAACATGGTCTTTCGAATATAAGGCTTTGGACCGACTGAATATACGACGCAATTTTTAAAATGCGATAACAAAGAGGAATTTCCGTTTGAAAATAACAGATTTTCGTAGATATCGAGAAATTGAAAGATACAAGGAAAAGAAAAGAAAAATAATATAAATATTATTATCAGAACGCCGCGATATACGCGTAATCGAATCATCGATCGAGGAGAAAAGGAAAGAAAAGGAAAAGAGGAGAAGGAGAAGAAGGAGGAGGGAAAAAATTGAGATAGCTGAATCTTTTCTTTCGAGATCTATCTATCTATCTATCTATCGGAAGGTTTTATATTCGAAGGTTTAAAAAACTCGAAGAGAGAAGTGATTTAATTGTTACATCGCTGTAAATAAATCTCATACATTTACACAGCGAATTATCCACTTATTACCAAGGACGTCTATTGAATATCATGGACGATGGGGATATTCATTGAGAGCGGAATTGACCAGACCAATTCTTTCTAATATTTTATTTCTTTAATTGTTCTCTTCGTTTTATTGCCTATAATCATTCACCTTGAATACTAATCCGTTAAAAATAAAGCGTACGATTATCACTTGAATTATTATCCGATACGCAACTCTTTTTTCTATATATAATAATACTCTTATAACCTTATCGTAAAATCATAATTGTGGATAATTGTAGAGGTAAAAAATTTTATAATCGAGCGATAGGTGTAATTTTCAATTCGAAGGCCGCGATCGGCACGTACCAATATCTCTCCTCTGTTACAACGAGGCAATCGAGATCACGATAGAGTTTTATCTCGTCATATCGACTATTATTTCTCTATATTATTATTACGTAATAATCGAGAAAAAGTTTTAAATTCCAACGATAAAAATAAATCGTTCGTCGTTCGTCTCGAAGGAAAACCAAGGAGGAATAATTCGTCATCAAGACGAATAGAAAGAAAGACCCGGATATTCTCCCGGAATATCGAGCCGTTAAGTATCGTCGGGGAACGGGTAAAAGTAACGTTATTTCATGTTGTATCGGGCGTAATGCCGCGCACCAACTATTTTGTAACTGTTTGCACCTGTTTGCCTCTATCACGCGGAGATAACTGTATACGAATAAACCTTTATTGTTATCGCGATCATCGAACGCGATCCCGAGATAGGTGGACGATGATGGTCCGCCTTGTGTGTTCGAATATCGGCGTTCAAATATCAATAAAAGCTGGATCCAAAGTCGTCGCTAGCCGTCGCGCGATCGCGTGCGCTTGGGTCGAATACGGTCGTTACGTTTTCCCTCCTCTCCTCCGCGTCGTCGTCCTCTCATCTTCATCCCCTTTCGCCGAGACGAGGTCCTTTTCGAGTTCGTGCCTCTCTACACCTTCCACTACGGCACTGTTGGTCCGTTTGCTCCTCGTACGAGACGATTGTACGACGACGAAAAACGCTCGCTCCGACATTTTCCTCGAATTTTGTAAAGAGAGAATGCTCTCCTCGGGTCTAGTTATGTAGACAAATGGGTGGAGAGCGAAGGATTTGCGTGAACAGAAGAAAATGAGTCGAAGATATTCGCCGTGTCGTGATGATGATAATGAAGATCGTTATCGCGATGATGGATTAATTTATCGCATCTTATCGAGAATTTGTAAGAATTAATCAAGGCCGAAGGATCAAACGATCGTAAAGTAATAACACGAATAAAGAAGAAGAAGAAAGGTCTTATTGGATTAGAATCGGTCTTAATTGGTATAGAAAAATGGGAATTATTCGTATTCCGTTTATATATACGCGGAACGACGGGGATACACGTTGAAAATTTTCCAAGTGATCGTTCGCTACGATCTTTGCTGGGGAAGCAACTTTATTCGAGGAATCCGCCTTCTGTCGTTATCGTTGCTTCGCCCTTCTTCGAGAAGTTAATCCAATCACCACCCCTGCCGGGTCTGCAAAATTTCCAGTCGATGTCGATGGGTAAAAGAAACAGAAGCGTCGACGAGGGGGGAGGGGCTGGTTGGTTGCTCGTTTTTAGGAACCACTCAATTTCACGTTTCGTCTCGCGAAAATTTTTTTGCATCCTCCTTCCAGGGGGATTACGTATATTTTCCCGAATAATAGGAACGAACGTGATAATTTATATATTGTAATATTTTTTGCAACCGGTATTTATTAAAACTCACTTATAATTAAATACTTCTCGATTAGATAACGTAACTCGATGATGTACATACAGAAAATAGAAGAAGAAAGATAGTTGTTCCATATCTCTTGTTACGTATGTTTGATTATCTACAATTCTGATAAAAATGGTTTGTATGTCATGTATTCTGGGAAAATTATTTTTATTTTATTGCGCCATTTTATGTAATTATACACGGTAATTATATAAATTTAAATTATCCTTTTGTATACAAATATAGCGATCAGATATATAATTGTAATGTAAATAATTATTGCATAATTGGACGAGAGTGGATATATATAATTAAATTAATTAAAAATAATTATTTTTTCGTACAAGATTAAGATTAATATATGATCATTTGTGTGAATGAGCATTATACAATAGGATTGTCCCGACTCCGTTAAGAAGTTGATAAAATCGTGTTTGCAACTTGACTTCTAAACGAGCAGCTTGCCGCCGCTACTCGTTATTCTTTTTTGCTTATTGAATGATACTCGAATCATTATCAATGAATATTGACCAAAAAAAAAAGCATCGAGATATTTCGGTATCTCGTAAAAAACAAATAATCAACTCGAATTCAGCTTATATTTTATTTTAAGCAATTAAAAAAAACTCCAAAGTGCAAGGTTTCCTAAAATGTTAATGATACAATTAAATAGATAGCGATAACGTATCGTCGCGTAGTTCAAATTTACAAGTTATACTCGAACAGAGAAGATTCCTCGCTTCGTTTCTGATCCGATGAATTTATTTCTAGATTACGAAGGCAAGAAAATTGTTGGTTATCGGTGGAAAATCGGTGGAATATCGGGCTTTCGCGTTCCCTCGTGACAATTAATTTCTCATAGACAATGGACGAAGTGAGAAATAAAAGAGAATAGTCCATCCATCGGAGTTCAATCGCGAATCAATCGGAATCATCCACGATTCTTGCCTTATTATTTCTACTTCTTGTATTTTGTATTATCGTATTCTCGCGCGATTCTTCATTTCGCAAATTTTCGTGTCAAAATTTGATGAGACAATTACGTGAAAATACCATTTAATCGTGTAATTGTATCCGAATTGCACATTAATTATTCCTTGTTCCTTATGTAACGATGACTTGTACTGTGATATTGTAAACAAGTTACGTAAAATCAATGAATCCATCATAATTATTATTTATAATCTTCATATCATTATTGTCGCATAATTATCATATCCCGTAATAGTCTCGAATCCCATTTGGGAAAATTTAATTCGATATCCCCCTTCGGACACGAAACGGATCTCTATATGGGCGACGACCGACGAGTGTGAGATATCCCCGGATCATTTTGTACACGATGAAATTTATTAGGGGAAACCTAAATAAATTTCGAGCGATCGCTATCGAGTTTAGAAGTCGAATCACGCTTCGAACCATCTCGGCCACGAAATCTCGATTCGAGATCCCGGAAATGGCGATGTCTCTGAATAGGGTTCTCGAATTAGGGAAGACCTTTCTGCTTTGTGTATATCGATAACTGTCTCTTGCAACACGTGCGATAGATAATGCCGTTCGAAGGTAGCCTCGAGTGCTAGAGCGAGATATCGATTTAATTCAAGAATCAATTATCGAAACGTGGGAAGACGTGTATCGACGAATATTATTCAACCACGAAATCGAAATATCGGTAGAATTCGAGATTGATTCGTGATTCGAGGAACTTTAGAAGAAGCGCGTTATCGTTTAGTTTCGGTAATTTTTTTTTTTTTTTTTAATTTCTTTTCAACAAAAATCGATTTTGTTTAACGGGACATTCGAATTCAAAATTTCTTTAAAATGGAAATGTAAATGAATTATTGGTTAAACCTCGAGATTTTATTCGAACGTTCGTATTCATTTCTCACGGTTAAAATGATCTCGTCGAAATTTGCGATACAACGGAGAATTGGTGTAACTCGATATATTCCACGGTACGCGTATATCGATTGTGATAGACAATGAAATTAATGACAGACCTAATAATCTCTTGGCGAGTGTTCGATGCGATCCACATCTGGCAATAATGTTTAACCATAACGGTCATAACTAAAACGTGATGACATCGAAGCTAATATGTTTGAACGAAACACGATTGTCGTATAATTTCTACATTTTCAATTCAACATTATCGTGAATATATACATAACGTTGATGTATTTTTTTTATAAAAAAATATTATATCGTTGTCGATTTAATACGCGTTTTTTTTTTTTTTTTTTTTTTTAGGAAAATATCATTTTTATCATTCGAGATCATGGGATCGAGATGTGAAAGTCATCGAGAATTGTGACATTGGGAGTCAAGATCATCATAAATTATGAATTTATACTCTCTATGAATTTATATACTCTTGAGTAATCGAAGAAGATATATGATTCGGGATTATTAAAATTTTATTGGTAGGTTGAAGTTAGTTGGATTTTTGCAAGATCATCGTTGTTCTCGTGCATAATATTTTTAGCGTTATATAATAATTGCGTGTTAATATTTTTTTTTTTCATTACTATTATAATACATTACAATACATTATAACATTATAACGCAAAATTCGCATCGTAAGTTTCTTCTTCCGTCGTGAATTTTCTTCGAATATTGCCTTTAGATCTTCATCTAACATCTCGGAGAATTCGAAACGAAAAACAACGCGACCGGGTTCGGTTTTGCCGTTCCTCCCGTGGCCACGTTATTACGGTTTACAGTTAACAGAGACTATCATAAATCTCGCAACCGGGTACCGTTGCATCTTAGTTCACGATTCCACCAACCGAGATGGGATATAATTCAGGCCAAGTCGAGTCGAAGACCATGGACAGAGTCGTGGCGCGTTCCCGAAATTCGCGAGATTATCCACGATATCCACGATTAATATCTCTGGACCGAAACTGTGCTAACCGATTTCGTTCATTCGCCTCGATTATTATATTCCCGCGCAACAACTTGTGCAAACTTCCGCAACATCTTTGCACAACGTGATCGTGGACATTAATGCATATCTCCATTATGAATATATAATTAATCCTACCGGTATGCAACAATGTGCCGTGCAATTGAATTTAACGCTCGTGACAAATAATAAAATTCAATGCTATCAACTTGTTTTGAAGAGTAAATTTTATACAATAAGAAAAGGAAGAAGCGATATTTTCGACATTTTTTCCCTGTTGCATAAATTTACGAGGAATAACAAACAAAGTTTCGAGTTTCTTCTTTCTGTTTTCTTTAATTCGCGTTCCAAATTCCTGAACCAAGCGGATCAATCGATGAACGTTGTATCGACGACCGGATTCTCTTTTTTTTTCTCTCTCTCTCTTTCTCCGTCAAAATTTCGTCATCCGATCGTCTCTCATTTACAAACGTTAACGAACAGGGTACGAATAAAATATAATTCTTCACCATCATCTCGACATGAGATACGGCAAATGAAGCAGCCAGTTGATCCTTGACGTCATTTCGTAATTGGAAAACTAGCCTAGTACGTTCGAAATGGTTGACCTCGGTTTCTAGAAACGCGACACGTGTCTACAAACACTCGTACCTATTATCTCAATGCGTGTAAGAAAACTCGTTGACAAGCGGATATTTAACGACGGAGATCGGTCGACCGTTGGTCATCTCCTTCCTTGAACGGAATATGCGTTCAATCCGCGCCTCCGCAATTTGCATACTTTGTCGCCAGCGACCTATAGGCGGGGTTAAAGCATCGGGCAAAGGGATAAACCGGCGTTGCCCGAGAGAACCCCGATCGGCCGTGGTGGTCGTCGTTGAAGCGGGCAGGTTGTCGTTAAAATCGGGCTACTCGTCGAGCGTCATTGCCACGATCGAAGGTTTATCGGAGTCCGCGGCAAAGGCTTTAATAATCATCGCGTTATTCCGCCAAAGTTTCGGTCGTCGTTCCACGCTCTGCTGAAATTTTGTCACGTAATTAAGGCGCAGTTTGACGCATGACGATGGGATTAAACTTTCTCTCTCTCTCTCTCTCTCTCTCTCCCTCTCTCGCACGATCTCCTCATTTCCATCCCTTCCCTCTTTCCCTTCGCTCCGCTCCTTGTTATTTCGTAGTGAGCGCTGATCTTCCGATATCCCCAGGAAGCTTAACCGACTGTAATCTGTTGGACGCCTCGCAACTTGCCGGATGCTGGATTTTCGCGACTCGGAACGATTACGGAAGGGCGGACGCCGTGTTTAGAATATTAATTGGCCCCGAGTTTAGAGAAATCGGGGGTACGTGGCGTGCGAGGCACGAGGTTGGATGGAATCCCTTCTCTCGTAATAACCGGAGGGAGAGCGTGCGCGAGCGGCAATTTAATCATTTTGCCCCCTTCGTTCCCTTCTTTTCTCGCACGAATTCTTCTCTCCCCCTCCCCCTCCCCCAGATGTTATTCAACGGCCGGATCGCGGAACGAGCGATACTCTCGCAAACTGTTGAACGCGCCAATCGAGATTCACATTTCTAACGATGTTACGCAAGCGATTTATTTTATTAGAAACGTGAGACGGAGCGTAAATGAGGTCTCTGGGTGGTGACATCATCATCATCGATTTCGAAGAAAACAAAGTGTTTCGTTTAGCGGTTTTATCTTCAATGAGGATGAAATAATTGCATAATAATTATGGATGGGATCAACATGAAATGAGAAATGTTTTTCCTGTTTCGAAATTCATTCACTGCTCTTTCCTTTTCTTCGTCTTTGAACTATGACTCGGAGAATCGAAATCGCTGTTGCTACGTGAAATCTCTCGAGCAAGTTGCGTCTTCTCTGTGTTACGTTACGCGGATATATTTATATATCGTAAAAAATACAGAGTTCCTAGTATCTGAAGATTCGAAGGACGATCGCGATTACGCAAGAAATAACCGAAAGGATTATTAACGGATTCGTACGAAATTGTAACCTGCGAGCACACTTTCCAAAGATGGAAACATTCTGTCCTATTTAATCTGCCACTGGTCAGCGTCTGTTAGTGGCTAAAACGAGGCGAAAATTTTGGTAAACGCGGATGAACTTTAAATATCGAGTTGTGCATCTCGAGTTGCGTGTATATATATATGTATATATAGCCGACGAATGGCAAATACTCTTTTGCCACGCATCGAATCGTCCGTTTAAAAAACCAGTCCTCGTTTTAACTCGGTTATTGCAACATGTTTCGCAATGGAGGCACGTTTCGACCCACGCGAGCACGCGAATATCGTGACAATAATTTTTATACTTTGCTTCTAAACGGTATCGCAATTGTCGCGTGTGATTGTCGTGTCGTAAACTGCTATTATTTTTTAGCTGATTGTATTTCAGAGATGATTTACGAACTAAATAATTTTTTTTTTTTCTTTTTTTTTTACTCTAAATAAGTTTTCTTTATCTTACGTTACGTTCGTTTCGTTATCTTGATTTATTCTTCCTCGTATCGGACAACGTGATTTAGAAGATAGAGGACGGAATGACGAGCGGCGTATACGAGTTCAACGATCTGTTCTTTCAATCTCAAAGGGGGACTTGTTACGTATTCAGGCGTTAATCGAGGCTGGCATAATTAACTCGAGTAATTCGAATCCGAGAGAGGGGGAGGTGGTAAAGAGACGTGAAAATCCTTTCAGTCGGATCGTCTCGATCCTCGTAGGCTGAGGTTTTATGTAAATAGATGTGTGTCAAGAATAATGGCTTCTCCATTGTACTCTCCCGCCTGAATAAATTTAATTTCTAAACAATTTAATATTCATGAGGAATTATGCGCGTCGTATTGTTTGCACGTTCCCAGACAATATTCTCCGCGGTTCTAACAATTTTTCGCTAAGAATTTTTTATCGTTTTTAAACTCGAAATGCACGATAATTTCTTAATAACGGGGGAGAAAGAGAGAGAGACAGAGACAGAGACAGAGAGAAAGAGAGAGAGAGAGAGAGAGAGAGATCTCCAAACACGAAGAACGCGGAAGAGAAACCTTTGTTCCCGTGAGGAGCAATGCCTTTGGCGAATTTGGAACGAGTGCTCGTGTTAAACGTGCGCTTATACGCGCGTATAATCGTAGTCGTAACGAACCAACAACTCCATCTTGGCAGCATTCCGCAAAAACCAACAATGAACGAAACAACCGAACAACGGAAACAATCTCTTGCGTAATCTTTATCTTCACGGAACGGAAGAAAATTGTCGTTAAAAAACATTCTCGAGCACGCAATTACTGTTACACACACATATATACACACACACACACACACACACATCGGTATGCACAAAACGCATACCTAACCTGGAACGAGAAACTGTAACAAAATTGTTCAACCAACGTTCAACCCATTTCCTTGGTCTAATCAAACTTTTTTTCCCCCCCTCCTTTAAAGGTGTCGGAGAAACGCGGTGACGGGCGTGTTATCAGGAAAGGAAGCGGAGCACCCTTTTCTTCGCCGCGTCCTCCATCTCTCGCCCTCCTCGTGGAACAAAGAGAGCGAGAGGGGCAAGTAGGGAAAAACCGTGCCACCTTTTCGCAACCCCCTTTTCTCCCCGAATGGAACGGGGGAAAAAACAAGCGGGCCAACTACTGGTACGAAGTAGTAGTTGTTTTATCTCGCCCGTTTCCTTGATCCACCGGCGACGAAAAGCCAACTGATTTATAACGACCCGATTCTCACCCCCGCGGAAGATTCCCGTTTGTCCGAGTTTATTTATCGATCCGAGGAGAGAAAGAAAGAAAGAAAGAAAGAAAATAAAAAGGAAAGGAAAGCTCCCTCTCCCCTCCTCGGATAATTCGTTATTTATTCCGAACGAAACGGAGCCGTACCGTCTCGTACCCCATCCACCCCTTTTTCTTCACCGAGCGACCACGACTCGAGCCGCGTGCGTGGTCTTTAAAACAGCAGCGGCTATTTATCTCGAGGGATCGAATGATGGAGAGTCGTCGTGCCGCTCCTCGTGCCCCAACGAGATTCCATGCCAGAAAAGTGAACGAGGAACGCACCGCGACGGTTCCCTTTTCATCGAACATCGTGGAACGCGCGAGAAGGAGACGAGAAGGAGACGCGGCCCCGTGAAAAGAAGAAGGGCGGTGGGTTCGAACTGGTGGGGGGAGGAATCGTGGTCGTCGTGGTCCTCTTTCGAGAAAGAGGGTGTTTTGAAAAGAGGGAGGAAGAAAGAGGGGAGGAGGGCAAGGGTTGTATTTTCTAAAGACGCTTACGCTTCACCCGGCCGCGAAGAACCGCGGCGAGGAAAGCAGGCGCTGCCGCCGCCGCCTATATTTACTCGTTTTCTTTTCCCCGTTTCTCAAAGGGGAGAGTCTTCTTCTTCTTCTTCTTCTTCTTCTTCTTCTTCTCGGTCTCGTCGCTCGGCGTAAAAATGCGCGGCCATTCCTAAAGTCTTGCCTAAAGGCTTAACCTCGCGTGCTCGTAATCCACACCTCTGGCTCTGAGCATCTCGTTTGAGAAGGTTTTTCCTGTCGTTCGTTCCCGTTGCATCTTGAAAAGTTCTGGAGAATCGAAGAGAATCGAAACGCGCGCTTGTCGAAAAGAGGTAAATTGCACGCGCGTATCCGCCTAATAAATCTTAGGCGACTTGGAGATTTGTGATTTTTCGAAAGAAAGAATTTTTAAGGAATTTTCGGAAAAGGAATTTTTCTAACTTTTTTTTTTTTTTTTTTTTTTTTTACAGAAGACGCGTTCGTTTCCTTCCCTGAAAAGTGTTTTATCCGGAAAAAAGAGAGATGTATTTTTATGTCGCTCAGGGGGTCACTAAAGAAGTTCCCGGAGAGGAAAGTTTTTCTGATAACGATTCGTCTTTGACGACAGGTACCATTCGTCTCTTGGAAAAATAAACGAATAGCGAGATATAATGGAGATTGATTTAATTTTTTTGAATTATCCCCCGTTGGAAATATTATCGCAATTTGTTGTCGAACGATTACGATATGTGTAATAAAATAAGTAACAACGATATTTTTCGGCTGTTTTATAATAACGAAACAAAGGAAAGAAAGGAAAGAGATAAACTAGAAAAATAAAAAGAGAAAGGGGGGAGAGGAGATATGATTTTGGACGATACTCGGTAAAAAATGGCTAAACTCGGGACTTTGTTCGTGGTCTGATGCCTTCCTTGGCAAGCTCGTTCCAAGCTTTAACTATCCCACAGTCTTACTTCCGTCCATAAAACTCGCCCCTATTGATTTTCGTGCTTTTCGTACCCAACTGATTTAAAATTTGGCACGACTCTGGCGGTGGAAACTCTTATCTCCGCCAATAATATTTATTTCTATTTTCCCCCGCGTTCAACGATCCCCCCGCCACGTTAACGCGTCCACGAGAGATTGAACGGGCCGAATTCATAAATCATGGGCCGAATTAAAAGGAATCCTCAGAAATCCTGTATAAATCGTGTTTCTTGCCCGCGTGAGACGATGGTTCGGAGCCAACTGCGGAAAAAGCGGTGCGAAAAGGGCGAAACTGGGGAGGGAGGTTGGGGACACGCGACGATCCAGGGGAAAAAGCACGACAAGCGTCGTTTTTGCCTCGCGGAGAAACGTCTGCTCCCTGCGAATTCTTCCTCCAAGTCGACGCGTTTCGCCCCCTTGGAAATCCGTCCGACACCGAGTTTATGCCGCTCGTTCACGAGGCGAATCCTCGAAATCGATCCTCGTTCCACGTGGTGGAAACGAACACACGGCGGGAGGAACGTCCTAAAACTTTGGGTGTCGCTGTAAACGCGACGGTCGAATCGTATATTTCGAATTGGGCGAATGGGTGGCACGGTCCAGATATATTTCGATCACGTACCCCTTCCGAGCGACGCGGAAGACGCGGTTTATGTGCTCGACCACCGATAAAGAAAATATCCCCTGCTATTTCTTGTAAATATTTTCCCTGGCGATCCGCGAGATTACTCTGGTAAAACGTCGTTCGCCCACGGATCGTATATAATACGGAGTAGCGTGTACGGATACACGAGCTCGATTCCAACCCGATGGATTTCGTTACTATCGGAGATTACACGAGTGTGTTCTACGTGCCAAAAGTGGTTGTCCGATCGTAAAGTTGGTTTGTCAACCGTTGCACGCGGTGTCGTACGTTTCTCGAAAGAAACTTGGAAACTTGGCCGTTTTTTTTCAGAGATTGAAATTGGTCGCGTCGTCGACAGTTTCATTTGCGAATCGAATAATACCCACACGATCCTTGTACGCGATAACGATATTCCGAAAATCTGATCGAGTTGAGGAGGAGCGGAGAATATCTCTATTTTAGCCATATAGGTCGAAGAATCGTTTTCCATTCTTTTCGAAACGAAACGCGATATTATACGAAGAGGAGGAAAAAAATGATGCGGCTAATCAAGAAGCGCGAGTGTCGTTCTCCGGTCGATGTATCACCGGGGAGAGATCCGCCGCAAGAAATGGGCGGAGTGACTCGAGTGGCCGGGTCAAGGGGTGGTTTTAGAAGGCAAAGGAGGGTAGATGGAAGGTGGAGGGAACGGCCCACATCCGACTTTATGAGCCGCCATCACTCATAGAATCTTCGCCGCAATCTTTGGCGAGAATCCCTTAGAGAGGCTTGCACAGGGGGAGGGAGAAAAATGTCCGAGGGTTTGGAGAATCGATGAGTTTGCATTAAACATCTCCCAACTCTCCCGAGCGGGAGAGAGGGATACTCGCGAAAATGGTAACCCTGCCTGCCTGCTGCCCCGCTTCCATCTCCTTCGAAGAATCACGAATCCACGGATCCCTCGAGGTACGAGGTACGAGGTATAAGGTGGAGCGAGCCACTTGGAACGAGCATTTCTGGATCGTAGGTAGGCCAGGCACGTGCGATTCGCATTGTTAGGAAAATGTTTCGCCGTTGGTGAAAGGCTCGAGAGAATGGAAACTCTCGAGTTCGAAGAGGTTCGAATTTATTGTATAAGCGTATCCACGGGAGAAATTGTAATCGCGACTCGATACGAAAGGGGGATGTTAATTGTTGCGATATTAAATTTTCCGATTTCGAGCTTCTTCGAGCTTTTTTTGTAACGTCCAGGCTTTGCGAAATTTGTTCTTTTCGCAGTTTCACAGGTGCCTCGCGTTACTTGTTAAAAAATTGTTACAAAATTTTCGGCCTCTCTCGACAAACGGTGGATCTTGATGGAATGCGTCAAGGCACAGGATGTGGAACCAATCGATTTTCCAATCGATATATTTCATTAAGAGAGGTAGGAATATTAATGAAAAGAAAATATTCCAAGTAGGAAAGCATTAAGTGTATGTTATCGTTTTATATTACAAAGTTGATTGATAATCTTCTTTTATCAATTAACAAGGCGGGCTTTTATTATCCGATGAACGACAGAAAAATCGATCGATAACCATAGAAATGGAAACAATATTCTCTTTTGCATAGATTAACGACACTATTGATTTCTTCGATCTTTTTAATCATTTCTAATTGAGCGACTTAAAAAAAAATAAATAAAGAAATATATATATATATTTTTCCTCCAGTGTTTCGTAACGAATCGCATGACAGTCGATATCTATCTACCGGGCTGATCCCACAAATGCCTCTGTTGGCGACATTTTCTATGGGTCGTAGCTCAGTCACGTAGATACGTAATGTGTATCGTTTACGTGCCCCACGGTATTTGTTCTTCCATTTCTCGAACCGCTCGTGCTATGTACCTTTAGGCTATTATCCCGTGGAACCGAATGCAAACCGAATGGGGACCGCGGCATAGTGTACGATGCCCAAGAGAATACGTTCATTTTCATCGAATGCAGGAGGGTGCACTCTCGATGCGCGCGACGCGAGACAATGCTTTTTAATCGCCTCGCCTCCCTTTTCATATTCAATACGCAACCAGAGCATATTCTTTTCACGTCGAATTATAACCAGAGCTATTACATAATGGCCTGCCGATATTTATTACCCGTAATAATACATCTGTAAAAGCTGAAACTCGACCACCTTGAGCGATATAACGTCCCCTGTGTCCTCGTCGCAATGCCTGTTTCCCCGATCATTATCCCCGATAATCGAGCGGAGGGTAAAAATTTCGTAAATCGTTGATTAATTCGGGAGGATCTTCTATTTCGCGATAGGGCAGAGGGAAACCACGGAATTTCTTGGAATTTCAGCTCGGGATGTGGCAGCCCGGGGGACAGTACGTGTCCTGCGGGTCGAAAGTAAGTGAAAAGTAAAACGAGAAAGGCGCGGGGAGGGAGGGAAGAAAAACGAGGACGCCGAAAGTACAAGGCTCGCCCGGGGCAATAATAATATCGGAAAGGTCGAGGCTTATACTGCGGCGAGGTTTTCCCGATAGTTCGAACCTGGCCCGAACTTTTTGCCAAAGTTGCGAAGCTTTAAAGCGAAGGCTTTAACGGAGCTTCGCGCCTCGTGCTCTTTCTCCCTTTTCCCCTCGTATGGCGAAGAGAGAAGAGCGGAGGGAAAAAGTGAAAGAACAGAAAGGAAGGAAGGAGAGAGAGAGAGTTGGAAAAGAAAGGAGGAGAAGGAAAAAAATAAAGGAGGAGAAACGATAGAGAGATGGGTGGAAGAATGGAAGTAAGTTCGGGGTACGAGGTTATACTCGGGATCTTACACCGGCTTCCAAAGTTCATTTTCTCGAGTGTCTACGGTTCCCTTGGAACTTTGATTATCCGTTGGTACTCGAGTTCTCGATGGCGAGGGGTGGCCGGGCGGAAGAATCGGTTTCGAATCGGCGAATTATGGACGGGCAAAAGCGAGAAGAAGAGGCATTCCGGATTCGCGGCCGTTTCGTTTCCACGCTCGTCCCTAAATAGGCTTTGTTTGGCGTGGCCGACTTCTCGAGCGTTACGAGAGGGGGCGGATATTCATGGCCGTTTATTCGTGGCGAGACCGCTCCGCATTTAATAATTCATTCGGATTAATGCGAATCGCGCTTGAATACATAAAGATCCCGCCGCGTGGACGGATTCATACTCGATCGTCATTTTAATCGGGCTCGTTTTCAGTTGGTTGGAAATAACGAACCAACAGCGTTGATTCGTATTCTATTCGTTCCATTGGCGATCGCCAACCATTGGAAAAAGGAATCCGCCGCGAAGAATTCGATTTTCATCTCGTCGACGAATGATACGATCGCTTCGACAGATAGATACAAAGTGGAACGAATGGAGAGAAAAAAAAAACACCACAAGTAGAGCTACTTGTTGTCGTCCGTATACGGAGGATATATATTTTAACGAACGATACGATCGATAAGGGAATGGAAGAGTATCCTCGAGATCGATCGGAGCGCGCAATCTGTTCGAAAAAGCAAGCGGGGATTTCGATCACGTGGAAGCGTAATGGTCGGTAAATAACAAATGACCCGTGTCTGGCCGGGGAGAGGAGCAGTCGTCATGTTTCATCGGAGTGTAATAGTCGGTGGAGAGAAGCGTTGGTGGAAGTTTTGTAAGCGGGCCAACGTAGGTGCACTGGCCGTTTCCTTATTCAACCGGCGCGAAGGGGAAACTTTTGGAACACCGATTCCGGCCAAAGCTTCTTGTTCTAATTTCCACCCATGATAAATTGGTAATAAGTCGGTTCGATGGCTGCAACTTTTCTTGCTTCGCCGATCCCCCGTCACTTACCGTTTCACGGAACAAACATCCCCTCCGTTTTCACGGAGTTTTCTCGCAGTTTGGAAAAGCACGTCCCTGTTTACCGGGCGAAATTCTCCGGTAGAATGAAAATTGCGGATGCTTTCGTTGCAAGTTTCATCGATTATTCATTCGGGGATATCCGGTGAAAACCTTGTTTCCCGTAACGCGATTAAATAAACGCTTAATTTGCATGAGACTGGGATGGATCCGTTGGGAGTGGAAAACAGAGAAACTGTACTCGGAAACGCGTAACAATCATCTTGCTCGTCCATCGTGTTTCGAGCGTTCGTGTCGCGAAAGAACGAAGGGGAGTTTTCGCTGGGTGTTACGAATATAACGAGAACGTGTCGCGTCCGTTTCCTCTCTCTCTCTCTCTCTCTCTCTGTACGCGATAAATTGTGTAACCCTGCCGGTGTTATACGCAACTTTGCTGGTTTCAATTTCCTCCAGTCGATTCATGCTCGATTTCGAATCGAGTGATTCGATTTGCGTTAACCGAACGATACAGTTCCATCCTGTTTCGTTCCATCGACGAAAAACAAATATCGGAGATATTTTGTTACCTGCGTACCGATATCACAAAGAATTTGTTACCGGTGTTTTCGAATGGTAGTACGATTTTGATGAACTGTGCAAATTTTACGAGGCAAACGTGATGAATGCGCGGAAAATGCACAATGCAATCGTACTCCCGTTATTTATTCAACGTTATAGAGAGAATACGTGCGCGCAACAAATTTGTATTCACGTATTTGCAAATTTTGTAATAAAGGAGGGAGGTGGAAAAATCGGGATATTTGTAATTTTTCTTAATCCTTTCAAAGGATATACATATATATATTACGAGCTATTCGAATCTTGTAACGAGGAGGACAAATATATTCACGTTCGAATCCCAAGAGGATGTACTTATACTGTCGTTTCGAACATCCTCGCGAGATCCCGGACGTCCGTGAATTTAACCGTTGACTCGGTCTCAGAGATACCCTGGTTCCTCCAAAGCACCGCTAATGGTCTTCGAAAAGTTTAATCTGCACTCGTGATATCGTATGCATTAGCGATGTTACTTGCGTTACACAAACTCGGTTACTCTTAACGCGGCAAGTTTGATCATCGATACAAGTTGAACACGTTTGGAATATCATTAACGACGCGATAATTTCCTCTCACCTGTTCCATTTAGGATAAATATTCAACGTTGCTGACGCAACGTGACCTTGTAACGCTTGCTAATAATATCATAAGAAGAAAGAAGAATGGACCAACGATTATTATATTATACGATGTCGTATGCGTAATTTCCAGACTCTTAAGCTCTTATCGTTGCTTATTTAATTGAATTATTTCGTTGAAATTTCGTTAATAAACGCGAATAAATCGTAATCGCGGTGTTGACAGATACGAGCGTGCGTATTTTCACGGTGAAAAAGTAGTAGGAGGATGGCGGAGACCGCGTAATTAACAGAAAGTTGGAGAGTAATCTGCTCGGTTAAAGACAATCCCAGTGATTAATGCGCTTTTCTCTTCCTCCTCCTTCCTTTCCTCCTCGTTCCGATGACCGGTTTTATCCCCGGCAAGGAACGCGCAATTATTAAGCGAACTTTCGACTCTCGAACGAATCCCTCCGGTTCCAGCTGCTGCATTTTAATCTCTCCCAAGTCCGATCTCCGGAATAATAAAACGCCACTCGGATATTTCAAATAATTGCCGCGTATGTTTGCAGGTGTATCGCGTTTATTCTATTTAAACATTCTCGTCTCGAGTGGAAGAGGATCGAGGTTGGCCTCAAGATTTTTGGCTCAACTTTTTAAACATTATCCCTGTTACGTATTCTCGAATCTGTCAACGAAGATCTTTCGAAAAAACAGGAGAGCACCATTTCCCTTTCCCCGTTGGATACGACGAAAATCGGGAGGACGACACGTTCTATCGAAACGAGAATCGATATGATGATATCGAGAAAGAATTTGTCACCGTAGGGACAAGGAAGAAGAGAAGACGAATGGATGGAGGTTCCGTTGTACCGTCTTACCCTCGTTCACCAGGATGCGTCGTTGATACGCCGCTGATGAAATTGGCGGACGAACCGGTTGCCAAGTTACCACGGTCTCCCGCGATGTGCTGGTACGCGAATCTGTTTACCGACTCTATTTACGAGGTTGGGCAACCGTGTAAACCATCCTGCTAATAGAATATGCCCATATTCCGGCCCCGTAGGAAGCATAAGGGCTGAGACCCGTAACGAGTAACCCCGGCTTCCTCCCCGGTGTTATCGCGATTTTCCCCCGGTTGAACCCGGCCAGGAGTTCAACTTTGCACAACGAGTGAATCCCGACTATCCCGTGCAATCTGCCCGGCCAAGCCTGGCCGAAACTATTGAGTTATTTAGCAGTTTCCGGGATGATTATTGAAACGAAGCTCGGATAGTAGTGGCCCTGATTTGTGGAAACGGTACGGGTATGCTTGCACCGGAGTTAACTCTACGATTGGATAACGTAGCCGTGTGCCGGCTGCTGGATACTTTATGGATTAATTTCGGCTGTTTGCTTGCTTGCGCCGTGTGCGAACTGTTGTCCCCGTGCAAATGATCCCCCCTCGCTATTGGATGTAATCAGCTTCTCGATATTTATTTCTTAATCCTATTGAACAATTTTTTTTTTTTTTTTTTTTTTTGAAAGGAATGGAAGCAGTTTAATGGTGTTATTTAATGTTTCGGTATTATATTTAAAACGAGAACGTTTTTGAGGTTCGAAATTGCAAAATTTTTGGAGAAAGAGAGAGGGAGGGAGGAAGGGAGAAGAAATAGGTGTATCGTAGAGTGTGAAATAGCTTTAATTTCGGAATCACATTCGATAGCAAAGAGTAGATAGAAAAAATTAAGACAATCGAATTGTCCATACGACGCGATGCTGTCGAATATTTTAATCGAGATCCTCTTCTTTTTCTTCTTCTTCTTCTTCCTTCTTCGTTGCCAAGGACGAGGTGAATTTTCCATTCCCGGTATTACGAAGAAGTACGGACATTCTTGATTAGAAAAAAAGGGGAAACAAGTTCGTTCATTTCTTCTCTCGTAACTCTCGTTGAATTAGTTAAACGCGGCCGATATTTAATTATTCCGATTCCATTTGCTCGACCGTTAATTTTAATTCGATCAATTAACGAATCGCGCGGCGATAATGGTGAAATATTCGTATGAAATTCCCCCTTGCTCCCTTTCTTCGCTCGTTCTTCGCTCGTTCTTCGCTCTTCGGTTTATAAAACATTTAATCGGACAGATTTTGCGTAAAAAGTTTATTTAAGTGACGCGTTTGAGGGATGATCGACTGCACACTCGGGTTTCAAGATTACGTCGGCGAATCGGAAATTCTCTTTCCCAAGGAGAGGGAAACGAGGCGAAGGTAGAGGCCGGCAATCGTATAAACAGGAGGGTTCGAGCTTGTTGCCGGGATCGGTGGAAAATCCCGTCATGGAAGGACGAAACGGTTGAAAGGGGAGAGCCGGCCGATGCTCGAAGTGAATTCAATGCCGAAATCAACGATACGATCCACTAGGAAAGAATCGACATCGAGTCGGAAAGGCGAGCTATCGGCACGAATGGAAAACTGCTGGGAGCCGGTCGGAAAATTCTGTCGTGAAACAGAAGAAGTGGATCAGAATGGGGTAGATTTTGCGAAAATGTGCTCGAGCGATCGTGCTCCCAGATATTCACCGTGAAAGGATTGTTAAACGGGGAAAGAAAGGAAAAACGCGTGGGTTGAGTGAATTTTGTTCCCCCTTCCCTCTCTTCCTAGTTACGATTATACAGTTCGTGTTCCCGTGCACGAAAGTTGCAACGATCGTGGATTAGTTTATGTCGTTTGGAAGAAACGATGAGAGTTTCGTGAAGCTGTAGCTTTTGTCAATTTCCCTTACTTTACGTCAGATTGCAGGCGAGCATTGTTCAAAGGTTCAATTACGATTTCCTTATCTTTCTGCGATGCATTCCGCCGAAATTACAAGGCAACGAAGCCACCCACCGACGGTGAAGGAACCGACGAATTTAAGGGTTCGCTTTGCGTGCCGGCGCGGAATACGTATTACGCCGACTGGTATTACACCATAATTTCACTGCGCTTTTTTTTCCTTTTTTTCTTTTTTTTTTTTTTTTTTTCCTTTCTTTTCTTCTTCCTCTCTCGTTTCACCACGCGACGCAGCACGAAGCTTTCCGTTTGTTCCTTTGATTGCACCGGAGCGCCTTCTCTGCCTTTTTTTTTTCTCTCTTTCTTTCTTTCTTCCTTTGCTTCCTTCCCCCTTTTCTCTTTTTCCCCCGTTTTCATTCTTCCCGTTCATTTCCGGGACGACTATAAATTCACGGACGAGGTAAAACGATAGAAAACGGGTCGAAAGGTATCGCTGCTCGTGCTTTTTCGGCCAAATCGAATCTAAGGGGTAGATCAAATAACTGAACGTACGTGCTGTGACTGGAACGTACGAAATTTTGGAGAATCACCAAACTGGTGGTAGAGATTGCGGTGGACTCCGGTCCCTTTTTGTTAAAAGTACGATCCCTTTGTTTATCGTGTTTCGCGGAGGGGAGAAAGGAATTTCGAGGAATGTGAGATGTTTGAAAAAAATTCTAGTAGATTTTCCTGGCCGTAAAGGCTTATTTAAATCGACGGCATTCATACGCGTGCTTCGCTGCAGATACTGCGCACATAAATTTGAATTTGAATAAATTTGAATAAACACACACGGAATAACGTGTAAAGAATATTTTCGCGTACCGAGTCGCTTCTTCGCTCTTTTATAACCGTGACTTCGTACCTTGAGGAGATCGACCATCGTTCTCCGAAAGAAACGCGCGCGCGTAAGCGCGTGCATGTATCTGTGTGTATGTGTGTGTTTATCCGTTCATCTTTTAAAATCGAGAATGGGAAAACGATCGAAGGGGGGAGACGGATAGCGACAGAGATCGATAAAAGAGAGATAGGTAAAACTGAAATTTCTAGAATTTTTAAAATATGGATGGCCCGTGCTCAACTCTTATGATATATCGACAATCTTCCTCCAAGAAGTATTTTCTAGAGATACAGGAATTCGATTGGTAGTCACCTCTTCTCTCGCCCATTTCCACTTATTATTATGCAGCTATTGAAATTTTTTTCTCGCGATACTCGATGGCAGCAGACGGTTCCATCGACGGTTTCTTTTTTGTCGGATTTTCCATTTTTTCGATTAGTCTGGGATAGAACTCCATTAAATAGACCATTCCGAAAGTAACGAACACGGTCGTGACCGTGACGAGGGGGAGAGAGAGACGGCGCGATGGTAAATTAATTTCACGACAACTCGTCGACGCTTCGTTATCGGTTGCCAATCCCTTCGTCCCGTTCCTACGGAAATGCATATCGATATCGTCTGGATATCGTTGAGCGATTTCCACAGTTTCGCCGTGTACCTTGTAACAATTTCAATTTCTGCCCCACTGAAATCCTATTCTCCCTCTGAATACAATGGGAAATTTTATCGAGCACCACCTCTCTGTCTTCCATCTGCGTCCCACGCGTATCCCGCATCGAACACCCACAACGATTCAAGCCTCGTTCAACGCAATACCGTTTTTTCTACCATTTCCACCCAGTCTCGTGGGATTATGTTAATGACGACTCTCTCGTTTCTACGATCGACGAAATCCTGGTTAATGGTATGAATCGAGTGATTCATACAAATCTGGCCGAGTGTAACTCAATTCGGCGGAAAGATAATAATTACCCATTTGGGTCCTCGGAAATCGTTGAATCGTTCACAAAATTAGGAACATGCTCGTTCTCGCGTGTATCGTTTTATAAATGTGTTACCATCGAAAGGATATATTTTAATGGTAAATTAAAAGGGACAAAAAATATCGAATAAAAATTATTCTATTCCGCTCGATTATTATATATATAGTTTTATAAATATAATCGTAGTCATTTGTTTTATCGAAATTTCATTTGAATGAAATATCGTTATCATTTGATGAAATAATATATGTATGCGTGTAATGAATATTTGAACGAATCACACGTGGTACGTATATACACGTATATGTAAACCATGTATAAACTACTTCGTTACAAAGTATAAACACAATACGTATCGTCGTCGCGACTGGTGGCGACGTCACGCGGAAAAGGAAAACAAACGAATAAGAAAAACCACAAGCATGAGTTTGAATTTCAAAATGGCGTCCGTGAAGTCGACACGTGTGGTGCGTAACAAGTGTTTCCGTAGCAAAAATAGTTAATTCTTCGTCTCAACTATTCTATTTCATCGTTTTCATAGGTAAGTCGATAGCTGAATCCGTAATTTAATCCGGTTACGCGCTTGAATCGAAGGTCAGCGAAATTAGATGTGAAAATAGACATAGAAGCGTGCCATGGAAGAGCCTGGCATTCTCGAAATTATTAGTTGGCGAACTATTTGCATTAACGGTGGATCAAAGAAGACGATGTGGGCTGTTGTGGCACAACTAACACGGTATTTCACAAATATTAACCGTGATTGCGTACCAAGATCATATTACAATAGCATGACGCATTAGTATCGTCGAAAGTTCATCTTTAATCAAGTGCTTATTAGAATCGTTCGTGTGCGCGTGCGCATGTTGTTCGTGCATGTCTTCTTGTTCGTTGGAAAGCAAGATGGTAACAACTAACCTACTCGAGAGACAGAACTTTTGATGTTGCAAAAGCACCTGCATCGTCTAACCTCGTTTGAACGTAAAGCTCGAAGAGTTTCCATATTCATTCAACTTACTTTGACTTTGCGAGAAATATTCTGGCTGTTCTGTTGCTGTGACGCCTTGTTAAATAAGAATAGATCTCTCTGTTATTTATGCATTTCTCGCGACAAAATTTTAACGTTCGCGTTCGCTCCTTCGAAATATTTACGCCATCTTCGAAATATTTACGAAGTTTTTCTACGATTTCGAAAAATGGAAAAATTTATAAAGTGAACAGTTTCTTTAATTTTTCATATTTTTTTTTCAGGTGGATCGAGTCTGGCGAGTGTGGTCGCTGGGAGTAAGCCGACGAGACTTTTGAATAAACCGGATTTCGACGACATCGGCCCACGAAATGTCACCGCCATTGTTGGCCAAACAGCGGAATTGAATTGCTTCGTGAAACATCCCGGAGACAGAGTGGTGAGTGACGATTTATTTTTTAAAATATACTTCGAGACGAATATTAATGCGAGTCGTTAGGTAGAAACATTTTTCTATTAATAATCGCGAATGTTATATATATATCAATCTCAACGTTATATTTTATTGTAATGTATTGGTGTTTTATAAATCATTTTAACAAATGGTACAAAGTAACGAGTTTAATGGATGATGAAATGCGCCTTGCGTCGTCATTTTTCCGTTATTTTATTCAATAATATGTAGGGAAATGCTAGTAGAACAAACATTTTATCGTTTATTTCGAGAAATATCGTAAAATTGTTAGGGAAAATAAGAGAAATATTTTTATTCGTATTTCATAATAATATTCCATTCATCGATTAATTTACTTTCACAATGGTTCGATGAGTATATATATGTATATTTATATATATTTATTTTCACGTGTAATCCGTGCATCAGAAGCATGTACAATTGTATCGATGAAATCACGAATAATTTTATGCATAATAAAGGTTCGGTAGGAATCGCGAAACTTTACCCAACTGATACCGATGATTTCTAACACAATGTAGTTCATTAAATGTTCGGCAGTGGATGGTTAATACCATCAGGAACAGCAGCATACCAAAATCTTCGCATAATTATAGGTATTTGGGCATTAGCATACGTATAAACCGTATCAATATACGTAATGACTAGTTTTCGGTTCGGGCTCACGTACGCAGAAATCGTGTAATGTTTACTTATCGCAGTGTATCCGCATATTGTTGCAACATTTTCCATCCCACACGGTTCATGGATTTCTGGAAACGTGTGAATTATTAATCACCGTACGAATTAGGATAAATTAACAGAAACGGGTAAACCTCGATTTCAATTCATTTCACGGATTATCTATTCAGGGAAATTTCGTCCATATGATATTTTTAAATTCGCGTGAAAGTTGATCGATAAAAATAATCGTTCGTTCTTACAAATTGCTGTTATATTGCCTTCGATCCGTAATATAATAAATGATACTTGGACGATAAAAATTATCTTCGTTTTTGATTCCGATCGTCGTTTTTCATTCCGATCGTCGTGGATTCAATTATTTTACACTACAAAAGCGAATCGATGGGTGGAAGAAAGCTATCGTTCGGCTTTTATACGATATTCACCACTACTGATGTCTCTTTGATATCGGTTCGGGTCGAGTCTACTTTAACGCATCCATCGAACTAGCAGCAAGAAAGACAGTCTTTAAATCTCTTCTCTTCCGGTTCTCGAATCTGCCCTGAATACACCGTACGCCTGTGTACATGTATACACATATATGTTCCCTTGTACGTGTCAATAGCGGGTATGGCTGTCTTTAGCTCGAACCGCCCAAGTGCTGTCTTTAATTGCTAGACAGGAGAGTCTCGAACAGCGGAAGAAGCAAGTGCAGGTTAGACTAGGATTGCCAAGGGTGGCCACAGGGTGACTGCACCCTCGCCAGCGGCAAATGAACCGATCAAGTATACTTGGCCAAGCGGTTACAGAAGAGAATCCCCTTTTCCTCTATCAATACTCGGTGCTCTGTATATACATACGAAACTAAAGGCCAACAGGAAGTGAACGAGCGACTAATTTAACTTATAGAGACGCGTATGAATAAGAACGAATATGGATCGAAGGATAAACGAATTAGATGATTGAACAGAAATTTCGAATTTTTCGTGATTGATAAAATTTTTCTTCTTTATTTTTTGTTATTTAAACTAAGTTAATTACACAGCGTGGATACGTAATAATTATTCAAACGTTAGGAGGACGAGAGGAGCTATCTTTGCGTTTCGGTTTGCACATTTTTATGCATTTTAAATTTCTTCTTCACCCTCCGACATTTTCACCTTTGTCGCACACTTGCCGACTGACCGTCAGTTGCACGATTGCGCATAACATTAACCGCATACCTTTTTCGTGGATTAAATTCACCGAGTTCGTTCCATTAAAAGCTGAAACATTTTTTCGTAATTCACGAATGAAAACAATTGTTCCATCGCCCCGCATATCGTTTTTCGCTCCATTCTTCGCATTTCCATTCCCTTCTCGCGTACAATTGATGTTTTATTATTCTGGAACCGCGACATTAGCATCAGTAACACACGAATTTTCGAGTGAAATCTATTCGGCTCTTATTATTAGGGGAAATGCATTAGCCTTGAATAATGCAGCAGGTTTGATACGGTGATATATACGAGCTTCTTAAAATTCCGTTGGAAAACTGTTGCTCCGCCACTCTCTTCTCTCTCCTTCTCCGTGGGGAAAAATAAACGGAGTTGCATCTAGTTTCGCGCAGAATGGAATGGAACGAGCATTCGACACGATTCTAAGGTGGCCGTGCAAGTGATCCGTTTAATTGATCGAGCTCTCTATCGCGTGTACCTACGCAAATAATTGGAATGAATTTAGCGTTAATCGCGTACACAATCGCGGCAAAAGGAATTGGTGATGCGTGTGGGCAAGGATGACACTCGTGTTCAATTATTCTATCTGTACGACACTGTGTTTGTTCCTTGGTTGGTTCGGATCAATCGCTTGCCTCGTTTCTTTCGTTCGTTTTTCGAATTGGAAAAAATTCGATCGTTCGCGAAACGTTATTTTTCCTGTCTGCCGCGTTAACGAATACACGGGAGAATACACGGGGGAGGGAGGGGATCGATCGGTGGAACGTAAACGATGGTTCGACATGTTGGACGAAACGGCGTTAAATTCATCCGTTCAATGATATTTCATCGGTTTGAAGGAACCGAATAAAATACGCGTGAAAGAGAGAACGAGAATTTCGATTTGTCGGTTGTCATAAAAAAAAATAAAAAAATCAACGTTCGAGACGTGCAGATCAACTGGTCGCTGATCGAAGACAGCGATAAACCATTCGCCGATGTTTCCGTAACTTCTATAATTGATTTAGCACCGGATCAAGAACGTAGTAATACGCGCAACTGCTTTATATCGCGGAAGGGATCCGTTTAAACTTAGTTTAATTAAACCGTGGATTTATTGGGCGCCGCTTGATACACGCGTACACACGAAGATACGGGTGCACTGTTCAGCGACAAGGGGCCGCCACGCTCGATGTATACGTACCCGAATCTCGAGGCTTGGTCGGAGGGGGCATGGTCGAATGGAACGTTACACGTGTTTGTGACGTGCGTTTATGCGTCGCGCACAGGTATATTGCGTGCATTATAATTATAGGGTACGATCCTCGAAACGGATATCGATATTATTTGTCATCGGTTGGGACAAATGAAATGATAATCGCGAGTGGGATAATTGGAAAGAGAAACGATCGGCAAAGATATATTCCGGGTGTGAAAAATGATATAGAAAAGGATAAGAGGGGAACGAAATGTCGTGGAATTAGTCAGGACGGCATATTCAGTCAGGTGAATCGTAGTTTAACGAAGGACAGACAGGTCTTGCTAGCTCGTTGGAAATGGTAAATTGGCGTAGACGACAAGAGCGTAGTTAATTGAGATGAAGGAGTTGCCGGGGAAATTGGGTTGAAGTACGACGACCGGTTGTTTTGCGTCAGCTGTTGAGCACGGATGCCGGAATTTCTTCTGGCTGCTATCGATCACACGATACTGCGCAACACCATTTCTGCTCTGAAATAATTGTCTTTGAACGTATCTCGTCCCCCCCTCGTCTTTGTAAAGGTGTAGAGGTGTTTGGACGGTCGTTGTACGGTGCAAATTTTTTGAAAAGTGGCTCGGGAAAGAGAGAGTTGGAGGAAAGTGGATTTGTGTGTTTAAATATTTATACAAAGGCGGGGCAAAGTTTGTTGGGCAGGTGTAGAGAATTTTCGACAACTAATTATACGAAACTGCAAATATGGTTAGATCGATCGTAGAAGTTTCAATTACCTCGAGAGAGCGTAATGTACTCTGTTGCACCGTATTGGAGACGACGAAGCGTTTGCAGCAGATATCTTATTAGCGCGATGGTTACGTTCATTAAAGTTCGATGAACAATTAATCGGTCGCTATCTGTCGCATAAAGCGACCCTCGTCCGTCTAATCGAAATGCTGACTACAGTCATTAATAACTTAATTGCAGAAGTGCGTCGTTCCCATTGTTCTCTGTATTCAAGCGCAAATAATTAGAATCGGCCAATTATCAAACGCTAGCGAATTTACAAAGATAACAGATCGCGGAATCTTAGATCGCGAATTTATGAAATAATCGAACACTCAGGGGAAAAATTCACGAAATTGTTTGGAAATTATTTCCGGGTAAACGGATGACGTTGCGAGAAAAATTTTTAGCTAAATTATTAAAATATTATTGCAACAAAATGCAGAAAATCTGTTTAAAAAAAAAAATGCTCGAGAAATTTTCGCGTGTTTGGCGCGCGAAAGAGCTTAATTAAAAGAATATAGCGCGAATAAAAGGGAAACTGGGGATATCTCCTCCCTAAGTCGCTGGGCATAAAGCAACGAATATTCTTTGTTGGGCGCAATCCGGGGAAGGGAAAAAAATTTCCACGAACTTCTGCGAACCATCTGCAACCTGTCTGTGTGCGGTGGACACGGTGGTCTGTAATGAACAAAGAAAATGCAAGTCAGCGCACGAGGGTCGAGGGTGGAAGTTGGTGGAAGGAAAGGGATGTGAGAGGTCGCCGCAGCTTTCGAGCGGACAGATGTTATCTTTGGACAGGCTGCTTTGTCACAATCCCTCCACCAGTGGCAAAAAGCCATCGCCTCGCCCTTCCTTCTTAATTACCCGTCACTCTTCCTGCGATCATTAGCCCCCCTCCCCCCCTCCCCCATAATTAATAATCGAAGATGATCGATCGGCGTCGAGGGTGGTGGAGGGGGGTCAACAACGGTGTCGTTGAGAATCGTCGAGGGGAGTCGAGGCCGAGTTGAGCGACTTTTAATTGCGGCGAATCCGGGCGAAATTGTTTTCCACGCCGGGGAGAAATAACTCGGCCTTCCGGAGGAGGAATGACCGTGAGGAGGGGGTAGAGGGGAGGACTAAGCCCGATTTAATCTCGTAGTAGACGCGTCTCGTCGTGCGGAGGACGAGACGTTTGGGGACGTGGAGTCGAATTGAAACAATTTCTGCAGGAGGAAGAATCGAGAAATGCAATCGTCAGCGTACCGTGCGGGGAGACACGGGGATTCTTCCTTCCTAATCCTCGCCTGGGACGAGTGTTTGCGAACCTCAGAGGCATCCTGCAGGATTTCTGGACTCGCCTCTCTCTTCTCCCCTCCCCTCCCCTCCCGTCTTTCGATTACGATCCTCTGTCCTGCCGAGTTTGCACAGCGGTCCAAGGATCTCGTCCATTTAGGAGCCACCATCCGCTCGCGCGCCATCTTCATTTCCAATAAGCGTGTGTTTGCGGATCGTACGGGGGAACGTGACGAGAGACGGGAGATTTGTCACGAATTTGTCCTCTAATATACTATACGGGACGATATACTAGCTATATAGGTTCGCCGTAGTCATCGTTGGACAGTAAGGGTTAATACCGCGGGCAAAGAACGGTCGAGATTCGAACAATAATAGTGAAGAGAGTGAGGGGGGAGGGGAGGAATGACGAGGCGCAATCGAGAAGAAGCTTTTATCTTTTATCCGGAGGATTAAAGGAGCACCGTTCGTCCCCCGGGCAAACGATTGCTCTCAATTAGCTTTATCTGTATTTACGGTGGCCAGAGGTGAAACGGACACGAGGGCCGGCTGCTGTTTGATTCTTCGGGGGAAACTGGGGTAGTGAGAATTCTCTCTTCGTTTGTAGTTGAAGGAACCTGGGGGGAGGGGGGATAATCGTTGAAAGACCGTGAATTGAAAATTCTAATTAAAAGGAATCATTGTAGGCGGTTTCTTTCTTTCTTTCTTTCTTTCTTTTTTTTTTTTTGTGCGATGAAACAATTTATAATACGATTCCAACGAAATCAATAGAGGGTATCGCACGAAAGGTACATATAATAAAAGAGACACAGAAATGGAATATGGAAAGTAGAGATAGATAGACGAAAATAATCTCGTAATCCCTTGTGAATTCTGTGCCGCTGTGAACATCGCCGCGAGATTGTTCTTTTCAATTAGTTTTGTTCACGCGATTTTGGCGCGGGGACGTTGGAGAGTGAAAAATAAAATCCTGGCGAGAGAGTAGGCGGGAGGAGGAGTGGTTGGACACGTAACAGAAATTACCGGTGTGACCGAGCGCGATCGGTTAAATTCTGCTGACCGGATTGCCGTTCCATTCCCGTTTCCGACCATTCCACGAGTCGTTCGAATCGACGTGGCTGCTGTTGCTTTTGGGAATCGGAAAGACGAGCCAACTGACGAAACTCGAGAGTTCGTGGTGTTCGTACCCCAACTTTCGAGATTGGAAAATAAGGAAAGATCTCGATTCTCTGAAATCTGACGCATTGTGGCAAATTGTAAAGGACAAAGAGAGTTTAATAGAGAAGGTGGGAAACCTTCTTATTTTGCGGTCTTCGTAGGAGAGTGATAGTTGATTTTAAAGGAATATCAAAGGTTCGATTAAAAACGTGCCAATTTGAATTCAAATATTTGTCTTCGAATATCGAAATTTAAAAAAAGAAAGAAGAGGTTGAAGAGAGATTGTACCGGATGTTGAAGGATTCGCCAGAAAGTTCGTTAGAAAGGATAGAAAGAGCGTTTTCCAGTTGTAACAAATAGTCGGAAGATTGATTTTAAATGCGGAACTTCTTTAAATACTTTGCGAACGAAAAGTACGCTTCGTTAACTCGAGTAATCTCGAACCAAAACTTGTCAAGTTATCAAACCATGCTAAGAAGAGGAGGAGGAGGAGGACCGTCCTTTTAAAGGAATCATTTTCTCTCGGGATCTCAACGAAATTATTTTCTTTCGGATTCTTGTTGCCTCGTTCAAATTTCGTTCGTTTCGTGAACCATTTTCACAAAGCAACAGTCCTTTTCTTTTTCGCCGTTCTAGTTATTCGTACAGAATTAAATAACATCCATAAATTAACAAGCGCGACGGGATCTTATTTCTTTTGGATTTCCACGAAAGTATAAGTTTAACGAATAATAAGTTTTCCTACTTTTTCCTTCAAAAAAGATTTTTTTTTTTGGAAAGAATATTACGAGAATGCTACGAGTTTTCGATTCAACGCTTTAAGAATTTAAATATAACCCATTTTTTCTTGGGATAAATACGGGATTCTGCACGTATCGCGAGCCTCTTCGATTTCATACCTCTCTCTTGTCGTCCTCAGGAAACAAATTCTTCTTGATCGTTTCGAATTATTCCCCCCTTCGTAACATTTTCGAAATTTCGATTGTTTCTCCGAATATCAAAATTGTTATCAAAGCTGGAATCTGTAATCTATTAAGCCGGGCGAAATGAGAGAGATCTGCGCTCCATTGCCGATATCGGGAAGAGTTGCGATAAAGAAAGAAAAAAAAGAGGCGGAAGCTCGTCGAGATGGAAGAATGCGAGAAGAGTCGATGATAGTCGATGCTAAAAACGCCTTCTGGCTTTTATCAGCGGGTCGCAGACATAATTCAAGAGGGGATACTATTAAAAATGCAACCCCTCTGGGGGGTCGAAGGGGAGAAAGAGAGAGAGAGAATTTTCGCGAGAGGCATCGGCCGCGAGGAGGGCGGTGAGGCTATTAGGAAAAATTTGGAAATAGATTCCAACCGAATTATCCCTCGTGTTTTCATCTTGGTAATGAGTTCGTCACTTTATCGTATCTCTTCTACCCGGATAAAGCTACGAGACCTTAATGATAATCGTCTTATCAGCTATTACTTTGCATAATGGGATTCTTCCTCATTAATAATCAACGTCTTTGTTGGTCTCATCTTGGATAGAATTCAAATTACCCGGGGAAGTTGCGTTCGAACGATATATGTACGGAATACAATATGGAGGAATTAATCAATTTTCAACATTTAAAACAACGTCGGCCATTCATTAATAAAGGAAAATTAATCACGCGTGTGTAATGACCCGTACCGCGTGTTTATGAAATATTACCTTTTCCACCGTAATAAAAGAATATTAGCGGTATCCGCGCGTGTACCTTTCTCTCTCATTAAATAACTAATATTATATCTTCTCGATGAATCGGAGAAGAAATCGAATTTTCAACGAGATAATTGAACTCGTCTCGTCTCTCCGCATCCATTGTCGAACTCTCTCGATGCGAAAACTCGCATCACAATTGGCCTTTAAAAATATTCTTTTGTACATATTTCGTACACGCGTACGGGAAACGCGCGTGTAATAAAAACGGAGCTGACAATTCGGTGGCACGGCACCGTCGAGTCGTAAAATACCGACGAAAGGGTTGACCAGTGGGGGACGTCATAGAATGCCAGAACGGTATATATATATATATACTTGAAAAATTTTCACGATACAGTTTTCTCCTCCACCGAGGAAACAAAACGAGGCGTCGTTCTCTTCATTTCGCTCTTCACGATACATTTCCCCGGGAAAAATAAAAATTTACGCCTGATCCCCGTGTTTTCTCATTACCATTTTCACCGTGTCTACCTCCGCTACCGCTTCCTAATGTGTTTTCGTATAAAGAGAGAGAGAGAGAAAAAAAGGAGAACGGAACGGGTGATGGCCGCTAAACGAGGAGAAATATGAAAAACTGGGCATTGTCGTCGACCGTGGTTGTGTTGCTCGCGCGATATCGGTCGATTAAGTAAGAAAAGGTGATATCAACCAGGATGGACTAATCGTATCCGCCATCCGTGTCCTTTTGTCGCGGGTGCTTGTCTAATGACGCGGTATTGTACGGGAGGACACGAGAGATACGAGAATCTTTTTTTAATGGAAACTCGATGTGAAAAGCGATACCATCGAGTCAACAAACTCGTCACGATCTTAAATGTTAAAAAAAGGTCGGGTAGAAATGCGATTTTATATCGGAGAAGTTCTCCTCCATTGGCTCGTTCAATTACACTTTCTTTGTCGAGCGGATTAAATTCCTGTTAGTTGGGAATTTAATTGCGTAACGATCCACGTGGAAATTGGTGAAAAGTTGATAAATTATGCTTTTCATTAAATTATGCTTGCCTCGATGTTTAAGAGATCATGGAAATTAATGTATTCACGGATTCGAAGTATGGATTCATCGATGTTTAGTACATTTCGTGGCTAGGATTAAGAGGGGGGCGCATTTTTATCCATTTAACCAAGTTATACCGCCGGTGTACAGTATTAAAGTAGAATTAATCGATGGAATTTAACCCGTGATATAAAGGGGGCGGGTGTAATAATTTCTTCTCTTCAGTTTGTTTTTCATAATGGAATAATAATAGTTTCTTACCCGGTTATTTACGAGAAACACGGCACTCTAGTTGCCAGATTAAAGGCGGGTCCGGCGGCTATAAATTAAAATCTTAAGCTCCCTTCCTCTCCCCCCATTCTATCTCTTCTCTTTTTCTTATACCTCCTCCTCCGTCGGAGGATTCGTGCAAGTATCCGTTCTTAACGTTTCTTAACCATAGAACACTACGGGTGCGGGTGCGGATTTTATTCCATTTAAAATTAATTACGAGCCGAGTGAAATGTTCCTTCTTTAAATTAACGAAAAAAAAAGAAAAAAAGAAACTTCTCATTTCTATTTTACACAGCTTAATGATCCCGAACGCGTAGTTTGGAAATTCGAATTGAAGTTGCGAATTCGATTTCAAGTTCAGTTCCTCGTCCACAAATTCAGCAGATATTTCACTCGGCAAATCCTGGAGTTTCCAATGAGCTGCAGAAATTCGTGGCCGCGTCGACCGAATCTGCTTCCAACAGACTCGTCGGTTCTCGCAATTCCCGTGCATCCGGTTGTCATTTTTTTTTTTTTTTTTTTTAAATCTGTATTCTACTACGCCATTGCCGAATGTTTTTCGCATTTTCACAACTCATTAGTCTTTCGTAAAAATCGATAATTGATTCGTTTTATTTTCGCGCCACCTCGTTTAATTTTTGCTATTTGCATGGAAAACAAAAAAAAATAAAAATAAAAAAGAAAGAACGAAGAAAGAAAGGAAAAAAACGAAGAAACATTAAAGGAGGGAGAGGAAGATGAGGGAGGTATAGAATAAATAATTACACTTATTATATTAACATAGATACCAAAGAACAAAGAGAGGGGAGGGAGGGAAGTTAGACGCGTGCTAAGTTAATTAATGTTGGAAAATGACGGGTCAGCACGTTCTGCTGTTCGTTTAATTGAGCCGATCCAAGGGTTTGCTTTGGTGAATAGGTTCCGTAGAAATAGGGGCAACACTTTTCCCCGGGTCTCGAGTGCACCGGTCGACGTCGTAAGAACTGGGGAAACAATCGGGAAGTTCAATCGCGTTAAAGCTAACTCGAAAAACGATCAGAACCCTTCAGAACCCTTGGATTTTGCGGTTGATGTTTAAGAGGCTTTGTGTAATATAAACTTCCTAGTTTAGGGATGATTGAATTGATTGTTTTACGAAGAGACGCTTTTGCTGACCATTTCTCTGAGAACTGTATCTTATAAGATGTATTTAGAAGCGCGATACGAATGGCGAGTAGGACGGTGATCCTATTAACGCGTGACGGGGCAAAACTCGGTTTTAAACGGCGAGTAATGGAACATGTTCGATGTTCTTTAACGTTATTGGAAACTTGGTAAAGTCGATTTTAAACCGAATATCGGTGAAAGGATACACGGCATAACCGAACTTATTACGTTTCGTTTACCCCCTTTGTGGAACTTGATTGATGACATTAAGTAGCTTTCTTTTATTCAACCAGGGCCACTACCCTTCCGCCAGACGGTTTTTCAATGGCGACTGATTCGCCGGTGATTAATGTCAGTCGTATCTTCCCCGGTTTAGCGATATAACGCGGGGCGGTGTTCATTTATTACGACGACCAGCGTTATTTATGATCGGCGCGCCACTTAATACCATTTCCCCGGAAGTGGCTTTCCTTTTTCTCCGATCCGTGCTACTGTCTCTTTCTCTCTCATTCTCTCCCTTTTCTTCCCTCGAGTCGAGCACCCCGTCCGAGCGTTACGTAAGCAAGATTTATCGGCGTGGCCTGTTTCTTCAACTTTTCAACCGTCCATTCGGTATCTCGGCCGCTTTGAATCCCTAATTTACTATCAATTCCGCGATATGAATTGCACCCTGTGTCCGCGCGACGTCTTGGCTAACCGGCGTTGGAACCTGACCTGGAACGAAGTCGAGATAAATCACGAGACGGTGGAGTGTATGCAAGATCTCGGTTATCATTTTTCGCGTCGAATATTCATGCGACCTCCGAAACAAAGGAAAGGAGGGAGTAATTGTTCCTCGAAATTAAACACAAGGCCGATGGTAAATTCGTCGAGAAGCGAGCGAGAGAGAAAGAGGGATAGAGGGAGGGGGAGACAAAGGGCGAAGAGCGAAAAAGTGGAATCGTCTATTGACCCATTTTTCAATTGTTATCGGTGTTTCGTGTAAGCCTTTCCGTCTGTCGAGAACGTTCACCGTTACCGTGCTTCTGTCAACGGTTTCCGGCGAATCGGGCGGAGGAAACGAGGAAAGAAAAGAAGTGAACTTCTCCTCCTCCTCCGATTCTTTCTTCTCTTCGCTGATACCGCTTAATTGGCCGATCTGGCAATCACCGTTGAAAAAAAAAATAAAATAAAATAAAATAACGAGTGTGGAGGAGAAAGGGAAGAGAATGGAAGGGAACGCATTTACGAAGTGTCTGGGAGAGGAAGCAATTTCTTTAAGAGATGGCCGGACACTCGAATCTTGTCCGTTTTTCTATCCACGTTGACAGAGGGTGCAAACAGCCGGAGTAAAAAGTTGACATTCCTCTTCAACACGCGGGAAAACTGAAATATCTAAAGATTGTTCGATATTTCGTTCCCTCGAAAATTCTTCTTATTTATTCTTCTCGCCCCTATCCAATTCCATCGAGATTTTCGATCGAATCCTTTTCTCCGTTCTCTCCTTTTTTCTTTCTCTTTTTCTTCTTTTTTTTTTTTTTTTCCTTTCCATTTCTCTTAGAAATTTTTCTCAGCGTCCAGGGTATAATACACCCACAATTCGCATTCTTTGTTCGATCCGGCGAACCCCTTGCTCCATTGGGCCATCTTCAATTCCACCTCCCTTGCTTGCGCGTCATCCTTGTCCACCATTCTTGCACACCGAAAAGAAAGAGATTATGGGATCGCGAGGAGGGTGAAATCGAGAACAGGGCGAGGAAAAGGGCGGGTGCAATGCTCGCGATGCAATCTCGCGCTAGGTGGAAAACGATACCAAGACCGTTAGACCGTTGGAAATCTCCTCCGGGAATCTCCGCCGCGGGACACCTGCTCCCGGATCTCGAGGAAAAGTCCACAGGAGAAGTGGACTTTGAACGTGGTTATGCGCGAATAGAAAGAGATAGCGAGGGAGAGAAAGAGAGAAAGAGGGGGGAAAGAAAAAAAGATATTTGGATGTGCGAGGGATGGAAGGAATCGTTCGGTGTCTGATCGATCTTTCTCGATCCGTTCTCATTGATCGTACACGGCCACCCGATGTGTATCTCTGAAAATGGAATGTGGACAATTGTACTCGATCTTCCGAGCATTTTTCCTCCGGCCACGATTCCGGACGCATTATTGAGTCGTACGTACATTTGTTACCCGATGTGAAAGGGGAGGAGGGGAGAGGATGAAATTCGATTCGCGGACTGGACGACACTTGGGAACGATATTGTTGGGAAAAATCGAGGGGCGAGGAGGAGAGATATATATATATATAGATTGAATCGTGTCTTCGCGAGTGGGTGTGTCATAAATTCGGGTGGAAAATTGAAAAGTTTAGTAACAATAGATGAAATGGGTAGACGGAATGGAAAATGAAAAAGTAAGTGGGAATTGAGCGGAATCGGTTTAAATTTGATTCGAGAATTTAAATTTACGAACTTTGATTGAATTTAAAAATTACTTTTTTCTTTTTCTTTTTTTTTTTTCCTTTTGTTCAACGCGTTCCCGAATAATTTCTCTAAACTAAATAATGGGGGAAGAGGGGAGAAAAAAGAAGAAAAAAAAAAACACGAGCATCGAAGAAGATACGTATCTTCGTGGGTATTTAAACGGAGAGAGAGATAGATTAGGATAGGCTCGACGACGACTTCATTACGGTCTATGATTTTAATAAAGCTGGAAGCAATTTGAAAGTTTAACAGGGCGCGCGACTCGAGCCTCCGAAACTTTCGATATTTCAGGGATAACGATCTTGTCGAAGTCTGCTAGTGCGGGGACCGACTTTTAAGGGTTAAAGAGGTGTGAACTTACGATTGGATGCCAAACACACGGCGTTATTGGAAAAAGTTTCCGATGTCGATTATTCTTCCCACTTTGCGAAAATCATCTTCTATCCTCCTTCTTCTCGAAATTCTCGAAATTCAAAAAATTAATTCGGAAGAATCTTCGTTTCGATGAAGAACGACGCAAGAATAATACAAATTAATCCCCTCTTCCTGTTCCCTTCCATGAAAACGCGAGAACAAAACACGAAAGTTGGACAAAAAAAAAAATCCATCCTCGCGCGTAATGAACAACAAAAAAAGAAGAAAAAGAAAGGAAGGAAGGAAGGTCGTCGAGCGAATTTCATTTTTTTCTTTTCTTTCGTCTCTGAAGAGATTAAGTCCAGTCCAGTTTGGTCTGTCAGTTGCACTCGCATTCCCGTTGGTCCACGCGTTAGTTTTCCGCTTGCAAATCAGTCGCGTATCCGCGGAGACTGTTCACGCAATTATTAACGGTGACGGGCGTCGCGGCCGATAAGAGGAAAAGAGTGGAGATTGACGGGGACGAATCGATCGTACGGACACGTAAAACGCGAATTCGTCGATGCGTGTAAACGTCCACTGCTCGAACGAGAGTTAGAGAGACACGAGAGGAGAAAGAGAGAGAGAGAGAGAGAGAGAGAGAGAGAGAGAGAGAGAGAGAGAGAGAAAGGAGAGAAAGGTGGGGAGAGCGTGGAGAGGAGTTGATCGGTAGTGGAGAGGGTCGATGGAGCGAGATCGGAAAGGCGGGTAAAAAGGGGGGCAGTTGGAGAGCGTTGGAAACGGCCCAACATCCAGACAACGTGAAATAACATTTTCAATATTCGGCGGAAGCTTGGGCGCGGATGGGAACTTTTGCTCGAGGGTTCGTTTGATTTTTAATTCGATACGAGGCGAGTTGGAGTGTTGCCGTGCGAGGAGGCCGGCCGTTGGCGCAGTGTCGTCATCCTCCCTCCAGATTTTTCAGTGGGAGAGTCCCGCGCAACTTTTAGTTTCGGAAACGAAGAGAGAAACGGCGGGGGAGGGAGAGGGGCGGGGGGATCGAACGAGGGAATAGGACGCGGTTGAAAATTCTTCGCGGAGACCGGTCACGAACTGCGAGATCGATACTAAACCACTTTGATACCGACCACGAAAGAGGTTAAAGTTTTCCGAGGGATGGAAGAGGACAAGTAGATGCGCCGATACGTGGAATTCTCGATGGCGAAGAACACGGGTGTGCAACAGAGTTTCTTAATCGTTAAGAAGGGAGGAGGGTGAAATCCAGTTCTAACCTCCTTACTTTCGTCGAAAGTAGCGGTTATCCTCCCGATAAGCAAATTTAATTTCACCCCTTTGGGGATCACGTGTCCGTAATTATCGACATCCTTGGGAATCGACTAAGAAGTTTTTCCACCTGCCAGGAAAAGCCGATATTTCTTCCAAATACCGGTTGGTCGGTTTCTCTCGGCTCGAAGAGAATCTCGCGAAAGAAATATTTCTCTTTAAACCAATTTCTCCCCCGCGCTTATTGCTACTTTCCACGATTCCTTTCCCGGAATCATAAAACTCGGCTTCGCGATGAAAACATCCCGAGATTCTCTTCGGAATTCGTAACGTCATCCTCGAGGACGCGGAAGAGCCTCGAAGAGAACTGCCCTAGAACGTAATTTGCATTCTAACTCTAAGGATAATAATCGTAATGCCACCACTCGTCGTCGCGTTCAATTTGTATCCCGAATTGAAAAATTCTTGAAACTCGAGCCGTTGAGAAAGCGACCGCGTAGCGAGAGGAATACGGAATCAGGAGGGGACGCGAGAGAGAAGGTGGAATAAAGAGATGGGGAGAGGGTTTTTGAAGGGTGAAACAACTAAGGAGCGGAGGAAAGTCGTCGAAGGAGGATAAATTCATCGAAGTGGATAACTGCATTGTGCCAGAAACACTGCAGGAACACATCCGATTATTGGGAAGACGGGATTTCGGCATTTCTTTACCGTTTGGCCGGATGCCAGGGGATGTTGTTTCCTGTCGTCGGGGGCCGCTGGCTCGGAAGAATCGGTTCGGTTATTGAAATAATGCACTTTTATTGCTCGTCCAAAATCGCTGGTGGCGTGCAGCTACCTTTGACCTTCCTACGTACGCGAGATATACATATATATATATATGTAGCAAACGCAGAAAGAAAGAGAGGAAGAGAGAAGGAGAGAGAGAGAGAGAGAGAGTTACGAGGTGGAAAAGTACGTGGGTGTAATAAAGCTCGGGAAATACCGCGTAATGTGGCTTTCACGAGGGGAGCTACACGAGGTCGAATTATGCACGCTCAACTTTATTCCTCGATGGCCCGAGATTCGTGGAGCATCGTGCTCGCTTTTTGTCTTCTTATCCGTGGCGAACTTCTCCAGCTTCTTCTTTGGAAGAAGAATTCTCGTGGCCGGAATGCGGTTTCCGGCAACGAATAACCTCCCTCGTCGACTCCTTGGAGCAATATCGAGGCGAGGCGAGCTCTTAGAAGGGAAGAGCGTACCGGGGCCGAGATTACCGTAAAGATTCGATATAGAGAACGATCAGCTTTGGAGACCTTCCCTTCCCGATATCGATGATTCCGGAACGTTTCGCGGTTTCCAACAGAATTCCATTAGTGTTTCTCGACTTTTGAACGACGCCTGTTCGAGGATGAGAACCCCTCTCCGGGATTCTCGTGCTTAACTCGCCTCGATTCCTTACTTCGTTCGTGACTCGAATTTTTCTCGTGATTTTTCCCCCCCTCCCGGGAGGGAAGAAGGATTTTATTTTCGAAACTTCGTTTAAAATAATCAACCGCTATTATTATTATTATTATTATTATTATTATTATTATTATTATTATTATTATTATTATTGGTTATCGTTTTGGAGAGAAGTCGAAGGGGAATAAGGGGAAGCTTCGTTCTCTCTCAAGTTTGTTCTCATCGCTGTGAATAAAAGTGATGGAAAGCGGCGACGGATACAACGGTCCCGGCCATAAAGCGTAATTCGTGTAACATCGTAGATCGGGAATATAATTTGGCTGGCAAAGATAGAGATTTCGTGGCGTGGTCAGTTCTGACGTAATATCTCGCGTCGGTAGATTATACGAACAATGTGGGGTTTGCGTTTGGGTGGACGGTTGGATTAAAGAGAAATTAATGAGAAGCCGGGGCTGCGCAAAAACGAGTAATAATGGGCACGTGAATTATAACGTGGCCCAGGGAAACGAGCTCGTGATATTCTCCCTTGGCAAATATTTTAGATCGATTTTTTTTTTTTTTTTTTCCGTGCATCGGAATTTCATTCATACGATTTCGTATCGATTGCGCACACACGTTGAAAAGAGAAACGTGTTTTATAGCACGTCTTTTCGATTGTTGTTGGAAATTCCAAGAAAATTTTCACGATTTTCACGATTATCGTGTCAACTTCGTTACATTAAATTCGATGAAACAACTCGAAAATTTGTTAGGATACAGTTTTACGTTCGAGGGTAAACGAATTTCTTTTGATTTCAAATTAATGGAGTTCGTTAATCAGTGAAATCTTCAAAGTAACAATTCCAAGTATTATTTTAAATTTCGTAATTATTTCGTGAAAAATTCCATCTCTCGTGAATTTCATGAAAGACTATTTTTCATATCTTTAATTACATTAACTTCTTCTTCTCTCTCTCTCTCTTTCTCTCTCAAAATAAGCTCTTCGATATAATTAGATCGAAAATAAGGATTTCACGTTCGTGAAAAAACCGTGTTTGCGATTAACATAATGAAACAGAAGATATAATTGAGTTTAAACCGGTTCGTTGAAATACGAAACCCTTCTCGTTTCTATCTTCGAATTCTATTTCTCTGCCACAAAGAGAAATAGAAAAGATGCGCGTATAAACGTTTAGGAACGTTCGGCGATTTTCCACAAGTATACTCGTTTTACTCGGTCTATCCGAATCTAGGCATCGAATCGCCGGCTTATTCACGTTGCAACGATGAAAGAGGAAAAGTGGTTCGTGCCGGCAATAAATAATAACGAGATCCACCCCGGTCGATATGCTTGGCGAACGATATTACTACCCCCCTTTCTATCCCTTCCCAACCCCCCTTGTCTGATAACCTCCTTGTCTTCTTTCCCCGATTCACTCTCGCAAGGCTGCCTCTTTTTTCTTTATCGCGAAATGACCAGCTTCGTTCGGACGAACGTGATAATGGCCTCTGAATTTCACGCTGAGAGGAAACTCGTCGTACACTTAAGAATAATTCCAACCTTATCTTACATCTCCCTTCTTTCCCTCCCTCCTTGCTTACGTAATTTATGGACCGGTGGAAAAATTAGAGATATCAAGACAAGTTTATACACGCTTGTACATTATATATATATACATTTATATATTTCCACGTTCCATTTCTGTATCGCGGTTATAATAATTCTCGAGCCGTATCATCTTTCTTTGTTCGTTGCACGGCGGTCAGAACGAGCAGAAATGACACGCGCGGTCAATAAATAATCACGGCTCCGCGAACTTGATTACCCCTCCATTTTTCCCTCCACCTGCTCCACCCTCCCCATTCCTTCGCCATGCCACACCTCGTCGAAATGACTATGTACCATCGGTGGAACGTAATAACAGGTCCGTGAACTTTGCCGTGTTCCTCTTTCAACCCTCCCTCAGCTTCCCTCCGTATCTCCGTCTTGCGAAATTCTCTCCCAGTCGTTTTCGCCCTACCCTTCGTCCACCCGTCTCTCCACCCCGTATTCTCCTCTCCCGCAACGCCGACAGTGACGCGTATTCCCGCTCTGTAACGGATAACTCTTTATTACCAATGGGAATTCCAAGTTTCGCGCTGCTGCCCTCCCCCTCCCCTCGAGCCACCGTCTGCCGATATTACGTATGCTAATGCCGAAACCTGGAAATCCATGCCACTTTCTCACGAATATTCCACGCCGCTTCTCCGCAATTCTCTTTTCCCTCTTTCCACCTCTCTCTCTCTCTCTCGCGCTTCTTTCACTCGATTCTCCCCAAGTTCGGGTTGGAAATCCATGCGCTTCGTCATCGAGTTAAACGTTTTTTCTTTCGTCCTTCTTTTTTCTTCGCGCGCTCTTTCGATATTTCATCCTCTCTCTCTCTCTCTCTCTCTCTCTCTCTCTGTTCCCTCCCCCTTTCCGATATATTTCACGCTCGCGCGTGTCGTTATGCGACAAGGTCGACCAGTGTGGGTCGAACGAGGGATGAAACGGGGATGAAAAGGGATAGTATAGGGGAAAAAGAGAGGAAAAAAGCCAGGAAGAAATTCGAATCGCGGATTAAATTTGCGACCAGGGATCTAACCAGCACGGTATATACGCCCCCGTGTCAACGCCACGCCGCAATCCTCTTCGATTTCCATCGTCGAAATGCGAGGCAGATTTAAATCCGCATCGACCATGCGGCTAGTCCGCGTTTCCAGAGAGCCGTGCGACAATTATGCGATGGTCCGATGCGATCGAACTCTGGTATTTTTCGAAATGCGCAACCCGAGAGTCCCGACCAACATCCATCCTTTCCTCTTTCGACCATTCAAATTAAAAATTCCACTCGATGATTGAAACTCGGCATCGTCGAGACGGTATTGTTTCGTTCGTGTGATGAATTTTCAAAAGATGTATCGTTTCGAATAATAATTTAATAATAAGGGCGCTCGTTTTGGATGGAGACTCTTTTTTTTTCTTTTCTTTCTATCCGCGTTGCTGCACGCAATGCACGCACGACGATAAATTATAATAACGGTATGAAATGTAATCCGCTCAACAAGTTCGAAATGTCAAACACGGTGGCGGGTAACAGTTAATAACGTTAATTCGTCGACGTTAACCGTACCCTTGCCCCGCGCAACTTTGGCGCGACGAGTGGCATTTTGGTACGGTGATTAAGTTTGTAAGTAAAATTCGCGTACCCGAAACCACCGACGTTCAAAACTGTTTCTGCCGGCATTTTCTGCCGGGAGAAACTGCACGATCAGCTGTCATCCAGTTTGCCAGGAACGAGCGGAATTTCAGCTCGTTCCGTGCAATTGGCGATGGAATGGATTAAATGCATCCAATTGCACTCGGAAATCGTAATGGCTCGTTTCTATCCCTCCTCTTTTTCTTTTTTTCTCTTCCCTCCTCCACTCTCTTCCTCTCCACTCCACAGATGTGTTGTGCGTGTTTCACGGTGGTCGATGAACGTCTCGTTGGCAAGCTATCGCGAGACATTTTACTCGTTAATGTTCCGCTGCTTGTTCATCGTCCTATTTTTCCTTCGCAACAATTGTGTCTGGATTAAATGGGGGAAAAATCGTTGCAAGTTTTCGGATGAATTGTCTTCTCTTTCGGAAAAAAGAAACGAGAAGAAAAGAAAACTTCTCGATCACGATTTCGTCTCGATAGCAAAGGTGGAGAACTTTTCCCCGAAGGGAAGATCTTGGGACACGTCGCGCGGAACAACCTTAACCCGCGTTAAGAACGGAATAATCCCAATTTGGAGGAAGGCTTTTCCATTAAACACTTTGACGAACACTTTTGCAACGTTATCCCGATAAAAGTGGAGGGGAGATGGTAGGAAAAAGAGAGAAGGGCTTGAATCGAGATTCATTCTCTGCAACAGAATCGTGCCGCTTAATTAATAGTCGATCTCTCGCACTGATTCGTATTCGTTCGGTTTCACTGGTTCCGCTACCCTTCTCCCCTCCCCCCTTTCTTTTCATTTCCCTTTGATACTCGACTCCGCGTCTTTCCACACATCGACATCTTTTTTTTTTTTCTTTCTCTTCTCCTTTCTTCCCTCTCCCTTTTTGTAATCGAATAAGAGTTTAGCGAACCAGCTGATTGGCGTTAATTAAATTTCGTTGGATCAATTTCCATTCGTTACACCCGCCCTAACCCTTTAACCGGAGTGTCAAATCTTTCCTCGTGTTACCGAGCGCTCTCCAGAGATCCTTTCTAATGAAAGCTCATCTTTATTAAACGCCGTTTGAACGCCTCTTACCGCCCGCGGGAAAATTCATTTTTATTCATACTTGGCCACGATGAAAATCTCGTTTCGTTTTATCAATATTTCCCGCCAACGATTATCTCGCGCGACACGTTCTCTCTCTCTCTCTCTCTCTCTCTCTCTCTTGTTTTTCCACGCTAATAAAACACAGTTGGTTAAAATTATCGCCACTTCCATAACTTGTCTCGTAAATTTCATTCGAATCGACCAATCATTTTTCATTCTCTTTGGGGAGAGGTAATGGAGCGAAAAACACGTTAAGCGTCGAAAAAAAAAAAAAAGGAAGAAGGAAGAGAAGGGCTTATTATTGCGAGATGTACACGTGCTTCTTACAAAGACTTATTACAAAGCAATTTACTCGGCGAACTCGTTGTTTTATTAACTGTTTCGTTCGCGTTTATTGCGCACGTGGATGCGCTCGCCTAAATGCGGTATCATGTGTTGCAGAAAGCCCCCTCCCTCCCCGATTCCAGGCCTCGTGAGCAAAGTCGTGAGCGGAGAATTTATAGGAAACTGTTTCCTCTCGGGTTAAGATTGGCCAAAGGTGAAACTTGCTTGAATTCCTGGATTATTTAATTAAGTGGCCGATAATGGAAATGCAGTCGATCGTGAAGCACAGGATATTACAATCGATGAAACGAATTCCTCCCCCCTTTGACTTTTTCAATCCTATTTAGAAGCGAAAGTTATGAAATTGACTCGGTTTCGTTCTCGATATTTAATTAATATTTCCTTCGAGCGAAACGACGTTACCTGTGCTTGAAAACGGCTCGAAATATTTCATAAAATATCGGGTCGTTCGATAAAGAAGGAAAGAGTACTGCATTTTCTTTTTCTTTTTAAACAAGCTGTACAGAAGTAACAAAAGTTTTTAAAGTATCTCCTATTATTTTTTTTTTTTGAAATTATTTATTAATTTAATCTTCGCAAAAAAATTCTCTCGATTTATCTCGCGTTATTTTTCACGTCTCTCATTAATTCAACATTCGAGAAGAACAATCGCTTATACGCCCGAACATTCAAATGTTGGAGTGATATTTTTCTTTTCGCTCGTCTCCAAGATTCCAAAATTTTATATTTTATATTTTGTCCTTGCATCGTTCTAACGCGACGTCCAATTTATTTCTCGATCAAACCACGAAACTGCGGATGACCATGTCCAAAGGCAGAGAGAGAGAGACAAATATAGCCTCGCATGAAATTATCCCTCTCCTCCCCTCCTCTTCCTTAAAAAGCGTTATTCCAATTGACCGATTCTCGAAATTTTTCCACGTCCCTTCCCTCTATTTCTGTTCTACTGAAAGCGCTCCTTAGGATCACGAAATATTCTCTGTGGTTACGCGTGTGTTGGCTGACTAACGACGCTCGGTTTCGAAATCGCGTTTCTCGCTTAGGAATTTCGTGAACGCGTTGTTTCGTCAAGGAGTGAGAATGGGCCACGAGGTGGTATTTCCGTGGTTGTACGATACGCCATCCTGAAAACCGTAAGATAATAAATGCTTCCAGTATCTCGGAGGGATCAGTATGAGAGGAGAGATTATTAAAATTCCACGCAACTCTGCTCTCTATATTATATCCTTTTGCCTTTTATTATCAATTTTACTTTAATCATCATCTACAATCTGACGCAGTTCTTCTGTTGTAAAATCATAAGAAAGAAAGAAATAAGATAAAATGATCAGAAGGAAGGAAGGAAGGAAGGAAGGAAAAATATACTCGAGATTTGTGAGCGATCCAAAGAGGATCTCTATATCCTCGGCCGTGTATCCTCTCGCGCCTATTCTCACGCGCCATTTTCTTCATAATACTCTAGCGATACATTACGTAAAATTCTCGTAAATAAAACTCTCGTAATCCTTTTGCAGGAAGGAGAACAGTGTCGGGAGCACTAGTGGAGTATCGCCTTATATCCTTCCTTAATTGTTTCCGGTCGTTGGTGGCGACCGTTTCGAGGGTTGGGGGAGGAACGTGGCCGTTTAAAACCGCGGGAGGAGGAGAACGTGCCATACGTTTTGGAGCGAGCTTACAGGGACATGGACATAGATCGTGCTCAGACTACGACCATTTTCTCCCCTGTGGGGGAGGATAAAAGCCTTGCCACTCGTTTGGTTTCGTGCGTAATATCGAAGAGGAACGCATTTCGGTATTTCGAGCACTCTCGAGTTTCATCCTCGTTGCGGCAGATTTTTCCACGTCGATTTTCGAACAATCTGACACGAATCGTCTTCGATTCCTTAGATCCTCTTTTTTTGGATATCATCACCTGTTTTGGAAATTGACGGGACAATCGTCTCTCTCTTCCTTCGATCTTCGCTTCCTCTGAAACCGTAGTAGATAACGTAGTTTATGAACAGGATGCTGGAGGAAATTTGATTAATGTCGAGTTGACCGTTTCGAGACTATTGGTGAACGATATGATGGATCGATTTCAGCTGGCACACCTGGTTATACCAGTTCAATAATTTGTTCCAAGTTTAGCCGGCATTAGGGTGTTTTTGTCGGCACACAGAGATTCATCGGGGTATACGAAACTGCCCCCGATTTCTTTCTTTTAACGAAGCGCCATTCGTTACCAGCTCCCATTTACCCTTCGTCTCGTCGAACAAGAAAAAGGTTGGAGAGAGAAGGGGGAAAAAGTTAGAGTAGGGATAAAGAAAAGGAAAAGCTGGGAATAAGTGCGCGAGGGAAAGAGGAGTGTCATGGGCTACTCACTAAACGGCGTCTAAAGCTCTGTCCGCAAGCTAAGTAACGAGCTTTCGACCAAACTTTTTTCCCGAACGGCTGCCAAGTGGTCGAGCTGGTCCCAAGGTGGCGAGAATGGAGAATGGCGAGGGGTTTGGGAACCAGAACCGGAGTAAAAGTAAAAAAAAAAAAAAAAGAGAGAGAGAGAGAGACAGAGAAAGAAAAATTCCTTCTCCCTTTCGCGAACATTCTCGCCCTCGAGCCAGCTTCTTTCTCCACCTTCGTAAGTTTTTTACTCGCGACTAGCTCTCATTAAGCTCATTTTCCGCTTAATATTAAGTGTCCTTTCTTAAGAAAAGGGTCCAAGGCATGCTCGCGCTCCTCTCACGGAAACTCTGATTCTTCCTCGTGCTTCCTCGTCGCAATTTGCATAATCGCGAGTCGCCGTGGAACAATCCGAATGCTTCGACTTCCCTTCCTCCTCCCCCACCTTATTCGAGGGAACAAAGCTGTCTGAAACGTCTCCTCCTTCGTCGTGGGCACAATTGAACCGCGGTTAATGCTAATCATCCGTCCTCCACGCCATCGAGATTTCTCTTCACTTTATCGGTCTCGATAATGCGTCGAGAAAGCATAATTTCGCCTTTGTGGGCCATCGAGTTCCGGCTCAGCTGTTTCTACATCGGGGAAACAGCGTAGCAATCACGCGCTCGCGGACCGATCAGCTGGACCGATGAGATACACGTGATCGCCAGCCGGCGGCGTTCTACGCGAAATCGTTGCCAACGGCGTTTGTTTAGTGGCTCAATATTCGAAGGACAGGTTCGTGCAGAGTCTGTTGTTGCGCGTTATCAACGCCATATGCGTCCTATTGCTCGTCGCCGAAATGCGCCGATACCTATTAAAGACCCTCTTTCACCCGGTCGTCGAACGATCGAAACCGAGTCTCTCGAAATGGCTGGCTCGCATTGCTCTTCTGGCGCGGTACATGGGCACGTTTGAATGCGAGCTCGAATTAAATGGCGAGCTTAAACGAGACGCGGTTGGAGAAACGGTTGGTGATACGCGTTGATTGCAAAGTAGCGAGCTCGTGGCGGGGGGATCTTGAGGGGAAAATGGGGCGCGAATAACCCAATGGGGGCGATGGCGAGGGAGGAAGGAAGGAAAGGAAGAAAGAAAGAAAGAAAGAAGGAAGGAAAAAGGAAACAAAAAACGCGAAACGTCGGATGTCTGGATGCTCTCGTACAAGCGACGAGAGAATTAGAGGCGACGTCGTGGACCGTGGAACGAGGTAATAGCTGAATTTTGGTGATATTACGAAGCCAAGTTGACGACTAACGAGACACATTCATCAACCATGAAGATACAAGGAACGAGTCTCGTTCCCCTATCCTGTCAACCTACTCCAATTCACCCCGAATAACGCACTTCAACCCTCTTGAAACATAGTAGTACACGTGTGTGTGTGTGTGTGTACTACTATGTGGCCGAGCGTGTCGTCGTCGTCGTCGTCGTAGTCATACAATTTAAACGATATATACAAGTGCACAGCTGCGCGGCTACCTCGTAGGATGGCTCATAGTTTCGCAAATTGTGTCTACGTGTCCATTTTACCCTTATTGTTGGTTGGTCGATCTTCTCGTCTAGATTTCCAGGTAGTTCGTATTTTTCCCTCTCTCTTTCTCTCTCTCTCTCTCTCTCTCCCTTTCCACTTTGGTTAGCAGGAAAATTGCTGGAATAATAAATTTTTATCAGTCGCCAATTGCGGTTCGTCGACTCGTCGTCCCCTGCTCATAAAATTGGCTTAATTCGCCGGATGTTGTTTCTCTTCCGCTATAAATAACGATATCCGTTAACGGTATTTGCACTCGAATATTGATGACCATCGATGACTGTTCGCTATAAATGGTATCGATTCGAGATAAAAAACGTGGCGTTAAAAAAGAATGATAATAATAATAATAAAGGACGCGTCGTTCTATTATTTTTCCCAATCCAGGAGAGGAGCAATTATCCGCGATAATATTTGTATTCGCTTCGTTGGAGATTCATCGATAAATCTCTCGATAATTAATTCCGCGAGCATTGGCGCGACGAGCAAAACCGCGCAAAACCCGAGATTTTTCCGATAACCCTTTCCCAATAACGAATCGTCGTCCCTATTTTAGATGGGGGTAACGTCGATTCTCGTTAAATACGTTCACGTTCATCCGTTGACGAAGAATCAGGTACACGGTGCGGCGGGGTTACATTATGCTGGTCTCGTCCTTTTTCTTGCTCGTGCAAAGAAAAAGAATAAATAAAAGAGAGAAGGAAGATAAGGAGAGATCGAGCAACCACCTGCTACTGTCCTGTTTCGCAACAACCCTGTTAACTCGTAAACCGAGAACTCTCCCTCCCTCCCTCTCTGGTCGACGGATCCAATCGCGTAACATTGATTTTGCACATCCTTGGAACGAATATCCAAGTATTCTCGTATTTCGTGCTCGTCTTCGACGATGGTCAAGATTTTTTTTTAACGCGGCAACAGACGGAGCGAAAATAGATTCGAAATTTTAAACCGAATATCGAAAATTTCGAACGTGCCACGTGGCAAAATTCATACGTTTGAAACTTGGATTTTTTTTATCTTACGACGAGAGAAAGTTTATCGACTCGGAAAGGGGATTGGAAAATGTCGAATTGAGCGAGCAACGAGGATGAAATTCGGGCGAGTTTCTAGAGCGTGGGCGAAAATCGATGATAACGTGGGAGATTTACGCGATAGTTTTACACGGAACTTAACCGCGAAAGTTCCACGATCGAAACCGCAAACTGGCTCCGCGGCTTAATTGTATCGACGAATTAGAAATTCCATTTAGAATCACCGATAACGCTCGCCATTGATGGCAGTTGGGATGCTCGATTATTCGGAAAGTTCTTCCCTTTCTCGTGAACAAGGGAGAAGTATAACGGTGTATGCAGATAAGGGGTGTCGCGATGGTTACTGCGCCAATTTTCCTCGATAATCGCGCTACTTTCTTTTTTGCCACTCTCTTTCCCTTGTTTAATTCAGAATTGAACTGTTCGATTCAACAGCGTTCGAGGAATTTCTTATTCCGATTATAATTTAACAATCGACGAAAGATGTTTGGATCGTTCGCAAATTTTCACGGTTTTAATTACAAAGTGAAATTAATTATTTCGAACTTGACTTTTTTTTTTTTTTTTTTCTAAAAAAGAGAAGCAAAATTTTTTCTAAAACGACAAACCGCGAGGGTAGAATAGGAGGGTGGAATATATAAACTCGTTGGTGGTCTCGTTCAATTTTCTTGAGGTAACATTGACGTTTCTCGCGGCGGGGCTCTTTTGAAATTAGCTAGCGTTCTTCACAGCGTAATTACGGTGCAATGAAAACCGCGTTTCTTGTTCCCCCTTTCTCGGTGTTTCTCCGACGACGGTTCGCAAACGAGGCCGATTTTCACGGGGAAATGGAGAACGGAGACCGGGCGTGAACTTGCCTAGAACGCGGTCGTCGCGTCCGGGTCCAAGAAGCTCTCCAAGAAGCTCTCCAAAGAAAATGGACGCGATGGAACGTGTGTGTAACTTCGCGCTCAGCCCTGCGTAAGCTACTGTATCTTGGCCGCCGTTAGTCCGGATTTAAAGTTAAATCCGCGGGCTAATGCCTGCCAAGAGTTATATACGCGCCGTCCATTTAATAAAACCGCCGAAGAATGGAGTGGAGCCCCGCGCAATTTCTGTAATTGGCCGAGTTAACGTGTTCCCCGTGTTAATTAGCCATACACGCGCCCGTACCAACTTCTTCGCGTTCGTTAATTGCCCGTTCCATAAACTCTAAATCCAACCGTGCTCCGCTTCCATTTATACATCTCGTGTTTCACTCCGTGTAACGAACTTGCTCTTTCGCGATTTTTTTTACTGTTTTTCCTTTGTGTATGTTTAGTCTTTTCACGCTGATTAATTTGCCCGAAAAATTGCGAGAACGTTGCACGGGATATCGAGAGACGAGCGTGGGAGCAAAGAGCGCGAGAACGATAAGCAACGTTTTCGAGCGTAGCGTAGCCCCGTATATGGCGAGACGCGAGTTAGGGCGGGGCCGCCGATCGAGTTTCGTCTTTGATCGGACATTTGTAACGAAACTCGAGCAGTCTATGAACACGGAAAGAGAGAGAGAGAGAGAGAGAGAGAGAGAGAGAGAGAGAGAGAGAGAGAGAGAGATCGGTCGATAGATCGATTTTTGTTATTCGCAATTGTTAAGCGATATGGTGGGGAGGGAGAAGTTTAGATGAAAATTAAATGGTCGAAACGAGGGAAGGATCCTTCTTCCCCTTCGGAAAATGGAGGGCGATCGATTGGTCGCCGATTAGACGCAATTATCGGGGTCAGCAAGACAACCCTTCATCGAATCGTCGGCTTCTACGTTTTCAATAATCCGCTTGATACCGGTTGGATGCACGGACGGGAAAGCGCGAACGTTAAAGCGATCAGAATCGAATTATTCGATTTGAGTCGGCGTTTATAGGAGTCCGGGGGATTGAACGAGAGACGAGGATTCACCGAGTTGGTGGTGCTCCACTCGAATGGAGCAACGCATAACGATCATCGCATGAATTGCAACATTCGGCTCGATGCCGACCCCGAACTATACTGCGCCAGATTACGCTGATATTCCTGGCCATACTCTGCTGTCATTACAATTTCAAAGCGGCTGAATGTGGCCGCCACCGATTCAACGCGAGAGACACGGGGAGAATGCTTAGCTTCTGCGATTTTTCTTTTTCTCTCTCTCTCTCTCTCTCCTCCTCTTCTCTCCCTTTTTTTGCTCCTCTCTTTTTTTCTCGCCGTTCTTCCTCCGACACGCCTCCCTTTCGGGGCCGCAATCAAGCAGCGACTTCAAAGCGATTTTTCGTGGCGATCGACGTTATTCTTCCATAAAATATTCCCAATTCGTGGTTTCTCGGAAAGGTGACGTCGTTGGCAAGAGGATTTCGCGAGTGCATCGTCCCATTCGAAAAGGAAAACTTATTTACATAAGAGAAGAACGGATCGAAACTATCGAAAATTTATCATCGAACGGATCAATCGTCTCCAAGGGTCTCCAACTTGCTCTCAACTTTCGTTTCGAGAGCAAACGTCGTCGATCGAAGCCAATTTTCGATCGTTTTCGACAAATTTTTCATGGACGATAGGAGTCGAGTGACAGCTCGATTCCAGAAATCCGTCTCCCCCTCGATCCCGCTGCAACGCCCCAGGACGACGGAGTTGCCTTCCTCGATCACTCGTTGCCCCGTTGGAACGCGGAACGACGTTTCTCGTCGCCGTACACGGAACAACGACGCGAGGCTTTTCCTTTAATGCGGTGCCCCCCTCCGTGTCTGAAACGCCTCTAAACCGTAATCGAGCGTGATCCAGGCCTCGCACGCTACATTTTCTACGTGTGTAAAGCATATAAAGCTGTTGACGTAAGCTTTGCTCGGAGGATGACTACCCTATTATACGTGCAATCTGGTTAGTGTATCATGCTGCTCCCGGGCGTATCCGCTTTAATGGGAACCCGACTCTCCTCTCCTCGAATTACGTAACTCTTCTTTGTGCAACTTTGCCTTGTGCGCCTTGTCGTCGATTTTATGAAAGGAGTAGTCTACGCCTTTCCGCCATTCGAGACACGAGACATCTCCGACCTATATATATCGTACGTGGAAAATTATTTCGAATGAAGCGTAGTTTGCATATCAACAACTTGCGGGTATTGCAGAAACTGGAAATGCGTTAAATTACTTAATTACTTGCCGTGAGAAAAAGAGAAAACTCGGGAAGAAAAATAGCGAAGAGCAAAAAAATTCTGACCGCGGTGAAATTAAACCGCGATGAATAAATTCGCGTTGAATTATACGTGGTGAAATTATATGTGAAGAGGGAAGGGAGCGCGTAAACGAGCGTATAATCGTCGGGCATAGTTCCCTGGGGCGCGTTTTCAATGCCCGGTAATCCCCCGGTCGTCGTTTCCAAGATATCCGCCGTCTCGAGCATTTCCAATAAATTCATCATCGCGAAAATGGGGGGTGATCGAACGGCGAAATTCAATATCGTCGTTCGAGATCCGAGTTGGTACGGAGCCAGCTTCGTACTATCGATCGAAGATTGTCGTCGAGGATCGTACGTACACGCGGATGTAACGAGGAAGAAGCTTGTTGTTTGCGTCGGCTAAATAACGAAAATACGCGGAACGAAGGGAAGAAAGGGAGAAATTGCGGGAAATGGGATGAAAGTGCGGAGAACGGTGACTACGCTAATCGTGTTACCTCGGTGTTATAACGCGGACATTGTTGTATCGCGGATTATTAGCTTTGCCTAAGACGACTTGATACGCTTTCCGCTTCGAGAAGTTGTCTCCAAAGCTCGAGCATTTATTTCCTTGTCTCAGGCTTCAGCCTCTTCCTCTTCAGCCATCCTCCCCCTTTTCGATCCGACCTTCTCGATCCGAGGCCCCAGAGTCGAGATCCTCTCTTTTGACCCTAGTAGCTCGCTTATCGCTTGTACAGCTTTTGGGATGGTGTACGTGTATGCATCGTTGTTCCCTTATGAAGGGTCTGGAAGCATTAACGGGGAGAGCCTATACTCGTCTAATTACAGCTGCATCATCACAGTGCTCGCTATCGTGTATGCAACATCCCCTTGTTACACTTTGATTATACGTTTAGAAATTTTCGTATAATCATTATTCCGTGAATTTTTTTTTTTTTTTTTTTTTTTTTTACAAAGTTATTATTATCCATAATTTGCATCTCTCTTTATTCGACGTACAAAGGAAATCTCGAGATTTCCGCAAGTAGAGTAGGAATTGGAACGCGCGAATCGGACAATTATTCGATACGACTGTCTAATATCGTTTCCAGAATTTTCTCATTATCGTTATCCCCATATATACGGAAGATGACGTTTCATGTTTCGAAGCTGAAATATCCCTGGGCGCTGGTGGAATGAAATTCGATCAGCGTCTTCGACTCGCCTTCCCCCTCCCTCCACGTGTATGCCTGCGCACAAACGACGTTTCATAGACGTTGTTCCACCGATATTTCCGTAATTGGAGTCGCATTGTGCGTATTCAATCGTGTAAACGCCCAGCGTATTCGCATAATCGACTCGCATTAAATTGCATCCCTAACGTAACGCGAGCGAGCGCAATTCAAAACGACGTTTCGATGCTGATCCGATTATATCGAAGATTTCTTTGAAGTAATTTCACCAATTACTCGTCTACGCCTGTACACAGTGATCGAGTCGCTCGTTCCCTTTCGTCCAATTGCTCGTCGAGTTGAAGATATTCGGAAAGGAACGATAACGAAGTCGAGAAAGTGGCGAAACAATTATTTACGGTGAACAAATGGGCGAAACGGCGAGGATCGACAGGAGGAGGGAGAGGTGGCGAAAGAGTAGAATGCTGATCGAATCTGTCAGGCGATGAAAAAATATCGGTGGCCCGGACCTGCGAAAGATGAATGCACAGGAACAATGAATACCATCTTATTGCTTTCCTCCTTTCTTCCTTTCTCTCTCTCTCTCTTGCACACACGTACACACTGACACCTAATTTTCCGCACTTCAACCCTAATCCGCCTGATTCTCCCACTGTCCGCCTACGAATATACGGGAGGCCGCGAATCTAAGCTCTTCCTTGGGATTGTCTTGTTCGCGCTAAAACCTCTCCTCTCCTCTCCTCTCCTCTCCTCTCCTTCTCTCGAAATCCTCCGAGTATACTTCAATTTCCTTCCCGCCCACCCTCCCACCGCGGATTCTGCAAATTACCAGCGATATATTAAAGTAACGCGCGTAACCTTCTAAATTATAGCGCCATCATACCGTACCCGGAGATAATAACGGGCGCAAAGGAACTGGGATATACGTTGAAGCGCGTTGAAACTATGACCAAGAGAGAGAGAGAGAGAGAGAGAGGGAAGGGAAAAAGGTGAAAAATCGGGGCTCTAACTCGAAATCGCAACTAAGGTGGACGGTAAATTATTCGATAAACCAGTCACGAATGCACATATTTCTTCGAGGGGGGGCAACGACAGGGAGTAGGAATCGGTGGCGGAACTCAATTCCCATGGCCCCGGCGTTCAGTAACCGGGAAGGCCGCGAACCATCTCGAAATTTCCAAGTAGCAATTTGTTAAACTTTACTTTTCAATCCCCTTCTTCTCTCCTTTCTCTCTCTTTTTCTCTCTCTCTCTCTCTTCGCTCATTCCTCTCTTATTTTTTTTTCTCTCTTTTTTCCTTCTTCCTTTTCTTTTTTTTTTTTTTTTTATTATTTACGACCGGCATAAATCGTCGCGGATCGATCCACGCGAAACTTTTGCAACGGTCAGAGGGTGGATTGTAAACTCCCCTGTGTTGTGGACATAGGTCTCCGGAGAGAGAGGGGGGAAGGTCTCGATATAAATCGCAACAGGGCCCTCTAATTCTTACCACAGTTGATATGTTATTGCATTTATCACGCGTACGTGACTCGAGTCCCGGCCAACGCGGAACACGCGGAAAAAGACCCCCAGCTGTTAGACGATAACGTACATTACCATCGGTACATGCGATATACGTGTATATCGTGAAACCGCCACGTAAATCCATAACAGAAAATATTTCCAACGCGGGATTTCGCCAAGATATTCTACAGGTAGGAGATTCGTTCAACTCGCGAAATTGATTAATTAATCGCCGCCTTCATAATTTATCGTAGCGATACGTAGTGAAACTATATGATCGTATTGCATACCTCGAGAAAGATTCGTTGTGAATTATTTGCGTAGCGTACAAACAACTTTTGTACACGCGTCACGTAACGTTTAAATTTCGGGTATTTTTCTATGGAACGAGCGGAAAAATCGAAGCTCTCTTTTTCCCTCCCCCTCTCCTCGTTTTTCAAAGCTCGTTCAAACTTAAGTAACGAAAGGATGGAATAATAATGATGGATATTCATCAAGCTCCCAGGAGGGAGGAATTATAAATAATTTATATTCGAGCGAGCAAGATGAATCGCGGAGACGAGTCGTTGGGGAAAAAAAAAAAAAAAAGAGTCGGGGGAGAAAGTTGAGGCCGTTATAGCCGGTCTACGGCATAATCAGAGATCTCTGAACCCGAATCAAAAGCGAAAGGACGCCAGGAATTTTCCCAGGAATACTTGCGCTTCCCAACTTTTCTCCCTTTCTATACGTAGATGCGGTCGACACGCGAACCAGTTCAGCCAGGATCAATGCGTAATTAGAACGAGAGAGACCCAGAGAGTCGGGAAAATGAAAATTAAGATTCGAAATGAATGCAAGAAATAAATTGCGTTCCTGTTCGAGCTTCCTCTTCGAGGATCTTCCTCCCGAGGTTATATTATATCCCCGAAACGACGGGGAGGAGACATTATTTCAATTATAGGATGGGATAGGCATTAGCTCTCTTTGCACGGTTCAAGTAACTTTGGTAAAACTTATCCTTCCCCCGTTTCTTATTCCCGCGTTTAACCCCGTCCCCCGTGGAAGGGACGTATCGCGAGAGGGGACGTTAGAAGAAGACGTTATCGAAGTCGTAATAAATTATTGAAATTCGAGTTTGGAAAGGACGGGATGGGGGTGGATGGACTATGAATATGTAACAGGGCGGCACGGTATAACCAATTTCGGGCATTTTGTGTTCGATATCAATTTCCCATCGGCCCAATATTTTCGATGCGGGTCGAGGTTATTTTTTAATCCACGCCCTGGACAAATCCCTCTTTTATATAGGCTCGGTATATCAAGGCTGGTCGCCTTGATTATTTTCCATCGGCCGGCATATTATTTCGTCCTCGTTTGCGCGCCTTTTTAATTACTTTGCAAATGAACGGCCGATGGAAATTAACGCTTATATATATATATCGCACCAGGCTTCGCGTCGCTTTGCTCTCCGTGTACGAATTTCATTCCCGATCGACGAAATTAATTAGGAAATCGATGATTAGGATTCGATATTCTTCCTTGCTTCCTTCCTTCTTTATTTCTTCTCTTCGAGGGAGAAAATGAGTCCCCGCGAGGCGCGGGGATTTTGGAAAGAGAGTGGATTTGCCGCGAAAATATCTCGAGGAACGTGTTAATAATTTCCGTAATTCTACGACCACTCACGCGGCCAGATAAAAAAGAGATTTATATTCCCGCACGATGAATATCTCTCACGTGTTATATTAAGGCGGTTTTATTCTGTCCCGGTACAGCCTGCGATTTCAATTTTGCGGCTGCTTTCGTCTAACCATCCTCGAGTAGCCCGATATTAAATTTCTCGGACGTTTCACGTCCCCGTGTAAACATTTTCCCCCGTGGAACATTTGAAACCACCGCCACCACTATCAATTTCGCTCTCACTGCCAACACAACGGTTTTAATTATTCGTTAAAGAATTAAAATTAAAATCGATAATCCAATCCTGTTCACGGGGATGATCGAAATTCGATAACGCCAAAGACGAAAGAAGAAAATAATCTCGTTAACTTTCGAACTAACTGAAGAATCCGTGGTCTGGTCAACCATGGACCAAGAATCGAAAAATCACGAAGAGTAAATTGCATCTACCAGGCATCGATGGATAATTATATAAAATAATTGGGAAATAATTTCCCAATTATCGCCTCTCTTCGTGATCAGGACTTTGGAAATAGAGGACTTTGAACGTGGAACATGATGAAGTGGAAATAACCCCTCGAAAGAGAATTTCGAGAAAATTTCGTTCTTTCCTCCCGTTCTTTACGCGTACATTACACCCTTTTATCCCTCGTTTCTTATTCACCGTCTCGCGAGTTATCTCGGTTAACTTACGTTAATGCAAGCCAAGCCCGCGTGGATCGAGAGAGGGTGGAATTTGGTGTCGCGCGTGGATTAGAACAGGCACGGAGGATGCGCGTATGCATGGATGTATATACGTATGCATGAGCGCACAAGTATGCATCTCTAGTTGGCCGCTTAACACCGACTCTCTTCCTCCTCCTCCTCCTCCTCCTCCTCCTCCTTCTCCCTGGTGCGCACATATCCGAACGAGGGGGTTGCAACGTGTCCACGCGTTTCCATCTATGAATACGGTGTTTACTGACGCAATATGCCGAATCCTGTGTTTACGTCGCCGGCGTACATATCACTGGCCGGCGATAGCAATCACCCACTGTGCACATCCGTATTTCGAATCGTAGCAGGGACGCTGTCCGCATTTCACGCCCGCACCACCACCACCACCAGCTTACGGTTTTCGCTTCTAACTCGTAATACAAGCGTCGTTCTCTGTTCATTTGTCCCTGTTTTTTCTTTTCTTTTCTTTTTTCCCTCGAATTTTGATCGTAACGAACACTCTCCTCCGGTTTTTGCATTCGTTTTCGAATAATAGAAGATACTGCTGGACGAATGATTTCTTTTCGAATTTCTCGAGAATAGGTGAATAGTTTCTTTCTCGAGCCCCATTTTCCAGAGAATCTATTTTGCTCCTCGAAAGATGCGGTTATGTTAACGTCCGCGAGAACATTTTCTCGAGTTGCTGCACTCGCGTGTATATTCAAGTAGTAAAAGCCACCAATTCTCTCGCCACCCCATTTCTCTCAACGTTTCAACTTTTTCTCGAGGGAAACGAAAGAAAGGATTGCGAACGGGACGCAATCTTGGCGTGTTCAATAGGCCACGCGACATAACTTGGAGGGTCCGGTTAGAACGAATTCGACGAAATATGGCGGGGAAGAGTGTTGGAAGGAAGAGGGGGAAAAAAGAAAGAAAAAGGAAAGGAGGAAGCACTGTCCGTGTTTTCCGCTCCATTTGGTGTTTCTTTCACGATGCGTGCACACCCGACTACCCCGTGACGACGTCTCTCGCAGTTGCCATGCAGGTCCATTCACCGACCGCCTTTCGAACTCGCAACTTCCTCCTTTCCACCTGACGTAATCCCCTTCAGAAGCGCGCTATCCGTTCGCGCTTCGAACTTGGCAATTCCATTTCCACGCGCGTTCCATTCTACCAGGGCTATAAAATTCTCTCTCTCTCCTCCCTATTCTCGGGGGATATCGGGATATCGAATGATGGGACGGACAATTCGTCGAGTCGGGTTCCGTGATAAATTTTATCTCGAGAGCGTCCACGACACTTGCGACACCCTTTAAGCATTATCATCCCCTTTCGGCCTGTTTGACACGGCCCAACTTGGAAACTCGAAACGCGAGCTTACCTGGAATAGTTGTACAGGTGATCCTTGGAGGAATTTCATTCTGCTTGATAAACAGGGGTGGTTGTTCGCCATTAAGGTAACGATTTCCGACTCCGGTGGCGTCCGACGTGGTTAACGATCCAAGGACGAGGAGGGACACAACAGTTAGCTTGTTATTCGGCCTTTCTGCCGTTGATGGGATGTCGACTGCGCGTGTTCCGCCGATACAAACGGAGCAGAGATTCCTACTAGGGGTGGATTGTTCGCAACCGGTTCTATAATGCCCCCGACGAGACACACAGCCACGGGAAGCCCTCCCCCCCGGAAACGTAGGAAGATGTACACGCGGTGTCGCGCGACGCGCACAATTCCCGGGGCTTACGAATTTCCCGTAAAACTCTAGCAAACGTGTATACAACGCTGTGCAACTGCGACCGTCCGTCGTAGCCTAGGTAAGTCCTGGCTACGAGTAATAGTGAATAGTGCGCCCGGACGGCAATCGTAGAAATACCATGAAAATAAGAATTTCTCCGTCTCCTCTTCTTCTCCGCCCCCTCTCTTCTCCTTTCTACCCTTGAGGTATTGTGCAACGCACAAAAACTCGCGTTGACAGAATCCTTTTTCACGGTGTACCATTAGTGAAAAGAGGGATAGTAAAAAAAAAAAAAGAAGAAAGAAGAAAAAAATGGAGAGACTCGGTCGAAAGGGTATTATGCTAGTACGATAATTGTTATTCGAAGTGGAAAAAGCTTCGAGTGATGTTCAATTTTTTCCCCTCCTCCCTCCTGTTTTACTAATAGTAGTAGTAGTAGAAGTAGTAGTACGATGTATGATGTAAGCGGACGAGGTGACAGACGGGGCGAGATCGTTGGAGCTGTCGGCCAAATGTAGTGGTACGAGTCGAGGTGTACGAGAGTACAAGAGGATACGTTACAGCCTCGATGAATGTCTGTTAAATTCTCTCGTCATTTTTTATTTGGAAAATCGTAACTCGGATCTGTTTAGTGCGCGACAATGACAAAGAGGGGCGAATACGAGGGGAACAAACTCGAGTGATTAATTTTCATATTGTGTGGATTACGGAGAACGTTTCGTTATCTTCGAAAAATTATACCGACTTATCTCCCGCGTTGTAACACGTTATGGATCGTTCGCGGGAATATCGTGCTAATGAATGCTATGACACGCCATATCTCCTCGCCAAGAGCAACACGGATCCAGGGATTGGAATACTCGTGCAAGACACGATGGAAAATATATTTCTCTTAAAAAAATATGCACCAGCGTCTCGTGAGATAAGCAGTGGCAGTCAAGCTTTCCAACTTTCGTCTCCTTCTTTCCTTTTTTTCCCCGAACAATGAGTCCAATTTATCGACATTGAGGAATTACGAAGGGGAAAATTTTCCATTTTTTCTCTTTTTTTTTTCTTTTCTTTTTCTCGAGAAAGATTCGTGGAAGAGAAAATCGAAAATCGGTCTAATTAACGTAGTTAACGTTCGTGACGACGTCGCGCGGATTGTCTTGCTGTTTGACGACTGTTCCAATAATTCACGTATAATGATGGCAGCGTATCTCCTGAATTCAGGGCAAATCGAATATTATTTCGAATCAGCTTGCATTACTGTGCAAGCGCGTGCACCATCTAAACCCACTTTGCTTTCGATCACCCATATAAGCGATGTAGCCGTCTGTTTGCTCTCCATTTGTTTACAAATACTGTTTCACATTTACGTAACTCTCAAACGCATCGATCGGAATTTCAATCGCTATCTAGACGCATCCTGTGCAAGCATTTATATATCGCGACCATCGATATGCGCTTTAATGTCTAAATATGTTACACCCTTCCTTCCTGAAAAAAGAAAAAAAAGGAAAAGAAAGAAAGAATCGAGTTACGTAAGAGATCGAACAAGATCGATAATAATACGGAGAAGAATACGAGATTACGCGAAGCGAACTAGGAGAATTTCATTATCTATTAAATGAGTATTACGCGAACAATTGACGATTCGACTGCAAGAAAATTGCTTCCAAGTTGCCGTTATACTAGGATCTTGTACACAATCGTGCACAAAGACAGAAACCGTATCTCAAATTTTAACTGGGGATGGAATGCCATTCCCTGGGAACAATCATCTTTGACGATTGTGCTCCGCGAACAATAAACCTGTTTACATCGGATTGCATTGATTCACGTGCCGAGATATGATTAATCGAGAATTAGAATCTAATGAACTCGTACGGATTTGATACGAATCCACATTAGGGAATTTTTGAATTCACACTTGGAGGAGAATATGCATTCGATTCGAAATATAAATAAATTCAAGAGATGGAATATTGAAAAAAAAAAGCCACGACAAATATTTTCCATAGTTTTATTAAAAAAAAAAAAAATTTCAGTTACACGATTATCGAACGAATAACAATCCCAGAAAGGATTACGTTTTCTCTATATTTTCATGGATAGATACGCAACACGTACGATAAAAAAAAGAAAGAAAGAAAGAAACAAAGAAAGAAAACAAAAAAGAAATGATAACGAGATTACGGATGAATCGGACGTCATCAGATAAACCATTAATCACGTTGCTTTTACTCGATCCGAACGACGCGCAAGATTGGCGTGAAACGGAAAGCTTTTATCGCGGCCAGTGTCAAAAATCACTGGCCGATTTCGAATCAATCATTTTAATGTATTCTCCCTGGAAATCGACTCGGACACGAAACTGAATTTAGCGGCTTGTGATTCGACACGGTTCCACGTGTGGGTGGGAGGAGGGGTGGGCAAATTATTTCCCCGTTTATTCTCCCGTGAAACAGATATTCCGCGTATCGCCCTGATTTCCTCGCGTCGTATCGTACGTGTGTGTACGTACACGCGCACCCGTTATATAACGTTCGACAACGTTTCACACTTTTCCTTCCCTCTCTCCTCCTCTTTTATATATTTTCCTCCCGTTGGAAAATTGTAACGCAACGAGAGAAAGATTGTTCGAGGAAAATAATACTTTTAACTTTCCTTTAAGAGAGGGAGGACGCGTTTAAGGTATAGGTATAAGAATTTTCACGAGGGACGAAGCGGGGGAAGAATCGAAGCGCGTAGAAAAAGTGGGAAGTAAAGGATCGTTTGAAGGAACGACGCGATTTTCCCGGCTATTCACGAAAGTGTCTCAATTTCCTGACAAAGTTCCGCGGAAATCGGATCGCGCAGGTCGCCAGGCCGATTGCAAGCGTGCTTAGCACGCCAAGCGACCGTTTCCTTTCCTCGATCTTTTAAAACAATCACAATCTGGCACGCGATTTCTTCGACCGCCCGCCAATCTCTCTTCCCTTCGTTTCTCCTTGGATCGTTGAATCCACCGATGGAATCGTTTCGAAATTTTCATTTAGCCTCTCTCTCTCTCTCTCTCTCTCTTCCCTTTTCCCGTTCAGTTGAAGGGAGGAGGGGGTGGATGGTCTCTCGTGGCCGTCGGCCGTTATAGTAAATCGTCGTGAATTTATAGACGGTCGGTGTTACAGGATGCATAGACGGTCGAAGCGTACCAACCGACTTTCGTTATTAGTTGTCCGGATTTGCTTCGCTAACACGATCTGGCAGTTGGCCAATTTTTTTCTTTTTTTTCCTTTTTTTTTTTACTCTTAATTTCCGGATCGAGCAACGGAACAACCCTCCCTGGATACATTTCGCTTTACGCCGATCCAACATTTTCTTGATCGTTTTTTCTTTTCTTTTCTTTTCTTTTCTTTTTTTTCTGTTCGTCAAGAGAGATGCACCTCTTCAACTCTTTTTCCCCCCTCGAACTTACTCTAACTCGGCCACTTATTATCCGGCTCTCTTTGAAATTCGATCAGGGGATGCTTGTTGTTTTCCGCTTTTTCCTATCGGTTACCATCGAGAGGACACGGATGATGATCGGGGAAGGAGGGAGGGAGTTATATATTGGAAATATTTGCACAGGGCCCGGAGGGATGAAAATACGCGAAAAGTAAGCCGAACTTCATACGCGCGCTCCGCCTTTATTCGCATACTTTCATCCCAGGAATGCGTCGTTTATATAGAGCCGCGTTATGCATCAAGCAGCCCCGTAGGCTGTTGTTTCTCTTCGGGAACGATGCTGGCGAAAAATGCTGGCGAAACGCGAAATTCCCCCAACCTTTCCACCCTCTTATTATCTCCGAGGATAAAAATATAATAATTTTTCACCCTCGTTCGTTTAATCCTCGGCTAACAAGCCGAATTTCGAATGACTTTTTATCCCCGAAAACGGAATATTATATATATTTTTTCGAACTAGATTTAAGTTTCGGGAATTCCGGGGGTTATCGGGCGTGGAAAACGGGGGGAGGGTTGGAGTGGTATCGTATTGGAGTGCTCGTTAATGAAAATTCTCGGATGTTTTCGATTTTCGGTCGAAATCGGATCGGTTCCAATCGATTCGTAATTTCCAAAAGAAATTAATACCGGCGCTCTCTCTTATCGGGTTTCATTTATTTCGCTCTTTTATATATTTTATCGCGTGCTGTATTCCGCTTGGGATCGGGTAATATGCAGTCGTGGACGCGTGATGACCATTAATTACGAGGGTGGTAATCGATACGGTTGCCGCGCGTTGCTCGCCGTGTATCTCGGCCGTCGAAATAAAATTACATTGCATTGTACGTCGCATTGACGGGCATGTTAGTTCCATTGCGAATATATATACGTAACGCCGCTGTGATACCATGATCAAATAACTCTGTAATCAACAACGTATCGAGGGTGGAGGAGGCGTCACGTTTTATGAACATACAATCGAACGCGCGCATATAGGGAATTCGATGGACGACAAACTAGACAGATTCGTTACGTTTCCAGAATGGACGATCAACATTTTAGTGTAGTTCCTAGTAAGACCGAGATAATATTTGTCGTTATACGATGTATCGCCCTCCGATTTTACACGCGGGAGGAGGAGTTCGATATTTCTATCCAGCAAACGACCAATTGTACACGCGCATTGTACCACACCGGGTAAGAATTAAGCGGAACAACGCGTCCATCGAAACAACTCGCGATTAAAATATCCATTCGGACGTGTCAATGCTCTCGGCTTCGATCGATTGATTCATCCTCTTCTCGAGGCGTTTTCTTATCCGGCTAGGCATTGAACGCGTGATCGAAAGGGTTGAATAGAGAACGGTTGGGGAAAAGAAAAGACAGTGCCAATCTCTCGGTGGTAAGTAAGGGACAGCGGAGCAGCAGACAAATGGTCTTCGAGCGCGGGAACACGCAAGAACAAAAGCGTCGAAACAAGAGACAATCGGTTGTGATTTGCATCCAACCTCGTCATTTACCCGACCTAACCTCCTCTCTCTCTCTCTCTCTCTCTCTCTCTCTCTCTCTCTCTCCCCTGCCCTTTTTCTTCGAGCCTCTAACGCTCTGTGGAGAGGGGAGGGCGATGACGTCGCCTCGTAAGACAGGGACATTTCTCTGTCTTTTGTCGAGGATGTCCTCCTCGCCTTTGTTTCGGGGGCCCCCCCCCTCACGTCTTATCTTCGCAGCCAGCTCCAACGCGAAACACGCGTTGTTGGTTTTGTTAAGGCGGGCGCGACGCTGATTTACGAACACTGTCTCGCGAGAAATCGAGCTTCCTACCCTCCGAGCCTGGGATCCCTCCAGAGATACGATTTCAAGTAATTGCGCTGGCGGGATAACGAGATGGTAGCCTCTTTTTCTTTTCTTTTCTTTTCTTTTCTTTTCTTTTCTTTTTTTTTTTCGTACGTGTGCATCTCGAAATCTTTGCTTTTTATCTCGGACGATTCTTCAAAGTATTCTTTCTCGAGGAATTTTGTTTCTTTGCGCTTTGTTTTTGGTATTTCTTAGGGATAATTACATAAGGTAATATATTTGGAAATTAATTCTTCGTTTCTTTATTTTAAAGATAATCAAATGTTTCTCTTTCACGCGAATTTATCAGCTTTTAATAGACCGCGATACTGTCGAGTAGTCTACCAGAGAGAATCATCGATTTTAAAATATTTTTGGAATCGTAAAGAAGTCAATTTCCAATTTTTTTAATGACATGTCAACTTTTCACGTTGACGAGTTGACAGCTGTTTTAAAAAGCTTGTAAGACAAACTCACAAAGACGAGAAAGAGAGAGAGAGAGAGAAATAAATTTCCTTTTTTCGAAACTATGCTACGTCCACATTTCAATGCGAAAACATGTAACGATTTTAAAAAAAGTATCGAAATTCCGTAAGATTAAAGTATCAAAATTCATATTTCAACTATGCACGCGCATACCACCAGCGGATGATTCCCCGATCAAAGAGGATAATACCTGAAATTCAATCGTTGGCGTTAAATTATCCACACCGAAATTCCCTTCTCTTTTCACGTTACGGCACGCAGCAATGGATTCAATTCCTCGGTAAATGAATAAGTTTGCTGTAACAGTTGTAAACCGCTCTCAGCAAAGTTGTTTCCCCGCTTTATTTCACTCGGCGAGTCATTTCCGCCGAGCTTTAAAAGAGTTGTTACTTGTTACGAAAGGTAACGCAACAGCGTTCGGGTATTAAAGCGCAGCTTCTCTCGTATTCGTCGGCAATACGAGACCGCGCAAAGTTAAGAGAGCACGGTCGATTGTTACAAGATTTTATGGCGCGAATAGTCACATCAGGCGAACAGTCCGGTGTAGATGGAGAGAGGAATCCGTAAATGTTCGTTACTCCGCTAAGTTATTATTGTTAACGGGAAACTCCGTTAAGCCGTAACGTTTCTCGACAACCCCCTGTTGCCCTCCCCCCCCCCCCAGCTATCGTAACACCTATGCGAAAATACGCACTTCACCCATTCACCCACCACCCCTCGCCTCGGTTATTCGGACCCCTTTCCATTCGAGTCGAATGAAACGCGCATCAAATTTCCATCCGTGCGTTATTTCTACCCTTAATCGTCGCTGCTACCCCTCCCCTCCCCTGAATAATTAAATTTTCACGACTCGAAACGGCATCGTGGAAAATCGTAACCACGTTATACATCCGCTGGAACGAAATAATTATTATTGTTATCGCAGCGTTGCGAAAGGATTTCCATTTTCTCGGGAATTAATTCTCGGGGTTGGCCGGTCTTCTATCCCGATTATCGCGCGGATTTTCGAATCCCCCCCTCCTCCCGAATAGTTTTCCAACTCGGAGAGCGTTTACAGGTCGAGAACTCGAGTGCGATACGAATTCAAGCGAGTCAATAGCAATCGGTCAAGAAGAGATTCGTTCTCCAGAAGGGGGGAGGGAAAGTTTCATTTCCGAAAGTGGGGAGAAAGACGTACGGCAAACGAACGAGGCGAGGAAACTCGAGAATCTCGCCGAGAAAGAGGCCGTGTTCCGCTCAGCCTGGTTTTATCCGCCGACGAACCACGAGAATTTAATAGAAGGACTTCCCTCCAAGAGAAGAAGACAATTTTCTCTGTACATCTCCAACGATGTACGAGAAGTTGCCTCCAATGGTTCCCTCCAACAACGAGTTTCGCCGGTCGAAGGGAACGGTTTCGTACCACGTAGTTTGAAATAGTCTGGCGCAGAAATCCGAAGGGAATTCGTAGATTCGAGATCTTGAAGAGGCATTAATGGCATGAAATATATATATATATATATACACGAAATATTTCCTTCGATATGAAGCTTACCAAGGATTCCGAGAGGAGGGAATGGTTTATGGTGTTTGAATTACGCGCGCGATCATGGATCCCGTGGCAAGCAACGTTGAACGATTCGATTCCAACGTAAACTTTCTAACGATTAGCAGCCTCGAAGGGGTGAAACGTCGAAGAGGGTGGGTGTCGGTGATGGTGGATTCGAAGGGATAGGGGGAAGGAAGGAAGGAAGGAAGGGGAGAGGTGAACTGTCGCAAACCGCACGCCTCCACCACTATTGGTAGCAATTCGGCCGGTGTTCCCGGACCGTAGTTCCGCCACTGGATTCGACGCTATTGCCGGTGGCATTGTAATTGGCTGTCAAATGAGAGCGCGACCTCCCCTAAATCTTCCCAACTCGCTGCGCCACCATGGAATTGGGATGGCGTTGGGTCGTTGGGATTCTGGAAACGAGATCCGCCGCCTTGAAACTCTCTCGCTCGTGGATTCTCCGCTTACGTCCGTAGCGTTGAACGCTGTATGAACTTGCCCTGCTGGTGATCACTCGGTTCAATCTCCCGTTAATCTTCTCCAATTATCGATCTGCAATCCGACGGATTTCACGGGCCACTCTGCGCAGTAATTCGACGATCCGTGTAACCGAGTTTCTGAAATCTTTTCCATTACGAGCGATCGTTCGGGCGAAAATAGGCTCGACGAGAATGCATCCTTAACGAGAAGAATAACGAGTTTCGAGATTCCTCTTCTCTTGGAGCAGCTGCCTCCGACTAGAGACTAGACGGAGACGCGGCGATCAAACTTTCGCCCGGCTGAAAACTTGGTGGAGGCTTTAATTTTACACGAATCTCTCGCGCGAGAGACCTCGTTAAAGCTTCATTCGCGAACGATGCTTTTCGAGAGTCGATCGTAGACGTAAGCATCGTAAGGGGAGAAGGAGGGTTGTTGTGCTGCATCTGGATGCTGGGGAAGATTACCGCGCGGCGACGAGCGGCGAGGAGAGATTTAACGAAGAGAGGCTTTTGACGCCGTTCGACTTCGCTTCGACGGATCTCTATGAAGCATTTTGGCCCTTCGCCCCTCCGTTTAATCACGGACAATGGCCGCGTTGCCGAAAAAAAAAAAAAAAAAAAGAAAAGAGAAGAAAAGGAAAGAGAAAAGGGCAACGGTGACTTGGTTTCTCGAAGCTCGAAAGAAGGAACGAACGAAAAGTATACGAATTCGTTCACCCTTCTTCCCCTACGTAGTCTACTCTTCTGCACCGTCGTCGACCACCGATTGAAGGGGATTTTTCCCTTCGAGCCATACGTATACTACACATACGTAGAGAGAGAAAGAGAGAGGGGGGCCCTTGTATATTCACGAATAGAGAAACGGTGGGCGTTTTGTGCTCGTACAGGCATCCGTCTGGGTCTGAGCGACAGTCATTAACGGAGATGATGGTTAGGTGTGCAGTCTGCGGCTCGAAAATGATTTCCATCGGAGATACGTGGTTCGCAATAACGATCGTGGAATATTACGGCCGGCCCTCCTCCTCTTTCATTTCTTTTTTCCACCACCCCTTCCACCCCCATCTATGTATCACCCGGTTCAACCCTCGCTTGCCCACCATGCGCTTCACCCGGAACACGTCTGCATCCTCTTTCTCTCTCTCTCTCTCTCTCTCTTGCTCTCTCTCTGCACACTGCAACTGAAAACGAGTTTGCTAATCGATCCTGTCGCGACTGCTGCCAGACCCACCTCCTGTGTATAATACACCTCCTGGTTGAAAGATTCCCGTGACCAGAAGGGATATCACGAAAACCCTTTTCCCATCGATGATGTTGTCCCTTCGAGCAACATTAATACCGTCGAGTGTACTGATTGTAAGTATGGTGTAATTGAAAGAACTTTCCTTCTCCCCCCGATTGAAAAGAATCGGACTGAGAAGGTGATTGAACAGCGGTCTGAATGTGTCGCGTCGACGTTTATAACGCTTGCTCTTGAAAGAAAGAGAGATAGATTCGACTTGAACAAGCTCTTTATAACGTAAAATGTAATCTTCGTGGAAGATAGCGATATCGAGTATAATCTCTCGAAAGAAATCGTTATTATATATCGATAAGATCGAGAATCTCGTTTGAATATATTTATCGTTTCGTTATAACTTCATTCTTGTTTCGGGATTTCCGAGATATAATTCGGAAGAGAGGAGGAGGAGGGTATCGTTTCCCTCGTTAATCTTTCATCGAAAGACTGTATCCCCGTTTGGGCGTTGAATTTCCGCGTTAATTATTATCGTTACAGTAATTAAAACGATCAGCGATCGAGGTACGAAAAGAGGTAGAGGTACGAAAGTTTTGGAATCGCGAGCCGGATCCGTCTCCCTCTCTCTCTCTCTCTCTCCGCCCGCCTGTAATTGCGTAATAAAAGGAAGTGTTTAATAATGTATCGCCTGGGAACGTGAAGGAACGTCGTCCCCTCGTTGGAAAAGGGGTTGGCTCTTCCTGGCCTGATAAATTGAAGGAACGAATGCGCTTTAAACTTTTTAATTAAAGTGAATTTAAAGAGCGTAAAATAGCGAGCCCAGACGGTCTCTCAACTTTCTATTCTTGACGTCCACTCGCGATTTCTCCTTAGGAGAAGGAGAGGCCTCGTTCCCCGTAACACGCGGATTGCATCGCTTGCGTTTGAATTTTTGCCGCTATAACGAAACGCGAGATAAGAAAAGGACGCAACAACGCGTCAACAAGAGTGGATAACGAACGAAATTAAGGAAGAACCGTTGGGAGAGGAAGAAGGAGTCGTGTAGGAGTGGCGCACCCTCGTGCACTTCGACACGAGAAATCCTTGTGCGTAACACAATCGTGCACAGAGGGGGCGTGTTTTGAATGGAAGCGTCGTAATTGCGGACAGACAAAAGAAGAAACGCCTCGACGCCAGAGATATAACGCCTCCCCGTTTCTCCCGGTGCTAGCGTCGTGGAACGTCGTCGCTCACGGTGATGACGTCTACGTCTCGACTGGATACGAAAGGGGTTGAAAGGGTTGGAAATCACGACACTGGTGGTTGGGTAGCGCGTAATGAGAACCGTTCTCGTAAGTAATGCTTGCTAGTCAATCAAAGAGACTTGTAGCTGGTGATTCGAAGTAGGGATGCTGCGAGGAAGAGGTTAATGGATTCGTGGAAATATTCGTGGAGGGATAATATATGATATATTCGTTTGAAAAAAATTAATTATACGTACGGATTATGCCTCTTTCGAAACCGTTTACTTTCTTGTCTCGATCTTTTTCTTTCTTTCTTTTTTTTTTTTTTTTTTTTCGTACATTGGTAATTTGCATATTTTGTTTATTATAACGAGGCATTCTATATGTACATATTATATATGCTTAAGAAGAGCATACACGAGAATATAATTGCGGAAGATCCAGTTAAATCTCGGGCGTTTTTTAATATTTTCACAAGAGCACTCTTCGGGTTACACGCTCTTTACGAGGCTTTTTACGAGGATTCATCTACAAACGTACATCATCATGTGTAATCGGACAGAGTTTGGAACATACGAAGTGGAATTCATTATCTCTGCAAAGTGATATAATAGGCGAGACATGAACTTAATACGAAATGTATTTTTGCGTTGGATCGGGAGAAGTTTTATCCCGTCATTTCCCTTTTCAACCGGTTACGATTTTATTTTACGAAAATTCGTCATCAAAATTAATATAATTCGTAGAAAATTTTTCGAAAATTTTAAAATTACATTGCGTGTTGGAATTATAGAACGCGTAATTTATAATCTCGAATGAAAGAGATTTCCCTCCACCGCGTAAAACAATTAAATCTACATTCATTGGTTAATTAAACAATCCATTTATTATCGAATATAATAAACGATCGAGTTTGAATCGAGATGAAACCGCAATACAGAGCAATAAAGTATTGCGAATTTTAGTTTTCACCTCGATTCGAGTGCCTCGTATTTATCGAAGGTGAACGGTGCATTAATAGAATCAGGGACGAGTAAACATTTCTTTACATCTCGATGAATATTAAATTGCAAACAAGAGAGAGCAGGCAATTCGTTGTTATGTAATTACGAGTGCTCGTTGCTCGTACAAATTGTATAAGAAGATAACTTTACGTTATACAAATATCAAACAAAAAAAAGAAATAAAAATAAAAATAAAAAAAGAGAGAGAGAGAGAGAGAAACAAGCAAAGATATAATCGTCGAAGATGTGGTTTCCTCGAGGAATTAATTGGCCCTTGACGGCATTTGAATTGATCCGAGCTAGTAATTACAAACGATAATGAGTCTCGATTACTTTCTATCGATAACAATCGAGCAAGAGTTTTGCCAGATAATAGATCAACTGGTTAATAATCATCTGACGATGGAACGACAAAATTCGAGTAGACACGCGTTTCGAATCATATTTTTACGTAATCGAAATTTTATCAATCGTTGGATTTCATTTTCGCAATTGAACGTTCAAACGGATTAACATTAATCTCGCGAATCTCGTCGTGTCCTCTCCACAATCGGTTCGCAACTTGGGAAACCGTATCGTAGCAGAATCTGAAAATCCGGAATAAACAGGATGAGGGGGATGAGGCGAGGGTTATACGAGACTTTCTGGGATTCGCCATGTTCCTGTTCCTGAAGGCCTATTAGCGAATCCTCTGTTCGTCTGACCAGAGAGAACAGTTGAACGGGCTACAAAGCTTCTCCCCACTCCGCGAGGGGAGGTTGAAGGAAATAAATGCGTCGTCTCGAAACTAAACTGTCCACGTAATTGCACGCGAGTCCCTTATTTATCCCGCGATTTTGTCCCGTTGTCTCGACCGGCTTTTACTCTTTGTGAGAGGAGAACGCCGCGTCTCCTGGAAAAACGAATCTCTGTTCGAGCGTTTAATCAAGATAAAAGGTAATACCCCCGGAGAAAAGCTGCGCTTTGCGACGCAACGTTGGATTATAAAGAGGTTACGGAGAAGTTTCTTAAAGAGAGATTCCTCCCTTTTCAGTCGAGAACGATGTGGATGATAACTAAGTACTATTATTAAAGATTCGATAATGGTCGATTACACGTAATTTCTCTACGTAAAAATAGAGGGACTAAAGGAGAGTTTCGCGTGTAAATAAAAGCTCGACATGTTGTCGAAGGAAAGGGGAAGAAACGAAGTGAGAGAGAAAGGAGAAAGGTAATCGAAAAGTGTACCGTCATATCAACCATTTTGATACTTGGAGGATACGGAATCAGCAATCGTTCCCCTCAATCCTCATTGGCGGGCATTGTGCCGGTAACATAATAGTCTTGAGTGGAAAAGTGCTGTGGAAGGGGGAAGTAATAAAAAGAAAAAGAAAGAAAAGAAAGAAGAAGGAGAAGGAGAAGGAGCAGAAGAGTAAAGACGAAGAAGAAAGAGGAGAGAGAAAGTAAGCAGTAAGGGTGGAAATAAGTGGGAGAAGGGGAAGAAATTCGTACACGAGGAACGAACGAACGACAATAATGACGAGCCGAATATAGATCCCGTAAAACCCGTAAGGCTTCCCTCATTATATTCTCCCCGAGCCTCCCTCCTCTACATCCTTCTCTCCTCGAGCCTCGATTTTTACCCCTCCTCTCTCTCTCTCTCTCTCTTTCGAGAGAGCAGAAGGCTGGATACCGACGACAGCCGCGCTCTCTTGGAACGCTCTTGGAACAGACGATTTCTTTGAATGCGGGCCAAAGATTGCCCACGGTAATAATTATTGCGGAGGCTTTCTTTTAAAAATCACCGACCTGTGAATAACAAATGAAAAAGACCAGGAGTGGGCCGGTGTCTACGAAAAATGGGGTCACCGACGAACCTAGCCGCCCGACCGACAGTGGGACAGGGGTGGAAAGGGATGACGCGGGTCTTCGGCGGGATCGATTTGCAACCGTGGTAACGCGAAATCTCGCAAATATATCTCTCACTCTCTCTCACTGTTGGTATTTCTATATCTCTCTTGATTCTTTGAAGTCTGGACCGAAGTGGACGCCGGTTAACTCCACGATACATCTATCTACGCGGAGTTTATCTCGTACAAAGTGATAACTGTATGCGATGTGGATGTGTCGCGTCGAATCAATTTGCAATTTATATATATATATATATATATATNTGGGGAAAATTGCACAGTGGAATCGATCTATAGATAGAGATAACGTAATGAAACATGGTGAAAGAATGGGATTTAGGTGACTTCGATACGGAATTTGAGAGTATTTTTTTCATTCGATAATAACAAAGTTCCCCGATCAAAGGATCGTGGACGATTCGTAATTTTCTGCGAGCGATTGAAACGAGCTGTTGTTCGACACGACATAACACCGGGTTTACGGTTCCAATCCAGGATATTTTGTTCGATAAAATGATATGTTCGGTGGTGGGGACTTTTCATGGCCCATGAAAGCGGTCGGTGAGCGTATTTGCGATGAAAATCCGCGGTAAATGCGCCACGGAAATAATTTTCGCGAAATTGTAGGTACGGGAAGAAGTTGCGGATGGCATTCGAGGTGGAAAAATATAATCAACGATAAATCGGGATGGTCGAAAACGTGGCGTTTTCTATCGATTCATTTATAACGGGGCCGGTCTGTTTATCTGTCCTCCCCAACGAAGCATTCTTCTTGAGAATTTTTATTCGAGCAAGGTCTCGTCTCTGAAAGGGAACTCAATTTTTCCCCTCGGTCGTATCCATTTCATGGATAAACAATTCTCCTTGTTTCGATTCTTTGACTGTTAAATTAAGCGACACTGCAAGTCCCTTCCACCTGAATAGAATCCTGAAATCGTTATTCCCTGGCGGATCCATAACGATATCGTCTTCCAACTTCTTTTGTGAGTCTATAGACTCTCCTAATTTCGTTACGATTAAACGAAAACAAATCGAAAGAAACGAAAGACAGACCATGCTCGTTAAATATTATCGTAATCATCTCCGTCTTTTCTCCACTCCAAAAGAAAAAAGGAAAAAAAAGGAACTCTTTAAAAATTGTCCCATCCTCCGTAATTTCGTTCGACGAAGAAAAGAGAGACGGAGGAGGAGGAGGAGGAGGAGGAAAAGGAGGAAGATTGGAAGGGTTTGACCGTGCACGCTCATCGAGCTATGTTTATTTTTATGCTAGCACGAACACCAGCCATACTTTCCTAGATACTCAACTCGGTCGTGGAAGCCGTTTGTCGAGTATCATATCGTACAACACTCGACCTCTCTAGCCTGACTACACTAACCTATCTCGAGCTAACTCAACATCGCCGAAGCCAGGCCAACCCCTCTGAGCCACCCCCACGGACAACGCGTATACTTTGTTTGCCTAGTGCTCGACCATTACCAACCTTGCTACACCCTCTCTCTCCCAGAACCTGCGCCCACCGGTACAATGCACGGTACAACGAGCTGCAAACCGAGTTGCATCGGCTATAACCGAGAGATGTTCGGACGTGGCCGAGGTGGCACGTAGCATCCGTGGCAAACGTAGCCAACGTAGGATACGTGTTTGTATTTATTCGTTTGTACGGAATACTTTTTACAATCCTTGGTTGCCGGAGTAATCCGAAATCAGGGGCGGACTTGTTTACTGCAAATATTGGCTCCTTTCGTTTCCACGGGCCGAGTTTCTCCACGCTGCTTTTACGTAATTGATAGCCGCCTTGATGAAACCTTGTCTGTCGTGATTATTGTGTACGAAACCTTCCTCTCGTAAATAGAAAATGCTTCTTCTGAGATGAATCCTTTGATCGTATCGATGTTTATTATCTCGATATATATATATATATATATTTAGATGCAACGAGGCAGCCACAGGGATAAAGGATATTAAAGATTTATTAGACGGGGGAAAGTTTGAAAAGAATAGCTTATCTCCTATTATCAATCGATCCTGTAGGAGAGATAGATTCTAGATCGTGTCTCTCTCTCTCTCTCGTGTTCTGGTGGCCAATCCTCGCAAACGTTTTCGACATTCACACCGCGTTATCCTTCCCGTATGAATGAATTTCCATCTTCCGGAACGTGTGTTGAAAAGACACACCGACAGTTCCGTATCTGGGAACTTGCCTTTTCTAGGTAACCGTTGCTTCATCAAACATCAAACATCCCTTGTATATAGTAAATACGTTTACCATACCCGATACTACTCTCGATCGAACTTCCGGACTTGGTGAATGTTTGCGAGGAATCGAGTGACCCAGATCACTCAAAGAAGACTGACCGTAACGAGTTTCCTGCTTGATAAAATTGAGCTCGATATCTCTCTCTCTCTCTCTTTCTCTCTCTATTCTTCTCTCTCTCTTCCTTTCTTGGAGGAAATAGCCCGGAATTTCACGATGGATTTAAGCCAAAGGGGAGAGAAGCCTACGTCTCGTAACGCGGAATCCTCTTTCTCTCCGTCGCGCTAAGGGATTAATATCCGTACACAGTTCAGGTGAAAATCTCGTGGGTGGAGAGGCGGAAGAAGAGAAACAGAGAGAGAGAGAGAGGGAGAGAAGCTTAGTGTATCTAAGGTAACGTTTCCTGGTGGCGCGTTTCAGACCCTTTTATTTGCTCCCTTTCTTCCACCATCCTTCTGTCTTCTCGACGTCGTCGACGACCTAAGGCCTCGGGGCTCGACCCTCCCTCTTGACTTTACGACCTGTGCCAGATTAGGATTTATTTTAATCCTAAAGGACTGGTTTGCCTTCGTGGTCCCTCCGTTCTTCGCCCCTCTCCCTCCCCCTTGTACACACGTATACACGCACACACACCTCCCTCCTCCTCTCCAACCCTCGATCGAGTGTTCCTCTTCCACTTGCGGGAAACAATCTTATTCTTCTCGACGACTTGGACAAACTCGATCCTCTAAATCAATTTATCTCGAAAGTGCAATTTTCGCTTCCACGTTTCTCGAAACTTTCTCTCTCTCTCTCTCTCTCTCTCTCTCCTACGTTTCCTTTCCACTTTCCTTTCCTTTTCTTTCCTTTCTTTCCTTTTTTTAATCAATGTTAAAACTAATACGCTCGATCCATCGAACGGTTTTTCTTTTTTTTCTTTTTTTCTTTTTTCCATACGAGGGAGAAAGTTGAATGAAAGAGGGTTTTATATATCTCGTTCGCCTAATTTATGCGCGTATGTTCCCCTCCCCCCGTGTCCTCTATCATTCCCTTTGATCGGGCGCAAATGAAACGGTCGCGCATCGGTTCCATCTATTCCCCGCCGACATTGTTCAAAATTCAGGGACCACCGTCGAGGCCGTGCGCCGACCGACGATGCTCCTTTGAACGCGGCGGAAAACTCCCCGAAGGTTTTTATAGGAAATCGATATCGGGGAGGGGAGGGGACGCGTGGAATGTTGGTTTCAAAGGTATGATGATCGACGGGCGGGGAGGGTGGCAGGCATACGCGTGGACAGGCCGGCGAAAAAAACAGGGGGAGGGGGAGGGCGAGAGACGAGAGAAAGTAGGCGAGCGGTAGGGGGAGGGAGAGAATAAAACGGCATAAAGTCGCGCGATCAATCACGCGCCGCGCTGGACCGCGCGTAATCTTCGTCGAGGATGAATAAATCCCGGCCACGTATGCGCGCATGTTGCAAAATTTCGAGCGAGAAAGGGGACGCGAGTGAGGTTGAAAAGAGGAGATGTGCCGTTTATTAGAGGGCGGCCGGTTTCAAGGCAATTCCATTTAGCCGATTCGACTTCAACCGTGCGGATTTCAGAGCGCACGGTGATCGATGTTAAATTCACGATTAATGAAATAACCTTGCAATGTCTCTTTGTATCCGTGACCGACTGCCTCGTGCCCCTGTTTTCGTTCCGTGGCCGGTTAGTTTATTTTGCTCCGGCAATACGGTCATTAATTACATGGAACGAACGCGTGTAAACGTCCGTCCCACTTATATAGCGAATAGTTTCATTTCATCGTGCGTAGCGGTTTGTTGTCCCGTTAAATATTCCGCGACGTAGTTTCGATCTTCGTTTCCCTCGTTATATTCGATCGCGTGTATCGTTTCATCCTTTTCGAAGGTGTTTTCTTCTCATCGATTGAATCGCGTAAAGTAAAAATCGAAGAAGTGAATAAAGTGAATAAAATGGCGGATTTTCTTCGATTCTCGAGCGAAGCGTATCTTCTGTGAGTGTATCGTGACAATGCGTACGTGCGAAGGGGACAACGTTGACCAACAATATTTGGAGTAACGTTAAAATACGCTTCTAGTAGAGGGAGGGGAGGTGACAACGAAATGGAATTTTTCAATACGCTAAATATTCACGAACACGCGATGACGCGTTTCCACAGCGGGGTTATACACGCGTCGAACATAACTTTTCCATTTTACATTTCCCCCCCCGGGGCTGTTGGTTCGTTTCGGCACGGATGATTGATCGATTACCGATGAAAAGCGAAAGTGATGCGAAAAGTTGCGCGATCGACGCCACAAAGACGGTAGTGCGGGATAGGAGGATAGCAACAGGCATCGAAATGTATGAATACACACCTGCCTCTATCCCTCGCGCTGTTTTATATTCGAAACAGCGTGGAACGAGAAAAAACAAAAAAAGAAAAATCCCTATGAATCTTAAATCGAACTCTTTCCTACCCTCGCGAATCCAACGAATTCCTCTCGATTCAACCCGCGTGTATCCAGAGAGAGTGTGCATCGTTTATTCGTAACCACCACCAACATTCGGCCTCCAACCTCAACATTTATACAATCCGCAAACTCCGTCTCGCAAGTTGGCGCTTTAACAGTTGGCGAACATTAACATGAACACGTTCGCTTGCGAAAGTGGCTTGCTCCTCCCGTAGGAATCGAATAACGGGAGAGGAGGCGAGCGCGCGGAGCATCGCCTCGAGAACGAAATCGCGTCGAGACTCGTTCGAACGAAAGGAGATTTCAAAGCTCGACCGAGCGGTTGAATTTTTATTCCAGCCCACGCGCCCGTGTTATAAATTTATATATCGCGAGTAAATCTGAATTCAAGGACGATACGATGAGAAAGATCGTATCGACACCTCGTGATCATCGACGAGAGAAGGTACGAGACGGTCTCAAAGGTGAGGAGAGGGATGCAGAAGAGGAGAGAGAGAGAGAGAGAGAGAGAGAAGAGGGGGCGAATCGTGTTCTCTTCGAAGACGACGCTACGAATGCAAATTCAACTTTTCCTTTCGCGCGAAAGAAGCGACGTCGATGAAAACCGGGGGAGGAGGTGGTGGGTCGACGAGGCGGTGAGTCGACGAGGCGAGGGGAGGGAAGGCCGAGGAAGGGTGGGTGGACGGAAGAAGCGGGGCACGAAGCCGCCATCCCTTCGATCTGACAAGCGGAGCTTACGTAAGCGACAACCGCGCCTGCTGTCTTTCGAATTACTTCGGTGTACTACGCTTCGAGCGACGCCCGCCGCGAGTTTCTCGCTCGGGAAAATTTACGAGTTCGACGAGAGCGGGACGAGTGATCTCTCCGCTTTGATCTCTCGCCGTCCGATCATCGTCCGTCGCGTTTCTTCCCGTCGTGATCGATCGGAAACGCGGCGTTTCGAGAGGTTGTTCGTTCGTTCTGCAAAAAATTATGCGACGTGATTTTGAGGGTACGGTTTTACTACCGACGCGCTAAGAAAGAATGCACGTGGTGAGAAGGATAGCCGTTGCGCGTAACGGGAGAAGAGAAGATTGGATTAGGAGATTGGAAAACGCAAAGTGGAGGAAGGGTCGAGGGCGAACTTCGCGCGAGAAAAATGTTCTCGAAGAAAGTAATTGCGAGGGACGCCGCCGCCGCTCCGTTCTTGGAAATAGGAATAAATTTCTACACGGTGTACGGGAGTACTGTTTTCGCGCGGGGGAGGGGAGGGAAACAATGGTTGGGTGTAAGGCGAATTGCTCAACGTTGCTGCATCTGCAGAGGCGGAAGACGGAATAGGACGATTTCTCATTCGGAACGAAGAGTAACCGGCCCCTTCTCGGGCGTTGTTTCACGCTTGCTCCGAATATCGACCCTCGTATAATCACGTTGCAAAACTTTCCTTTCCGGCCGATCCGTGCGGATTCGTCAACGCGACGGGAACTCGCTCGGGCGGAACGACGACGAACGATGGATAAATTATACGAAATAGCCCGGTCGAAGGGTGTCCTCCGATTCAGGTGTGATCCGTCTGTCGGATTACAATCAAATTACATCGAATTTGACAGTCGGGTAATACAGCGCAGATCAACGTGTCCCGTGTAATTTACGCAACACCGTCCATCACGTTACTTATTAACGTTTACGCGAACGCGGGCATTGAATTATCGTTGGATACAACGCTTCCCATTACGCGGATAGGAATTTCAGATATTGGATTCGAACGGTCGAAACCATTCGTTAGCCAATTCTTTTTCGAGAATCGGTGAAACGGTCCAAAATATCGAGATGGAAGGCGGAACTGGGCGTTGGTAACGCTCTTTTCCCGTTTTTTCTCTCCTCTCTCTCTTCCTCTTCCTCCCTTTTTTTTTTCTTTCTTTTTTTTCCCCGCCTTTTTTTTGTATATCGGATGCTGCACTCTACGCGTTGGCCTCGATCGCATCAGTCAATTTACCCCAGGACTGTCGATTAAACCGAGCGCGATACTTTTAATGGCGACGGCTTGTTTCCTGTCTGGAACAACCATTAATTTTAGGCTGGGCCCACGATATCGATAGCAGAACAAATGTCCGTACCGTTGATAAAAGCGCGTCCATAAAAGTGAGCTTTACAGGATAATAACACGTGTACGCTTGACGTATTTGTATCCTCCGCCTCGTATTGCGACAAATGAGCGTGAACGTTTTCCAATCAACCTGCCGTCAAAATTGATCCGCGAACGAGGAGAAGAAGGAAGAGGAAAGGAAAATCTATCCTATATGGATAGATATAATGAGAAAAAAGAAGAAGGAAAGAGATGCGCAGATAGAGAATCCGAGTACGAATAACTTCGTCGTACCTCAAGCGATTCCCACCGACGTGTACGTCTCGCTATTTCCCTCGCTATTTCCCTCGCTATTTCCCTCGAATTTTACCCATGTACTTTGTAATTGATCGAAACTCTTCCCTTTCGGAAATCCACGAGAAGATGATCCAGGAGAAAATGTAGGAAAAACCCTTTACCCTCGAAAATGGATCAAAAGCAAAACGGTACCGCATTCGGGTCGTCGTCCACTCCTATCCCCTCCTCCCCTCCCTCCATCTACTCGACCCGAAATTATCTCCTCCGCTTTGAATCCGACTGCGAGCGAGTTTTACTCGCGACGTACCGCAAAATCGCTCGAATTTACTTCCCCTCGGATCATCGAATCAAGCGTGGCCGGAATCCATTAACCGGCTAATCTCGTTTCTTGTGCCCTTAGGTTGTTAGGAATGTTCCTCCGTTCGACTCGTTATAGACAGCATCTCGAGCAAAAGCGCGGCTCGTTTGCTAAATCGGCCGTATCCCGTGTAATTCTCTGCGAGAATATACGATATGAGAGAAGAGTGGCGGTGAAAGAAAAAAAAAAAAAAAAATACGCACACAGAGGATCCCTTCCCCTCGAGCCCTCGATATATTGCTCCGCGGCGACATAGTAATAGCAAACGTTGCTCCGGCGGAGGCGGAAAAGTAAACAGGTGATCGATATTGTTTGATTTATGCGGCGCGGGAACACGAGGCACGATCACGAAGTGTTTTCGAAGCTTGCATTCACAAGCAATGGTCGAGGTTACGCGTCCATCCACCCTCTATTCACGGACAGCTATCTGTCACCGGGCAAAATGTGTGCAACATGGACACGTTCTCGACACGCGTGTAGAGTAGTAGAGAGCTCCACTACCTGCTTCGAATTTCTAATTTTCGATATCGAACGGCGCCAACCCGTTTCACCTCGCAAACTACCCCTTCGCCACCACCCTTCTTTTCCAGACAGATCCCCGCTGCGATTCAGGACAGCTCTCCTCGTACGTAGCGTTTATTGGCCTCCCTCGCGCGCGATAGTTGAGCGATAGATTTATAGAAGCGGCTTGGATACGAGCTTTTTTTTTTTTTTTTTTTTTTGGACGTGTGGAGAATTTTAAGGGAAGGCGAGAAACGCAACGTTTTGGAACAAATTCCTTCCTTCCTTCCTTCCTTCCTTCTTTCCTTTCTTACTTACTTACTTCCTTCGAACAACTTCACGCTGCTCAAAGTTTTTCTCTCGAGAAGAATCCATCCAGAGTTTGAAGATCGCTTGATAAAAATATTGGCGCTCGATCGAGATGAGCCGAAGAACGAGGAGCGAGCCGAATTCTTCTCGTTTTCGATGGTAACGCCGTTCGCGAAAATTCCATTGGTCGAAAGGTGTTGGGTTGGAAAGCGGGCTCGATTAAATTCGTGGCATTCGTCCCTGTTGAAAAAGGGGGGCGGCAGGAGGGGGCAGATTCCGTTTCCGCGCGCACACACACAAACAGCGTGCGCAGTATGCAAAGTGTTCCCCATGTATAATTTCAAAGTTGGGGAACGCCATTATTCCATCGACGATTCCACCGTGGCGCGACCATACGTCGAATACAGAGGATCGTGAATATTTGGCCGACTCTGGGAATAGTTGAACGATGAGGGTGGGAATGGGGAAAGGGGTAAAGGCGCGAGAGAATGCGCGAGGATGGAAGAAGATCCCGCGAGGATATATGGGAGCGGAGGAAAAAGACGTCGTTACCAGAAGCTCATTAACGGGAACTATCCCCAAGACAGCGCTGGCAATGCCTTGACGTAGAGCCAGAAGCTTGGGAAGGACGTAGTCCTCGCGTTAGGCTACGAGAGAGCCGCGCAAATACTAATTAGCCCATAGGTTCGATCGGTTTTCTCGTTGAAACTTTCTCTCTTTCTCTCTTTCTCTCCTTGCTCCTTTTCTCTCGCCCGACTTCTTTTCGTTACCCTCCGTTCTCATTTCTCTTGGAGTTTCTCGCGCGCCAACTTTGACCCGTTGAAGTAAACGTGAAAATTCGTCCGCGCGCGACGAAATTTACACGGGAAACGAGAAACGTGGTGGAAGTTTAAGTTAGGGTAGAGCAGGGGATTTCCTTGTTCCACTTCGAAGTGGTTTTATTTTGCCTCTCTTCTTCTCCCCTCCCCCCATTTTTTATTCCTCCTCTTTTCTAACGTTTCGAGGATTTTACGCGAGACTGGGCGAAATTTGGAACCGTGCCATGCCTAACTACGCCCTCCCCTCCTCCCTCTCCCTCGCGAACCGTTTCAGGTTGCCGTTTCCCGAAGTTCGCCCAATTACCAGGCATTAGTCTCGTTTCATCTCATCGGGGGCGCGAACAGCGCAATTTCCTCGGCGTTTCCGCATTCTCTATTATTTCATTAAGGAACGCCCGATACAATCTGAAATGCTCCTTGTTCACTTTTCTTTTTTTTCTTCTTCTTCTCTCTTCTTTCTTCTTTTTTTATCGGGATAAATTCCCATAATTGGATCGTGTACAGGAATATATCCGATATATCATTGCGAAACGTTCGCGCTTCGTAACTTGGTAATTTTAAACTTATAATATTTGCATAGAATCGAGCGAATCTGATCGAATGCACGAATCGGGATAATAAATTACATGAAAAAACTTAGATTCGATTTACGTTTATTTATTTATCAAAAAAACATAATCGGTAAAATATATATATATATATAAAATAAATATTCCCGACACTCGTTATATTCGCACGTTGTAATTTTCGTAGCATTTTATCAAGCAATACGCGGCGCTAATAAACGTTAGGCCTCGATTTCGGTGTGTTCGGTGTAGCAGGTACGGATGGCCAGGTAATGAACGGGCATGCGAACGAGAAGATAGGCGACAGAGATAGAGGATATAATAGCTCGGGGGAATGGGAAGCTGGAATCGATGGGATATTCAAGTAATGACAACGATAACGACGGTGACGATAATCAACGAGCGACGACCAACGTCGAACGCAATTCGCTGCAACGACGATGACGAACGACAGCGAGGGCGGCCATTAAATTGATACCACGTGCTAATTGGTATCTCTAATTTCTATCTGGTTGCGTATCGACATCGGTTTACGGATATAAAATTACCATCGATGTTCGATCGAAATCGGCATTTTTTTTTCCCCCCACCGTGTTCGAAGAAATAACTCGAACTATCTTCGAGACTGTTGCTTTCCTTCTCTCACGAAATTCAGAAGAAACGGTAGGATCTACTACGTAACGCGAGATATCCCGATGCATCGTTGCGTTGGGTTTAAACAGATCAAAGCTTTCGTTTAATACCCCGCCTCGTAGTTCTCCCTTCGAAGGGATCTCGGTGAATACGTACTCGAGAACAACACCGTAACACCCTTCCATTTGCCAACGTCTCACCGTACTTTTATCATCCCGCTCATCTCACTCCCCGTCAGTCAATGTTTGTCGCGCGTCTGCCTCGCGTACAACGTGGCAAATAAAATTGAGGCAAACCGATCTGCCTCTCCCTAAACTGATTGACACGCTCGAATACTCCTCCTCCTTCTCCTGCCTGGAAAGCGAAATAAGAAAACCTCTTTGGAAGAGGATGGGCGCGCTTAGAAGATAAGTACAAGTGGGAGACGTGCATCAAGGGGTTCCCGTAAATCGAGTTTACCGACGACGAACGGTTCCCGTCATTTTCCTCACACCCCTTCCCCTCTGACGCTGCATCGCGGCCAACCGCGTACGTACGTACGTACACGCGCGAAAAACCTTTTATCCGAAGAAATTACCGTGAATGGGCGAGAAAATCATCGGGTTGAGGCAACTCTCCATTTTCTCGAGAGATGTGAGAGGGAGGGAGGGAGGTTCGTCACTCGAGACACCCACCCATCCACCGCAGCCGCGGAAAAACGCGACGCGACTCGAGGTTTCCGCGTGTCGAGGCCGCAACAGTCGACTCGTCGTCGTTTAGAGAATGGCTGCACGTACGTACGTTGCGGGTCGCGCGCGAAAGGGAGACGCGAGAGGGAAATATTCCTGTGGAACCTCGAAGGAAATTCCCGAGGAAAATTCGTTCAGTTTCCTAGCTGCGTTCCATATTCCCTACTTTTTCCATCGCTTTTTCCCCCTCCATTCCGCTGTGTTAAACCGCTACGTGCCCTTTATCCGATGTCTACGCGCCTCTCTGTTTTTCCTTTCTTTTTTCTTCTTTTTCTTTTTTCCTCCGTCCTCTTCTTTCGCTTCTCCTCCGCGGGATTCTTTCTCCGTTTTGGAACCGGATTCTCTTCGCTCTCGATTCGGAGAGTAGTATAGGAATCTCTCTGGGAAATCCTCAAGGTTCGAACGGTTGGCGGATTAATAGGAAATGAAGATCGCGGTGGAGGGTGCGCGTAACGACTCAAAGAGAAGACCCGTGTTTCGAGCTCGTGTTTTCGGGTTGGGCTGAGCAGAAAATGGCAAGTCCCCCGCCGGCTTCAAAAGGCCAAAGACCCGGTGAAAAGGCTTACACGCTGCTTGCCACCCGGCAAATTGCGTACCGTACGAGATGTTTTACGTATCGAGTGGTATCACGGCTCGGATATCCAGAGGAATATCTCTCTATATCGTTCCTTTATATCCTACGTATCCCTCGTCGATCTCGAATCGAGCTAGGGATGAGTTGAATCGTGGCACGAGGATGAAATGCAAATTATCTCTATCCTCTTCTTGATCTTTGATTTAAGAAGAAGATCTGAGAAGAAGAAAGATCTCGTTTATTTTTTGGCGCTGGAAAGTGGAAGAAACTGCGAACGGGGTATTCTTTGTCCTTCGATAATTCGTTCTAAACAGTCGAAGGGAAACACGGCCGATTCGGGTTTAACCCTTTAAACGGACCCTTTTGAACCTTTCGTCGCGCAAGCAAACTTTTTCAAGTGGATGGATAAGGATTTATTTTTAGCAAAAGAGAAAATTCAATTAGAGCTACTTTGAAGAGAGCTCGTAAGAGATTCGGGGAATGTTAAAAGGATCGTTGATTCGCAATCAGATTCGCGCTAACCGAACTCCGGCAAAACTGTAGTTCCAACTTGAAAAGAAAAAAAAAAAAAGGAAAAAAGAAAAAGAAAACGAAAAGGAAAAAAACAAAGAAACTTCTCCGGTCGGGGTGGAATTTGCATTACGTTTCTCTACAGAAACTCGAACGATATTTATATTTACTAGACGGGTGGCTTTTGTATTCAGTCCGCCCTCCCCGTTGGAAAAATATTTCTGTAATTAAAATGGTGCCTCGTTGCGGAACGTTTCAGCCGCGGCGCCACTGGAAGCACGATCCTTTTATTCGCAGATTTCTTGCCTCGTTGTACTTTAATAGGGGCGAAATTTCGCGATAACGCGTGGAGCACGTAACATTCTTGCTCTCCCTCCTTCTCTTCCTCCCTGTAATCTCGATGCCGAGAACTCGAGTTCGAAACTATATAAGATGTCCGCCGTTGACTTACGAACGGTATTCGACCCCGCAGGGCAAACGGCGGCAAGAGCCGCGAGATATTTAATTTTCCCCAAGGGAAAAGTTGCTGGTCCATTTGGATATATATATATATATATATATATATATATATATAAAAGGCGCCAAATGATAACTGATCTGTTCCTCCGGTAACGGAGAACACGATAAAGATAATGGTCGTGCGAGAAATATTATAGTTAAAAGGATCTTGTCTCTTTTCCATCCATGTATTCCTCTTCCCATATCGCTCGTTACCACGGATGCTCGAGTTGGCAGAATAAATTCGCGAGGCATATCTGGCGTGAAACGCGGCCTCGATTCGTATCGAAATAAAAACTCGAAAATTCCGGATGGGAAGAGAATTTTCGAGAGGGGGAAGAGGAAGGGAGAAAAAAAAAAATGTTCACCCCGCAAATTCGAATCTCGCGGGAGAGAAACGGATTATTCTCGCGGATCCGGAAACAGAATTATTCCGAGCGACGTGCTAACGTCGTTTTAATTCATCGTATCGAGTTTTAATATCGTTTATGTATAGTCGGTAGGATGGCGAAAGGATCGATGACAACGCGCGTAACGATTCGATTAATTCGCGTTCCCGCGAATTGGAGAACGTAAAAACTCTGGATCCTTCCTATAGATCGTCCAAAACGTCGAAAAGGGAGGGATTCTAAAGACATTTTCGACGTCTTTTCTCTTTGCTCGACCGAGAAGGATCGCATTATTCCCTTCGTCCTTCCTCTCGACGTTCCTCTTCTCCTCTTCAACCCTCTGCCTCTGCGTTTCCATTCCATTCGTCGCGTCTCCTTCTCTCTCTGTGAGCGTCGTGGAAGGATGCAGTCTGGAATAATTAACGAGGGGTGAGATCTTCTTCCCGTGGAACATACGTTTAACGAGCCCCCATTGCCAAAGGGTTAGAAGTAGCGGCGACGGCCGTAAACGCGCGACGCCTCCTCTCGAGGATCCATCGAGGGGTGACTTTCGGCATTGAGAGAACTGCTCTCGTAGTAGACCGGCACGTACTTGCGTAATTGTCGAACGGGAGACGTTTAACGATCGGCCCATAAATGTCGATAAGCGGATGGAGGGGAAATTTCGGACATTTTTCAACCTCTCTCCCCCTCCCTCATTGCCACCAGAGTTATCGGGGGTACCGTTTTATTAAATTTGTCGAATGTCTCTATCGATCCATTGCGGTCGTTAACGCCGCCAATTATTACTCGATAAAATGTTCGAATACCGCCACGATAAAATCTTCAATTTCGATTGCTATGACGTGTAATTGACGATTAACGTTTTTTTGATTATATACCCTGCAGTAGTTATTGGAGGAGCAATAATTTCTGGCAATTGAAACGAGCTCGATAACTTTAGGCGATTATTTTTTTCGTTAAAGCGTTACTTCTCGATTTTTTTTTTATTTTTCCTTTATTTTTTTTTTTTTTGTTGAATATACGGTCGGTGAAATTAATGTAGAATAAAATAGAATTAATGTATGATTAAACGAGGCAATTTAATTGCATAATGTTGTTAATCTTTATGCTGCAATATAACGACATTCGAAAATATGAAATACGTAGTAATTTGATTATTATTATTAGAGCATAACAATATGCATCGATAGATCATTGGAAACGTTATTATACGAGTGATAATGAATTTAATATGTAAATACGTTGAACGTTGCATTTTACGTTGTCCATTTTATCGTTGTAATTTGTCACTCCGCTGCACCAACAACGTCGCTGTCGCTGGCAACAAACGTCGTTCGTCGATCGTCGGCAGATCGACGTTGGCGATTTTATGGAGAATTTATTAGAACCATCTTGAACGTTCGACGGAATCGATCATGGCCCGTAAAATTACGCAATTAAAAGAATTCCTCTCGACTCCATTAATCTTTGCCGCGGATAAATTGCCGTGATTTCGTTGAAACGAGGCCGATTGAATCGGATCCAGGCGTGCAACAAATCTTTTCGCTCGTTTCGAGGAGAAGATTTCCCCGCGCGCCTGCTAGGAACAGGATCAAACCTCGGAATATCGAGGTTTCAGGGAGGAGCGAAAGTCGACCGATCCCAGAATTTTCGTTCGAAATTCCAACGATACTTATCCCCCCGCCATTTTGGTTTCAGGTATCCTGGATGCGTAAAAGGGATTTACACATACTCACGTCGTCCATCTATACGTACACGGGGGACGAAAGATTTTCGGTGAAGCATCCCGAGGCATCCGACGAATGGACGTTGAAGATCGATTACGTTCAGCAACGTGACGCCGGGGTTTACGAATGCCAGGTTAACACCGAGCCCAAAATGAATTTAGCCTTCGTTTTGAGAGTGGAAGGTAAACCTCCTATCATTTCACCAGGTTATCCTTATCCGCGATAGATCCTTTTGCGTTCAACACCGAATATCTATCGATCAAATTTAAACAAATTAAAATTGTCGAGTCGCGAAGTGACAGTGTCGAATCGCGAAAGGATCGATCGTCTCCCAAATCGTCTACCACCCCCTGTACCGTTGTATAAATACTACCCTTCGTAAAATGGAGTTTAGATGGAACAGAGACAATTTTTCAAAGCTTATTATGTCTAACGTGTCTATCACCTGATCGATCAGGAAGGACACATTATTTTTCCGGTACCCTGACTTACGCACCAGCATGAGAAAAAGGATTGAAGCTTTCCGCTTGCATGCATCTCACCGTCGTCGAGAGACGTTAACACGTTAAAGAGATAACTCTCGGATGACTCTCTCCCCCCCATCTCATCTTTTTCTCACACGTTTTCATCATCATGATCATGATCATCATCATCATCATCAGCCCCCTCCCCCTGCCGTATTTCGCATAACCGGCGTGACATTCTGCCCGAACGTGCAACCTCGGCAACCCGTCGATTTCGTCTCCTGCGTACTTCTGTTGCGCAATTAATTCGCCTAATTGATGGTCCTGTCAACGTCGAGCACAGGTTGCAACCGCGTGGCCACGACAACACTTCGGATTACAAACAGTGGGCGACGTTACGGCGTCAATTAAAAGTCCTCGTGAATTATCGAGCATCGTTTCTATCCGCGTGTTAAGCCTGATCGCGAATCGTCGCCGTTCGATCGATGAACGATTAAGCGATAACGCGTACGCGTCCCCCCACCCCCTCGTTCATTTTCTCGTAAGTATTTTTTTCGATTCGTCGATATTTGTTTCATTATATCGAATCGATCAATTCTATCGCGATCAAGTTTCATATAATCATCCAACGGTGATCACGTTTCATATCTTTTTTTTTTTTTTCTATTTCTACGCCTTGTTGTTTATCACCGTTTATCACAATTCATTATCACCACCCGTAACGTAACGAGCATCAATTATTTAGCTCTTTACGCGTCTACGGATTTAATGATCACGATTGCTTCGCCGCAATTAATCACGCGACTGATGATTTGTAACGAATGTAACAATGTAGTAACAATGTTTGCGCGTAAAATTCTCAATTGCAAATAATATCGGGATATCCCCCGTTTGAATAATATGATGAATTGTATCGTTTGTTGTCCGCCTAGTAATTTGACAAATAATTTAAACGTTTGATCGAAGTTCTTTTTTCTTTTTTTTTTTTCTCGCGAATAATTCATTCTCGATCGACAATCCGGACGCAAGATCCGACAGAGAACTTCCGGATTAGACGAGATAGTCGAGTAATTAGATAACTTCTTCACGAGCATCGTCACGTGAGCTGTTTCCGCGAATTCACGTGATTTCGAAGGATCGTCTGCGTGCACGAACATCGTTGTTCATTAATTACGTTCGTAGCCTCTTCGTGCACTTGCCCCTATGCATATATGCACATCAAGCTCGTCGATTCTTTTTCTTCTTTTTTTTTTTTTCGCGCTACGACAATCCTGCAATTAAAAAATTCGTCGAAACTCGAGGAGGAGGAGAATTTCCCTGCTCCCTTTATTCGAATCGATAACAGGTTCGCGCGGGTTATGCGCGATATATCATTCCCCGAGACTCGACAAACCGAGAGAGAGAAGAAACAAACTTTTCCCCGTGGAATTCACGTAACGTGGGCCAAGATAAATGCGCGTACATTCTAAAAGAGCCGCGAACCTGTTATCGCGACGGAAGAAAACGACGATCCGTGACTGGAGACGGAAAGAAAAAGGGAGCGCCACGAATGGACGCCATGAATGAACAACGATGCATACACACACACACACATATGCACACACACGTACACGATACTATGCGGTATATATGCTGCATACGTACTCGGGGAAGAAGCGAATGGAGTAATCTATATCGCGATGGTTTCGGTGACAAGTTCCCCAGTCCACCCCCCAAAGCCCACCCAAAGCGGTAGATCTCTCGACGAAATCGATTAACTCGATATCTTTTCTGTCCTCCCGTTCCAGAAAGTGCCCCTGTCCCCGCCACCACCACACCGAACGCCATTCACCGGACGTTCAACTCAGGTTAGAGAATCACGCAAGAACAGAATTCCTTTTCCAAGCTGTTGAAGCTTGCTGCTCTAGACGTTTTATTGCGACCAAGTGTGTAGATCAACCGGATGTGCCTGTCTTCCTATATATCTATTCTCTCTCTCTCTCTCTCTTTCTCTGCGTGTGTGCGTGTGCTTGTGGCCTAGCATGTCTCTTTGTATATAGCTCGGCTCGTGCTCTATCGATGCATGTTCTCGTCCACCCTCTCAGTTTAACGTTAATTAATTCAATCCCCCTCCCCTCCCCCAGTCTGGATGGTTTTGTTTTACTAGGGTTGGTCGAGGTGACTTTAACCGGCTGGGAGGGAGGGATCCATTTTCGTTGAACGTCGCTCGAGACAGGAGCGGAATCCAGCCACGTATGCAACGACACGCGTTTTCTAATTGCCTCTAAATTATTAATCCCGGAATATAATCGGGTCTGACGAAGTTTCTAATGCAACCGAGAGATACACGAAAGAGATTAGAGGGCGCGTGCTCGACCTGCCTCGCGGTGGATGTTCAAAGTTACACTCCCTTGTGCTTCTGCTTTCGTGTTTGATCGTTTCTAGTTTAACTACTGAGAAGGTAGATATATATATATGTTTGTCTTCTTTTCTTTTCTCTTTTTGTTTTTTCTTTTCTTTCTTTTTTTGTTTCTTTTTTAATCCTTTTTGAAGAATGTACCGTGGAAGTGAGTGATTTATTTTGATTTTATCGAATGGCAAGATAGTAGATTTTTTTTTTTTTTTTTTCTATTTCGAGATAAATCGTGGCCCATTTCGAAGAATGCGAGATTGCATCGAGAGAAAAAGCATATAAATGGAGAGGTTTGGTGCATTTATCATGGCACGAATGGTATTTCGCGTGGCATTTGGCATGGTCTCGATTCATTGTCGAAAACTACGTAGAAATTGTAACAACTACCAGTGATTGAAATATAAGGACATTATTGTTTTTTTAACAGGATCGCCAAGTATTCTGATAATCTGTTATAAATAAAACGTGTAGAATTATGATTTTTTTAATTTTTCTATTTCGATATCAGAGAAACAAAATTCGTATGAGAATAAACTCGCGAAGTAATTTTCGTATTTTGAACTTTCGCGATGAAAAATCTGATTCAATTTTTATTATTACAGAGAATATAATATTCGAAATTATTAGATCGAAATACCACGTTACGTTATCGGAATACTTTTTGTTTTGTTTTCTTTTGTTTTGTTTTGTTTTGTTTTTGTTAAATAAGGTTCTTAGAAATTTCAATCCACAGAACACGGCAACGTGATTAATATTTACTTTCGATGAACGCGCTTTACGTACACAAAGCCTGACTCAGCTTGCTCTAGCCTCACTTCCGTGGCAATTAAAATATTCACGGCAACAACGTAAGTTTCGACTTGGATAGTTTTTTTCCTTTTATTTTCGTTTTCGCCCGGCCTCGAGCCTCGAAGTTCCATTAAAACTTGCTCGAAATTCGTTTCGAATGTTAGTCACGAGCACAGCCACCAACTTGGCGGATACTCGGCCTCCGGCATTTGCATACGGTATTACATACACACGTGTACACACACCCACCCACATACACACACCGAATTTAAGTTTATTCGCCGCAATTTGATACCGGATCTTATAATACGAAACCGATTACCTGCCATTATACCAGATCGGTTTTCGAAATAATTTCATGGAATTCTAAATGGCGACGTTTCCATAAATAGACGCGTGATTTACTAGTTAATACGTCCATTACACTAATTACCACGTAACCGCTAAACACGTTCACGCGAGAAACACGTGGAATATATCGAGCCTCTTTACGCTCGAAACCGTTGCATACGTACCGCCAGTTTCAAATTCGACGTTTCTTCATCGGGCGAAAAACGAAAACGTTTTTAAAACGAATCTCTGAGATTCAGAGTTAAGAAACAGAGAGAGAGAGAGAGAGCAGAAATTATTCCAAGAGAGAAAGAGAGAGGGAGGGAGGGAGAGAGAGAGAGAGCGAATAAACGAAATTTTAAACGGGATCGAGAGCAGAGTGTTTAAACGGCCGATTTCCGATGTGTGTTGCAGCCGCTCAGGCGAAAATCGTGGGCCCGGAAGACGTGTACGTGAAGAAGGGTAGCACGATAAGCCTCACGTGCACCGTTAATGTGCAAAGTACGCCGCCCAGCAGCGTTTCGTGGCATCACGGAGGAGATGTGGTGGATTTCGACAGTCCCAGGTACAAGCCACGAGAATCAAGTTCTCGAGTTCTCCCCGTAAATGTCCCTCACCCCTCGCCACCGCGCATCCTTAGCCAACTGGGAGGCAGAGGAGGCGAGAAAATTTCCCTTCCGTTCGATTGCCTTGCGTTACGATTATCGCTGGTGCACGTTGTGAGAAAGAGATGCATCGAACGTGATGCACCCCTTCCATCCCTTCTCCATCTTTTTCCACCATCGTGAAAAATTAGAGGAATCGTAAAGATCCTATTTATTTCGGAGGATGTTTTGTTACAATTCGAACATCGACAACGCGTCTTCTCGCGATCTCCAATCGGTTTTTAAGATGATGATCGTTTTGTCTCGCGAATCCGTATGGAAATAGGTGAGAAATTGGAAAGGATGAAATTCGGTTGAAACCCTTCGAAGCGTGTCGAATCAGAATAAGTCGAGAACGCGTGTCGATGCATCTCGCGACGGCAGCAAGACGAGCAGCAAATGGTGCGCACCCTTTAGAGACAGTTAAGTTTCCTTTTTAACAAATTACAACGTGTGTGCACAGTAGCAAAGTATCTTTGATAATTCAGCGTTCACCGTAGGGGCGGGGTTTCCTTGGAGACGGAGAAGACGGAAAGCGGCACGACGAGCAGACTTCTGGTGACACAAGCCAGATTGACCGACAGCGGAAATTACACCTGCATTCCCAGCAACGCGAATCCAGCCAGCGTGATGGTCCACGTGCTGAATGGTAAGAGAGCCCTTTTTATTCCCTCAACTCTCGTTCGACCGACCCAACCTCTCCTCCTCTCTCTCTTCCCTCCAGCCCTGTCTCCCTCATGGGTCCCACTCCGTCATGGCTTAACTTAATTTCTTCGGGACTCGAGAGCGACGATCAGTCTTGCGCCTAGACGTAGCTGCGCCGTGACACACAAGTTTCTTAATATTGATCCATACTCTTCTTCTTGTAACGCTGTTTATCCTTTAAGAAGGAATGTCTAAAGGATAAAAATTGTTTTTTCTCTTCGATTCTTCGATCTCGTTCAAACAAGAATTAAACGCCCTGTATCGAAATTACAAATTAGGTTACGAATTCAATGCGTCCTGTATGAAATACACTGTAATTTATTAATAACGAAATTAGCAAATTCGGTTAATAATCCATTCAATTATTACAACGTGGAATTATTTCGATTAATTATTATTAAACCGATTACGAGCGAAGGGTTGGAAATACACTTTTGGTTTAGAATATTATATATATTGGTGAAAAGAGTATTAAAAAAAAAAAAAAAAAAAAAATAGTGCGTTTCATCCAGGAAATTTGCGCGTAGAATCGAAACTCACCCTTTTGCCTGCTCGTTTATTGGTTCGCGTTTCATCCGGATTCAGAGAAATTTTATTCCGTCGATTTATTTTTATATCCAGCCGGAATGCTATCTGTTTTAAACCTATATATATATATATATAGCTAGTTTCTCAACGTGTGACGTCGATATGCGTCCGTTTTTAGGCGTGTTTCGTATTTTTTTCTCTCTCTCTCTCTCTTTTTTTTCTTTTTCCTCTCCGAGATTTAACGCAGAGTCGTTGAAACGTAGCGCGTTAGAGGCTCCGTCATGTACACGCTCCTCCATAAACGTCGCGAGCAAACGCATTTAAGGAGTAGAATCGCGTGACATTTCTTAAATCGCGAGCATTTTAACGCGATTCCTTTCGAAAACGTCTCGTCACATCTGCTATTAAACCGTTCATCGAAAGGAAACGAGATGGTTAAAATTTGATGCTTCTTCTCTAAAAAAAATTCTTAATGAATTTTATATTTATTTCACGCACTTTTGTGAAAGCTTTTACACGGATTTGCATTTCTTTTCCTCTTTGATCGCTCGTTACTTTCACGAGCAGAGAAACGGTTCTAATGAATTCTACGTTATCGTAGGAAGTGGAACGTTTACGAGTCGAAGTGAACTACGTTTGGCTTGGAACGATCGTTGAAGAAAAGCGGGAATTTCGCGAACGAGAACGCATCCAAAGCCTTCTTCAATTTTTTTTCTCCAACAAGTGTATACCTTTCATTAATCCCGCGATAATTATCGAAAATTTCGTGGTTTACGATCGCGAGCGAGCACGGAACGAATCCACGAATCGAAATCCACGAATCGAAATCCACGAATCGAAATCCACGAGTCGAAATCCACGAACCCTCCGTCGATTTTATCCCCATCGAAATGCACGCGGTTGGAATCGGTCGAGCGTCCACTTTGAAAATGATGGAACGTGGCCACCGTTGTCCACCCACTCATCCACCGACCCACCCCTCCCTGGAGGCTGGACATCGAAGATGTATCTATCGCCGCCCCTTTTGCACCGCGATCGTTGGACAAATTCCCCGACAATGGCCGCCCTCGTATCGCCAAGTTGAATGGTGGCGGGCAGAATGGTGGAGAAGGTTGCGGGGGTTGTGCGCGAGGCGGAAAAGGGACGGGGCCTGTTCATTCATCAAGCATCGAAATCCCTCGTCATAAAGTTTGACAGGCTCGTATATTGGGGCCGCGCGCAAGTACTCGGCCCACCCCTTCCTCGCGCGTTCCTCACTTGGTTTTGATCTATTGTCAGCCGGCAACACTCGCGATAACACATGCAATATCTTGCGCGGCAACTTCACCAATCCAGCCTGTCAATCACCGCTACCCGCGCATCCGTGTAGAAAGTCTCTGGATTGAAACACGTCACTACACTTGACGACTCACTCGCCTCGTTGTGTACGGCTCATTGCCGCCCCTTCGCGTTGCCCGATCGACCGGCTTCTATGAAAATTACGAGCGAAGGTGGTGGAGGAGCAGTCGGGGAAATCGAATCGAACGAATGAAGCTACCACGGTGAAAACTTGGGTCCAAACTCGAAATTGTAATTTTAGTTAAACACATTCGAGATCGCGGCAAGAATCGAAGGGAATTCCTCCCTCCTCCCTTTATCGGTTTTCGATAATTACCGAAAAACGGTCGTGAAAAATATTCAATTGGCTGCTAATAAGAAGAAAAAAAGGAAAAGAAAAAAGAAGAGACACTTTTTTTTTTTTAAAACTTTCGCATTATTCTCGAACGTGTGGAAGAAATCTGGACAACAATCGTGCGTCTAATCAAATCCGTATCGGACGCACTGTATTAGATTCATCGCCGAGTCACGATGAGAGTCGGATCGGGCTGTTTCGAAACGAGAATCCGCGATCCCCCGCGGACACCATAATCGACCGACAATGAACTGGTAATCAACGCGGTATTAATTATACGCGTCGAGATTATCAACCGAGCCGCCATCCTCGGTCGATGGAATTTCAATCCAGCTTACTTTCGCGTGCTCCTCGCACAAAGACGATGCGAAATTCGCCGTCGATACAGGATTTCATTCTACACCCCCATTGATACCCCCATCGAAATCGATCCCCTCGCAGCGGCGGCCGCCCGCGTTGGCAACGATTCGCGGCATAACGGATGAAAATTAATGGCGCGCAGTTCGTCTGCATAATTAATTTACAATCGGCCCCCTCCCCCCCGTGGGCAGGGCGGGGGAGGGGCGCGGCACCGACGTTATTTCAAACACGGCTGATTACTCGGCAAAATTGACCGCAAATTTCAATTATTTCGCGATAAACCGGCGCGCACAGCCGCGAGGATTATCCGTGGTGTGGCGCGCACTATCCGCGCATTAACGCAATTACGCGGGCGGGTCGAGGCCGAGGGAGGCCGACGACGAACGGCCGGCGCCGTTTTTCGTTTTCGAGCGATGCAACGATTTCGCTGTTCCTCCTCGTCGTCCCTACCCTTCCCTCCCCTTCCGACCCTCGTCCGCGCGGGACAAGCCCTGCCTTCGAAACCGGGCGAACGAGATTTTCGATTCGATCGTAAATCGCAAAGCCGCGCGAGAAGGGGCACGCAGCAACCGGCAGGGTTGCTGCTTGCCCACCACCGCCCCTGATTATCTTTATTACCGGCCGGCGTGCATCGGCCTATGCTCATCCGACGCGATACACCGTTAACATTTGTCTGGATATATGAAATGTATGTATGGAAATCGGGGAATAGTCGATAGACCGAGGGGATAGTTGGTGATTAACGTCGACCCGCTGCTGGCTCGCTCTCGTTACGTTTCCTCGCTTCTCGTCGCTAAAAGTTATTTTGCAACGCGCGTATTACGACAGAAAATCTCGTTGTCTACCTTTGTCTCTTTCGTCTACCTTTCCTTTCCCACGAGATATCGAGAGGAAATGTCGTAGATGATGACCGGTACGACGAGGGATCTCTCGGTCCGTTTCGCTATATATTGATCGTTGGTCGATCGATTGAAGCGTGCGTTTGATTAAAATCGATGATGAACAGAGGATTGATGATTTCTGTTGCAGGGGAACATCCAGCGGCCATGCAACACGGCGGAAGTTGCGGCGTCGCGCCCACCATTTTATCGGCGACCCTTACTCTGGTGATCTCGAATCTGCTAAGGTGAGCGGTATCGTGCTTGTGAATCGTGCGACTTCGAAGCCACGGGCTGGTCGAGCTCGTTTCGTGAACCGGTGAGACGGTGCCCGAAGGAAGGAGGAGGCGGAGGAGGAGGGGTTGGTGGTTCTCGTTCAAAGGTAAAAAACGCGAACGAGGGAGAAGGCCGCGTCTCTCCTTTAAGAGGAAAGCATACGGAATGCGAGAATAGAAACGTGACTTAGCGCTGCTGCCAACGCTGCGAAATCATCGGGGGTGGTTTTAAATGGGGGAGGAATGGGGGAAGGCGGGCAGGGAGAGAGAAGAAGGGGTTTAGGGGTTGGAACAAAGTGCAGTGGATCTGGACGCAGTGGTGGTGAACGCAGTGACACGGAAAGTGGAGCTCGACTTTGCACACGTACGTTTTTACCGTAAATTTTCATTCCACGTCATAAACTATTCCATACGTCTATATTTCTTTAGCAATTTTTCATCGGCCATCGTGTGGGGGGGAGGGGGTGTGTGATTCGCCTCGCGAGTGAAGAGAGAGAGAGAGAGAGAGAGAGAGAGAAAATGCAAAAGGTTCGTCGTATTTGTATACCTCTGCGAAACTCGGATAAAAAAAAAAGAATTCGATTAAAGGATTCCGAGAGATGCGAGACTGACTCTGAAGATCGGATGCGATCGATGAACGAGTGTGTCCAAAGCGTGTTTATCAAAAAGCGGCTTCGAAATACTAGTGAACAGCTCGTCTAACGGACTTCTCGAGATCGGTAATTATATACGATCCGACGATTGAGCGGGACGATTAATTGACCCGTCCGAGATCGTGTATGTCGAGTACGTAGCGTAAGTTTCTCTGTATATATATATAAAAAGAAGAAGAAGAAGAAGAAGAAGAAGAAAGAAGGACCGTTCGATAAATAGCGATTTCGTCGCGACCTCGTTTGTACAGTGAGAAAACGTGATCGAGAATTACGGGAATCGCGGATCTGGGCAACGTATGTACATAAAGGAACTATTTCGATTTCCGTCTCGAACGTTTAAAGTATGAAACTTTCCGTGTTATCGTTGATCACGGGATTAGGTCGGTCGGAGTTTGCCCAGATCCGATTGGTCGGCCTCCGGAATTCACTGTAATTTCGCGAGGACGAGTTCCCGACAGTTTTCAGCGAGAGGATTCTTGATCGATATACAGACGGTATTCTTTTTCTTCCATCGACGCGTAATTTGTCTTTTTTTTTTTTTTCTTTTTTTTTTTTTAGGAAGGATAAATTGTCATTAATATCAATCGCGTTCGATATGTTTCTGTTTGTTGAAGAGGGAAAGAATTGTACGGGGTGAACGAGGGACAAAGCGATGTCGATTCGTTGTTGCTCACGATAACTGCTCACACTGTGTTTCCAGGGAACGTGATTGTTTAATTCCTGTTTCTTTCTTTTTTTTTTTTTTTTCTTTTTCAGTGGACGTTTTCTCTGAAAAAATTCTGAATTGAATTGTATCGGCGAACGATCGATTCGTCGCCGATTCTAAATCGAAACGATGCAATCACGCTAATCCGCGAGAAGGAATTTACAAATTTACCTTTATCGTAGGAATTACGAATTCTACCGACGCGATTTAAGCATAGGGCTCGTGTTTAGATAAGAATACGAGGATAATATAAATGTACGATTAAGAGTATCTGCTAATAGATATCCGTGAACGAGGAAGAAACGTTCCATTTCTTGTTTCGAAGAATACAAATGAAAATCTCTGATAATCGGATGATCGTCGAAATTTTTTTGAGATGAATTGAGATGAATTTCAAATCGAGAGTAAATAATTCGTTCGAAGTTGATCGAATTTTTCTTTTCTCTTTCTTTTTTTTTTCTTTTTTTTTCTTTCTTCGTCTGTCGATTCGTCAGCCTTCTTCCTTCCAGGATAGTTTGTCGTGAAGATAACACGCGCGATCTTCTAAAGACACAAGACGGTAGTGAATTTAATTAGTAGATTTATTACGGATAAATAATGTAAACGGAAAACGATATCATAACGATGTAGAGCGAGTTAAGACGCGATTTAATCATAGGTTTAAATAGATTTTTTATAACGTTGTACCACGTGGCCAAAGAGTCTGGTGCATATACGATGTAAAACAAGAAACTGCCAGAAACTGCCAGAAATTGCAATTCACTGTGTTACGTTGCACGGATTTTACAACACGGAGAGGCGAGAAAGGGAAGGTTCGCGATATAATATATTATTCCTTCTTGTATAGTTTATACGGTAATTTATGTCGTTGTGAGAGGACAATATTTTGAAGTTGAAGCGTGAGGATAGCGTTAAAGTGCGGTTGTTTAAAGTAAAACAGAAAAAAAAAAAAAAAAAACAGAAAAAAAGAGATGATACGTGAAAAAGAATGATCTAACGAGAAATCAAAAGGATCGAATATAGATACAGATTCGGAATGTTATTCGTGTATGATATTATTCAGAGAGATTTAACGTTTTCGGGAGATTAAACGAATTGATCGATTTAAATAATAATGTTGGAACAAGAAAGGGAGAATCGTCGTTATTGATTAAGAAAAAAAATTTAAAAAAAGTAATAATAATAAAAAATCTTTTTCTTCATCAATTTTCAAATATATTTAAATATACTTTGTTTCGAATTCTCGTCATCTTCGAGTCTCGTTCCTTTGAAATGATGTTCGGTTATAATAACGATCTAGGTTCGATGTTACGCATAAGAGACTCTGAATGTCATCATTTCACGTAATATCGATAATGATCTCGCGTTCGAGATAAAAAAAAAAAAAAAAAAGAAAAAGAAAAAGATAAAAAACGATAAAGCTCACTCGAAACACGCGTCAATCGCTGATAATCAAAGAAAAGAAGCAGAAAAATATCGAGAGGGGACGTTACACGTTAATTGTGTCACTAGATAATCGATATCCGCGACTCGCATAATTACGAAATGTTGCACAATTTATATAGTTAAGCCTAGATCGCATTGTACATAAAGAATAAAGGGAAAAAAAAAAAAAAATTCATAATCGATAATGTACCATGTTATAGAGGAACGTCAAGCATGAATCAAAGTGGCAGAGAGGTAAAATGCGGCAAAACGAGTACAGACTTATTATACTGTAAAGATATTCATCGACGTGAATACTGTTTCAATAAATGTAATATGATGATATAAAACGACTCTATCTCACGTTCGTTTCCACCTGTATCACACAGCATCACAGTGCAGTTGCTCGGTATTCTTCCCTCCTTTTTTTTTTCTTTTTTTTTTTTTTTTT
>NW_025223257.1:1158201-1296163 GCF_014066325.1 Apis laboriosa
TTTTTTTTTTTTTTTTTTTTTTTTTTTTTTAACTACATTCCTTATCGAAGTTACTCCGAGCTGAAGCGATACGCAAATTACTCAAGCGTTTGCACACCGTTCGACGCAATTTCTCGCTGCAACGATGGAAACGAGTTTGTTGTTTGCACGAGTAGCACGGCGAACGGTTACCAAACAGCATCGACGATTTAAAAAAGAGCAGGGGAAAGAGAATAGAAGAAGAAAAAAAAAAATAGGAGAGAAAGAGAGCAGAGGCAGCCCCGAAGGGTGGAAAAAAGAAAGGTTGATCGATGGTACTCAACCTAAAAATTCCGGGCGGGATACCATCGTTCGAAAATTCGAGCCGATGATTTATCATCGTCAATGGCAACGCGACCGCAAGAAGTATCACTTAATCTCGCAAATGTCAAATTCTCCTCTCCGCAACATTTTCAGATTCAATCTCTCAAGCTTACTGTCTGAATTCGCGCGGTGAAGAGGAGAGGAGAGGGAAGAGAAGGGGAGGGGAGGGGAAGAGAAAAAAAGAAAGATATATACAAAAGAGGAAGAGGACACCCGGATAATACGCTTACGACAAAGCACCATTACGTCATATTTCCCCAGATACCGGAGTAATCAATTTTCACCCGTCGCCGAAAAACAATCGACCGGTCCCCCGAAGTGTCTCTCGGCGTTGTTTCGGGGCGTTGAACATTCGACGCGCAGGTCTCAGGTACTCCAGGATTCGATACAATCACGATCCTGTCGAACCCCCGTCCCCGAATCGTCGAAGAAGAGAAAGAAAAAAAAAAAAGAAAAGGGAGGAGGGATGGTGGTGTTTGCGGGCTCGTGCCTCATCCCCCCTCCCAACTTCCCTTTCTTCGTTTCACCTTTTCCACGGTCCCTCGACGTTTTTCCACCCCCCGTAATCCCAGTCCCAGGAATTATCTTTTTTTTTTTTTTTCTACACCCTTTCAGCTACCCGTCTCTCACTTTCACCTTCTTTTGTTATAGATTACGGGCCGTTCGAGACTCGTTGTAGACTTACAGGAGGAAGGAAGAAATCGGCGACGATACGGATAAGTTGATCTTATTAATTATTAATAATAATAATAATAATGATAATAATAATAATTACGCGTGAAAAGGAGAATCCCGTTCTCCAGATTTTTATTTACAATTGTTGGAAAGCATTATCCGATTCGATCGTTAATTCTCGACGGACGAAAGTTGAAAACGATTCGTGTCCAGCTCGGAAGTCTCTGGTACCGGTGTTCGTTATCCATTGGTCCGACACGCGATGGAAGTCGGGACACGAGGTAATTTCCACGCGTGGAAACTCTCGACATTCGGGGATGGGTGAGGCGTGCACGCGCCAACTAAACAGGAGGATCGGACATCCGACGAAAAAAAAAAAAAAGGGAAAAAAAGAGAGAAAAAAAAGAAAAAAAGGAAGAGGAGAGGAAACGAGAAAAAAAAACGAAGAGAGAAATCGTTGAACACCGCGTGGAAGGATCAATTTTACACGGTGCGGTCAGAGAGAAACGTAGCTGAAATCGTACTTGTCGTCTTTCGATAGATCCACCACGATCACAACCTTTCGAACGATCGTTTCACCGATTTCGCATCCGTTTAATCTCCCTTGATTACGTTCGACGCAACGCATCCCTGTCCAATTTCATCCATTGAAAACCGTTCTCTCCTCGTCGAAAAAAAAAGAACAAGACGATTGCGTTGCGTACGTGGAACGATTTCGATTTCGATTTCGAATCGCATCTCTAGCGATCGATTTCTTCGAGAAGAGAAAGATCGGACACGTTAGAACCGATCGATATCTCGTTAAATATTTCGTAATAATCTAGTGGGGAAAGTTTTAAACGAAAGATGCGAACGACTGTGAATTACGAGTGATAAAATATCAGCCGCCCATCGAGCTCTGTTTGTCGATATTTTACCAGTTTAATTGTTTTTCGATAGTCGAGAGCAATTCCGGCTTTTCGCCGCGCGATTGGAGGACACAAGGGATGGCAGAGGTGCAAGCGTTTCGAATCTGGCTATTCGTTACACGGTAAAACGGAATCGCGAGTTAACGATCCAAGATGGCCTTATATACCCCTTTTATTGGCCAAATAATCTCTCGTTTTCTTCTCGAGGAATCGACGATGATTACAAATCGTTAAATTCTGTTACCGATTTAAAAAAGAAAAAAAGAGAGAGGGGGGGGGAGAATTTTGGAGTTTTAAAAATTTAAAATTGCGCTTGAAATTTATCATTGTTCTTTGAATAATAACCGACAAATTGTCTGGTTGACACGAATTTCAAGACAGACAATATTCCTGTCGATTTTTGATGGAAATATCGATACACGTACCACGGCAGATTACTTCGGTAAATTGAATTTTTATCGAAATCGCGTCACTTAACCAAATTTGGGAGTGCACCGCCAGTGGGGTTTAAATCGGCCCAGTTTTTCCTACCTATTCACGCGGATCCATCGAATTTCGGAAGAGTGGGAGAGAGATGGGAAAGAGAGCATTCGTTTGTCGCTGTTTATTCGTTACGGCGAAATTGAATCGTGCGTCAACACAGCAAGATTACAAACATTTTTTATAGGAAACACAATCCTCTCCCTCGTTCGTTTATCAGGTAACAAGGCAAATGACGGTGAAAATTAACTGTCATTTCTCCCTCCCGATTCACGCGAATTACACACATCGAAAATTTGCCCGCCCGTACGAAACGGAGAGAAAGAGAGAAAATTAATTACACGCGTTCCTTGTAATATTCTCATCCGCCGAACAATAACCTCAATTCGTCGAATATTTTATCCCCGTTTTATCGTTTATTTCGCGAAAAATTTCGAAAACATTGTCCGATCCAATTTTTTTTTTTTATATATATATATATATGAAAAAAGAAAAACGTACAGACCAACATCCCGTTGTTATTGCTGTATTTGCTTTGATCGGGATGATCTTTAATTTGAGCAAGAGTGAAAGACGGGAATGCGAAAGATACGCGAAATTTATCGCCGGTGGACGATGCCGCTAACGAATGTGTCCCGCAGGAGTGGAACGGCCGGACAATGCAGTTTTCCAATTTTCACCCAGCCACCCTCGCCGCTCTTCGAATCGCGCCGAGCCTTCGTTCCACCCTCTATGGTCTACCTACCACCTCCGCTCTCTCTCCCTTTATCATCCGCAAACCCGAACAATCATAAAGCATGTTGATTCACGACCCCCGCCGTAAATTTAACGTTATTTCATCCTTACCCTCGCGTCGTTTTAAAACGGATACTCTTCGAGTACTAATCGAGTAATTAAGAAAGAAAAATAATATTTTCGAAGAAATTCAACTTTCGTTCCCCGGACAATCATGATAACTCTCTACATAATTATCGAGTGGATTTCGTTTTTTTATCGGATGAAAGGCGACGCGAAACGAATTAATTCGAACGATTAAATCCCTAATATCGACGATCGGGTTCAATGCGTGAAAGATTAAACGGGACAGGTGATTATTATAGACCATTTATTTAACCTCTCTCGAAAGTTAAATCTCTCGAAAGAGATCTCGCTTCCCCTCGTTTGATTCATTCGAAAGAGCTCACCCCCGCCCCTTCTCTTCCATCTGTGCCCCCTCCCTGTGCCCGAAGCAATTTTACGTGAGATCCCGACTTGAAGTTTTCGGAATTTATAAATGAAAATTCGCCGGAAGCTGGGATCCACCCTTTCCGCCTCGAAATTGGCTGGTTCTCCGAGAAATTTTATATTCAGGACATTACTGCGTGCTGAATTATTTTTCAAGTTCTTCGGACAGCGTCGATGGTGGGTGTAGTTGAAGTAGTAGCCCACCACGCCGCTTGTGGCGGTGGTGGTGGTGGTGGTGGTGGTGGTAACTGTTTCCGGTCGTGAGCCTTGTCATCCAGGTTCTTCAACCCCAACTCTGTACCACCCCCGAATACCCCATTTCACCCTTCCCAGTGTCACTGGCCTGTGCAAGACGACCGAGCAAACTTTTTGCCTGACTTCAACAAATTCGGTTCCCTAACATCCCCCCAAGCAAACCGGTTTTATTGTTACTTCGTGCCGACTAAACTGGGATAGAGGAAGTTTGCGGTCGGTTGGAAGATACCTGTTCAAGAAAATTCTCGAAAAATACTCGAATACCCTAATTCAACGAAACTCGATAGAAAAATTTTCGTAAGATGATCAATGAATGAATGAAAAAACGGATGTGAAGAAAAATATCCGGCAATTTTTTCGTTATAACAATCGATAAAGAAGAAGAAGAGCATAAAGTGAATCGAATTTTTTCGATTCGCCGTCATTTTTGATATTTATGGAAATACGTAACGACATAATCTCGTCCTCCCGATCATCGCTACGCTTTACGAAGTTAAATTAACAATTTGTTCCTAAAATTACAACACTCGAAGAAAGAAATCTTCGTGATTAATGGAACAACTTTTTTTACAAATTAACATAAGAAGACACTTTCGTGACCAACTGTATTCGTACGTTTTTCAACTCCCCCTCCTCCAACGTTTCGTTTCATCGCCGTAAAATTTCACCGCAGAATATCCAAAAAGAAATTCCACGTGTTTTATACGCCCACTCGTTCGACTAATTAAACGCGATTTATTACCGTCCAAGTCGTTTATTCCAGGCATTCAGCTTTGACACGAGCGATCCATAATACTCGAGACGGCGCCACCGTTTTATTAGTATTCAGGGGCCGGCTCGCGTGTTGAAGAATGCGTGTTGAAACGTCACGGGGACATTGTTAAGTAGCAAGGGTGTCGTGAAAAGGACGAGGGGTGTAGCGAGGGAGTGTAAAACCAGGCACCGGACAGGGTTACACAACGTAGTCGACACGCGCGTATTTGACCGAGGGTAAAAAAAAAACGGACCGAGGGTGGTGGCGCGTTTCCCCCATCCCCCTCATCCCTTCGCCACTCCCGTTCGCAATTCACCCCGGACGATCAAATATTTAATCTGTTCGTCACCCCGCCGTTTGCGCGAACCACCCAGGTCCCAGGGTTATTTGTAATTCATAACGCATCAAAGTATTCGGGAACGGTGAAAATCCGTGAACCGTGAAACGATTTTTCAAGCTTTGAGCGGCGAGGATTCGAACGTCGAGATGTTGGTTCGTTTCGAATCGTTGGGGAGGAGAAGGGGGAGAACTTACTCACCTCTCGAATTTTTGCATCAAAGTTAATCTCTGCCTTCTCTTCGTCGGATTTATTTGGGTTCAAGGGAGGGGTGGGTTCGTTTAGGGATATGGTAATAAATAAAGAGCAGAATTGTGCGATTCGAAAAGATTTTATTTTTTTTAGAAATATCTCGTGCAAAGCTTGTTTAATAACGTTCCAAAGGTATAAATATTTTTTTTCTTTCTTTCTTTCTTTCTTTCTTTCTTTCTTTCTTTCTTGTCGTGGAAAATCATGAAAAAGCTTAGATAGACATATCCGATAAAGACGGATAGATTCATGACGATGATGACGATTGAACTTCTACTTAGGGTGTATCGTATTAACAATAAATAGTATCTTAATCGTGGCGCTAATTGTGCGTATTTAAGACCGTTTAATAGCATCGTTAAAGGTACGCTGATAAATTAATCTTAAGGAAGATTAAGGAAGGTAACGAGGTAGCGATCAACTTTCATCCAGATAAATCTATTTTCCGAAGGGATGAGCAAAAGTCGCGCACCCTCTATGGATTTCCGTAAAAAGAAAATTGAAGTTAATCGGTTTGACTGGCGAGTAGTAGATCCAATTATCCATGGCAAAGTATCGCGAACGGTTATTTTTGTCGTCGTGGAGAATCGAGTTACGAATGGAGGAAAAATTTTTCATTAACGCCGTTCCCTAGAAATGCCAGGGAGAGGGGAGGGCATCGACGAAGTCAAGATATATAGAATATCGAATTACTTGCACATCCTTTGACGTTACTCGGCCACTTTAATCCCATTGACTTGGAGAGAGAGACTCTCAAAGAAGCGTCATGAATTGTAAGAGCATGCGAAGAAGGCGTACCGTTTCGGGATCAAGCGCTCCATTGCGGCTGCTCGCTTTCTGAATTATTTACGTAAAAAATAAATTTACCAGTTCTTCCTCCATCTCGATACATCTCGTTTCTACTACCATTTTTCCGATGAATTATCCCCGGATTACTTTCTCGGATCCGTTTAATAATTCTCTTGAAGGGAAAGGTGCACAGAGATCTTGTGCAACATTTAAAAGAAGGTAGAAAAAGATTGGAAGATAGTTTCGAAAATATTATTATCCCTATTAAATCGTCCATCTTCGTTTCGCAAATTCAAATATTCGAATTTTATTTTTTGGATTAGAAATAAAGAAATATACGCGATTCATCGTAGTTTTAAAAAATATATATATACACACACACACAGAGTTCTGCTACTTCTGTGATATTTCAATAATTCTCTCGTTTCTATCGTTGAACTAGCGTAATCGATTCCATTCGGATATCTGCAAAACCACCGCTTCTATTCCATATACGCGATCTTGTCCCGGTTATTTGCTTGAACGCTTGAACAATGCGATGGAATAAGTATCGCGATAAAATATAAAATTTCTTTATCGATCTTTCCTTCGATATTTCCGCAAAGCACTTTGCGTGTATATATATGAAACATTCGCTCTGAAATTCAAATGAAAACTTCCGGTGTACCGGCATTCAGTTACGTGGGATGGCGCCTCGTTACCCTCTCCTATCGATAATTCCTATTAATATCTAACTTACGTATCTAATGGTCGTTGGTCGAATTTCTAGGTACTTTCTCCATCCGCCGTCGCTTTGGTGGAATATAGAGGGAGAATTTAGAAGAGATAGGGAGAAAGAGAGAGAGAGAGAGGAACACGCGTGAAATACTGTGTCGGAGTGTGCACTATTGCAGGAAAGTTTGGCTGTTTCGTGCGAGTATTAGAAACCACGAGAACGGAAGTAGGAGCCCGGCGGCCCAGTGGCTCACGTCACATCCGGAAGAGACGTATCCGGCGTCACGTTGCATGGCTTCCGTACGTTCCCCTGCAACAGAAATAAAACGTTCTTTCTCAGTTTAAATCCTTGGTCGGTTTTTTGCGCATATCACAGATAGATTTTTAGATTATGCTCTCTTCTTTCTTTCTCTAGGAAGGAGGAGAAGAGGAAAAAGAGAAAAAGGTACATAGACGGTATTAGCCGGCACGAAAGAGTAATGAAACTGGCCACTCGTAAATCAACGTCTCGCGGAGAGACTATCGGATTATTGGTTTTTTCTACGTCACCGAACCCCGTGGAATGAAGCTAACGTCTTCATTAATTACCGCGCTCTTTAGCCATCGGTTCGATTGCTTCTTTACCCTCGAATACGCGATGGAAATAACACGCGTTATATAATTATTCGTCGAGGTTGCTCGACCGTGTACGCTTTGCTCTCGAGGTAAAAAAAAAAAAAAAGGAAAATCTTTTTTATTTTTTTCGCGCGTACATTCGATCGAAGAAATCTCTCTCGAGTGTTGGAGCGGGGAAATTCGAAGATCTGTGACAGGCAATAAAGATGTTACGTACGTACGTACGTACGTATTCCGTAACGCAAATTCAAGGAACGTGCCGCGAGCAGATGGCGCGATGGTACGCGTGCTCAGCTGTGCTTACAAGAACGTAGCTTGACGTTGCCAAAATGTATTTCATAAGACGTCGAGTTCCATGTGCGATGAGGATTCCCGAGGTTTAACGTCGCGATATTAAATTATCACGAGAGGATATCTCGCCACCGCGAAACGATTTAGAAGGAAAATTGTCCTATTTGAATGTAAACGAACGAAGCGTGGGAGTTTCGGGAGTCGAAAGGAATAGGAGGAAAGGATGATTAAACGGGAAATTTTGCAACTCGACGAGAGAATCTTCGTTATTGGTATTTAGACGATCTGTTTAGACGAGGTTCGACTAAAGAAAGTTGGTTGGTTTCAACGACGTAGAAGAATTCGATTATGGCTGTTGGCTTGTTGGAGTTAAGGCAATGGTGGCCGTCTCTTAACAACGGCTCTTTACGATCGCGGGACAAGATGTTGATACTTTTTTCACTCGGGAACAGGGTACTCTTTTTTAATGGTTCTCTTACGATTATACGGATCCGATGTTGCAATGGTGGAAATAGAAGCATTTCGTGATGCTTGGAACGAGGTTACGTACATTGGAAACTAATAAATTTCGGTGTTCTTCCTCTCTTTTTCTCTTGAGTTCTTCAGTTTCGTGAACGAGATTCTCCGAAGTTCATTCGGATGTTGGAAATTTCTTGGATTCGATTTTCTTAGATGTTCTTAGTTCTTTTATGATGTTATTTTCGATATTTTTACGTCCTCCGTTGAATTATTTAACGGGACAGTTACAGAAGGAGTGTCTCCAGTCGATGAGGCGACTTTCGATCTTCCAATTATATTAGATTATCGTCAGAGGACAGCAATTCCTTTCCAAGATCGACCATGATTAATCGCGTATCGATCGCATAGTATCGGTGCTAATTCCTAAAGTCGTATTACATACCTCGTACACATAGCATCCGGCCATTCACTATTATAGATATCCGCATGAAATTCATATCGCTGGAGGGATGATTAATTCGGTCAATAGGGAGCCGGCTTTTGATATCGAATCGCTAAAATCTTCAAACCGATGTCCCATATTTCAATTTATATCGTCCAATCCGACGATTAAATTGTCTCTCTGAAGAGAAAGCATCGTAGGATAAAATAAAAATCGACAATTTTAGCAATCTTACCGTAAACCATTCGAGGATCGACACCCACGAATTATTGTGCACGCTCGAGTAACGAGTACAGCACAACTGAAAGAAATTCCTTCGTTGATCCAAAGATGGAAGAAGATTCAAGGGGGATAAGGAGGAAATACGATACAAATCTTTGTCAACGCGATTCGGTTCACGGTTCGATGGAAACGTCCCGAGTACAAGAGCCTATGGCTCGTGGTTTACGCAATTTCCTCGATATTCGAGCAGTCTGTTCTACTTGGCACCCCATGCCCAGAAGATCAGAACGGATTCCGGACATCAGCGTCCGATCCGCTCCTCGTCCTTTGTCGAGGATAGGTATCAAGGATGGTTAATTGGTTGGCCGGATAGGGTACAGGGCCAATTGACCGTTTAATTAGAGTAGCGCAGGGTATCGATGGGATTTTCGGTTGCTCGGCCATTAATCGATGATCTCCGTTCATTCGACACTGGCTCTCGTCGAATCTTGATCGTTGAGAATTTCTATTCGGGTCGAAGGAGAGAGAAAACTTGCATCTCTCTCTCTCTCTTTTTCGTGCATTCGCTCGAACACGAACAATTTCATTTCGAGCTAAATTCTCCCTTTTCCCCTTTTTCTTTCTCCTCGCAGTAAACGTAAACGTCTTTGCTCGTCTTTGTCAAAGTTGGCGTGCGATTTACAAAAGTAGTAAAGACAGTAGTAGTAATAAGTTTCAGTCGTTATTTTCTATCCCCCCTCCCCGTAGAGATCCCGATGCACCGATATGTGTCGTCTCGACATGAAGATTCATGGGCGACTTCGAGATTTTTTTAAATATATATATATATATAGCGCGCTTGGTGCAACATGGCGCTAAAGTTAGCAGGGAGTTTAATACCTAACGACTCCCCAAGCTACCGTTTATACGGCTCCAAATTTCATCTCTTCCTCTTTCTTTTCCTCTTTCCCTTATCCCCTCCTGTTCCTCACCTTTAACCTCGTCTTCCTACGATATTATTAAATTTCCTCGGTGAATTGAAGCAGGAAAATTCATTTTCTGTCCTTGTGTTATTAAAAAAAAAGGAAAAAAGTGGAGGAAAGGGAGGAAAAGCGCGTGCCAAGCCTATCTCTCGCGACAAGGAGGATCGGATTAAAAAAATCCAATCGAACGTATATTCGGGATTTCATTAATTGAGGTTGAAAGAAGTTTGAAATCGTTAATAAACGAAATGAATTATTTATATTCCCCGGAAATTTCTAGAGGCGGCAATTATCTTCTGGCTTCGAAATTTTCTCATTGGAGGAGAGGAAATGTAAATGTTGCGAAGCTGAAACAACCCTCCCCCTTCCCCATTTTGCGCGCTCTCGCAATCGCGAAAGTGTTCGCCTCCCAAGTTTGAATATCGATCGGTTTAATCACTTCTAAAACATTTCGAAAGTACGAAGGCGAGTATCGCTCGAAGAAGGGAGGGGATCGACTTCTGGAACGCGTAGGATACGGGACAATTTCCAAGAGTTTCTCCGACCTGTACCAGTCGGAGTGGCACTTGCTCAACTTTTCGCGCTTGTAGATCATTTGTGATTCTGTAGTCGTAACGCGAACTCCGCTGCTGACAATAGACAGCAGACTTTCGCATTAACAAATCGATTTTGCCGAGTTGAGGGAAAAGTTGAATCGGTTTGATCGGTTCTCTCTCTCTGAGAACACCGACTCTTTGAATCGACTCCGAGAAATCGATGGACGATTGAAAGAAGAAGAAGAAGAAAAGAGGTAGAAAAAAATTGGGAATATCGTTGAAGAGAAATTAACAGGGGATCGATGATATTTATTTCCACGCGGAAAACGATGAGTAAAATCGATGGACGAATTAGCGGTGTAATGGTCGCACGATAATTGGAAGCGATAAACCTTCCCCTTGTTCCCCGCGGAGGATCGTTGGAACAACTAGCACAGATTTGCTGCCCTTAATAATTTTCTTTAATCACTGCATTCTATATTTAATTCGTGGCGTCTGATAGCAGCGGCAGCGTGATCTACAGTTCTTTGGTAAGCTCGGTAGGCTAGCTTAGCGGACCACTTATGGCTGATTTATACGATCCATTACCACCAGCGACCCAATAAGCTCGTCCGCGCCAGCCTCTGGCGAACCGGATCGTCGACGCTCTTAAAGGCTCGCAAGGCCCTACGTCGTTGGCCTTAAACCGTCCTCGTGCGCGGATCTTATTAAGGTCAATGACGGTACTCCATCCCGTGACGTCAGGATCAATTATTAGAAATTATCGACGCGAGCGTTATCGAGCCTTGATTCCATCCGTGATTTTCCACGAGTAAAGTATCGAATGAACCTTGGACGCAACGCGAGTGTCTTATTGTCACTCGCTATATATGTCACGATCAACTATTTTAGTTCAGTACATTTTTTCTTCGTGTTAGACAGGGAGAAAAAGTATTCTCCTCGAATATATATAGCTTTCGATTACGATTTTTCAAGTGCAATTCGTTTTCATCGGAAACGAAACTGTTCGTAACCGTTAATAACGCGACAACGGTAAAAGCGCATCGGCTTGGCGAGTCGCGAGTATTTTAAAATCCCTTCTCGCGAGACAAGTTGAAAGCGGCGAAGAGATTCCGGAAGATTAGCCGAGAAAACGGGGGAAATTCGGTGGTTCCCCAAGATCGAAAATCAACAATCAAGATCGAACAAAGAGGGTCGGAAGGGGGTGGATAGTTCTCTTGGAGGATGGTACTCGAGGGCAGAAATGGAAGTCGTCGTGTCGCAAGAATGAAGTCGAAAAGCGGAAACGGGACGAGGGGAAAAAATGAGCGGAGGAACGACGAGTGGAAGAACGATGAAAAGTTTAGGGCGGACCTGGTTCGAGTGCCCTTCGAGCTAGATTACGTTACGAAGATATCGAGAATAGAGCTCGAGACGAAGGGGTGGACTCTGGATGATGTGCAATTAGGAAAATTGAATTCCGGCGTAATTAACTTTCTTAATTAATAGAATCGTGGAATTGTATCTTTAATCTGGCCGCTGGAAGTGGTTCTGGCAGCTTCTGTCATCGAACGAGAGAAAGAGAGAGGAGAGAGTGTGGCTTGGCTCCGACTTGGGATGAAACCAAGAACTGACGAGGAAGGAATGGAAGGAGATACACAAAGAGAGAGAGAGAGAGAGAGAGAGAGAAGGAAGATTGACGAATGAGAACGAAACGGTGGGAAGAGGAAGAAGCAAGATATAAGATAGGATTGTTGCAGAAGTGGCGACGATTGCGAGATACTCTGGGATGGGAAGTCGCTGTAAGTTTTGATATATGCGCGACGTTATTTACGATCGCATAAGAATTAGCCCAGACAGCAAGCCGGTCTTCCAGCAAAAACCGACTTTATGTCACTGACTGCCACTGCGATTTTTGCTCTCCTTTTTTCCCTTCCGGAAAAGTCGTTAAATCTCGCGTCCCGACGCATTCGACGAAATCAAATCAGCCAAATCAACTTTTTTCTTCTGTGTCCGAAATTGTATCGATGGGAATTCGACCAAAGCTAATCTCTTCTCCCCTGAATTATTCCGTCTTCCGATGGAAATATCCGTCTCTCGCACTTTTCCAACGAAGGAAACCGCGATAAAACGCTGTATTTCCCGTAAACATTCGTCTCGGTTCAGAGATTCGATTTGGAGATTGGACGGCGGCCGTGACTGGATTGTCAACGAATCGTTGCGATCGCGTGAAAAATTAACGGGGGATCGTTTCGGGGGGAACGTGGCGGGGCGGCTACGTTCGTTAGAAGGCCGATGGAAAGTCATTTTTCTCCCTCCATCCTTTACCGGAAACGGCAGATTAATTAATCACGTCAGCGCCGATTTCGCTCGACCACCGGATCGATTAATAAAACCGTGGCAACCGTTCGTTATTTAAGTTAACTTTGGCGGGCGGCGGTTAATTACGGCGGATCGTCGAATTCCGCATATTTTCAACGTCCACAGGAATATGGCGTGAATGCGCCCACCCGCAAGTTTGCACGCGCGGCGCAACGTTAAAATTCGTTTCGATGGCCGCCTTTAATCCCGATCGCCGATGGAGGATGGTCGGTCTGAATTCGCGATGAGACGCGTAAATTCATAATCTGTAAAATGATACAGCGATTCGGCCAACTTCTGATTTATGATCCCGACCCAGAATGCATTTTACCCTCCCACCGGAGGGGGAGGGTAATGATGATGCACCGTCGTCGATTCTGACAGTTGGAAAATATTATCGAAGATGTATCGCCCGTTCTCTGTTTATCGATCGAAAGGAAAACAATCAATTCTCGCCGTTCGTTTCCCGTTAACCTCTCGCGTTTAACCTCTCGTAGAATTATAAATAAAGCGTACGAGCGAAAGTCGTGTACCGTGTAATCAGTGTGTCGTGGAACGTCGAAGCGAGCGGAAAGTGGGAAAGTAAACACAGCGAGGAATGACGCTGCGTAGTAATATTCATAGAATTTTTTGGAATTTCGCAGCGAACGATAACAAATCCATCGTATTTTCGTATTGTTTTCGCATCGGTAAGTCCGTTTGCACGATTTTATAAATTAATCAAACGCTTTTGCGAATCGCGTAATAATTGTTTTCTTGCGAGTCGAGTGTTTACGTGTCTCGTTATCCGACCTCGAGCCGGAGAATTTTATTCGAGAATCGACGCAACGCGTCTCAAAACGCGCCGCGTTTCCGATTATTATTTATATCGGATGATATTTGCCTCGATGAGAGCTCGTAAAAATCATCTCGAAACACCGTGACCGTTTAATTCCACTCGGGCGGTAATTCTTTTCGAAAGCAGCTACCACTCGACCCATCGTATACCCATAAACCGTGTGAACTCTGGTTATTTGAAAAATATCGTGCATCGTGAATCGTCGAAATGCTGCTGATTTATCAACGCGTGATCGATAACGTGTGTGCAATTTGTACAAGAGGCGGGGAATATTGGCCGGTGTAATATGAACGGCGCGGAGATCTCGTTCGTTTTTCATTTAGTAACGAAACGAGTTATTATCTCCATATTTTGTACGGCAATTGACCGATTTGTTCCGCGCTTTTTTTTCTTTTTTTTCTTCCACCGAGTTTGAAAAGTAAACACGTTTCAACGAAAACTCTTAAACCCGTTCGACGCACGTCCATCCAGACGGTAAAAAACAGAGGGGACGAGGGGACGATGGAGAGGAAGAAGCCGGTGGAAACCTATAAACCGCGCAATAATATAAATTCGCAATCTGTGAAACTACGAAACGAGGCGGGCTAAAGTTGTGATTTACGACGCGTTCCGTCTCGTCCCCGGGAACACCGGGGACAAAGGGAAAGCAGCAGTAGCTCGGATTGTTACGTGTGTACGTGGCGTGGGAGCGTCGTGAGTGGTGGGCGTCGTCGGGGTCGGTCAGGAAAAATGCGACGTCGCGCGGGCCGCCGCTTCCTTGCAATAACTTCCGAAGGAAAATTCACGATAATAGAGACTACTGCCGCCTGTGTGAATTTCGCATGCAAGTGTGCTTACGCCACTCCTCCTCGACCGCCCTTCTTCTCGCCAAAACCCTCTTCTCCTCCACCCTTTATTCTTTTCCCTCCTCGTTTCTTTTTTCCTCTGCCAACGAGATCTCTCCTCCTTCTCTCCTCTCGTGCCAACCCCTCGTTTCCTTCTCCGTTTCTCACGGAGCCCCGTCTTCCTCCTGGATTTTCCCCTCTTCCTCTCCCTTCTCGCCCTCGTCGTAGACCCAAACGACGTCCGCGGCGGACCAAGAGAGGCTGAGCTAGACAAATAGTCGCACCGTGAAATACCGCCGCCTCCTTAAAACTTTAAAGTGTTTCGAGTAATCCTGAGGCGCGACTTTAGATCATGGGGGGATACTCCCATTCTCCCTCCTTTTCCTCCACGACCTTCTTCTTCCTTGCTGCCTTTTTCTTCTCTCTCCTCTCTTCTTCTCTTTACTTCTTTCTCTCCATGGCGTTATACATGGCGTGCACGAAGACGTTACCGCGAATATCGAATACAAATGGCCGCGTCCGTAATGCTCTCTCTCTCTCTCTCTCTCTCTCTCTCTCTCTCTCTCTCTCTCTCTCTCTCTCTCCCCCTCTTTCTCGATTCTCGATCCCTCTTTCTCAATGAGGAGGAGATCCGTTTAGGGAGGGGAAGGCTCTTGTTCCGCGGTTTGATCGCGGTTGGAACGACGATTTAGGGTTAGGTTTTATAGCTGCAATTTGCACTGAACGTTACCCATTACGTTTGTACGACTATATACACTTGGATCGTATTTTTCCGCCGCTCGTTTTTCCCGCACTCGGATGAGTCCTTCGTCGTCGTCGAGTCCGTTGAAAACGTATCATTCTCGCGTTGAAATCGCGGTGAAATCGAAGATTCGCGGTGGCGAAAATTAAAAATTTATACGCGAAGTTGTAATTGTAATTAGAATGGAGAGGGGAGAGGGAGAGGAATGGGTGAATATAAAAAGAGATGGAAGAGGGAGGAGGGGAGAAGGATGAAAAGGTTGGAAACGCTAGAAATATAAAAATTTTGGATTGGTTTTTTTTTTCTCTTTTTTTCTTTTTTTTTAAGAGTAAATTCAACGCTAACCTGGCTCGACGATCAACATCACTGTGTCCGTTCGCCCCTCGGTCGGTCTGCACGAATATTTCCCGACATCGTGCGGCGTGACCGCTGCCAGAGTCAATTCCGACACTGTTCGAGCCGCGCCTCTTTCGGTCTCCACGTTTATTCCCCCTCGTGCAGCCTGGAAACAGTGCAAACAGGGCAAATGCGACGTGAAATTCGGCGCATAAACGCAAAGAGAAACATTGGACGAAACGAATCTTTCTCTTTCCATTTTTTTTCCCTCCTCTCCTCTTTCTCCTTTTCCTCTCTCTCTCTCTCTCTCTCTCTCTCCCTATAGTAACACCTGGCGAAATAACCGGTTACCTGGTTACACCAACATTCGTGAATATATCCCCACATATGCCCGTATTTACGATTAATACCGTTTTATCTGTAAAAACACACATTATACAGCAAACACGGTATCCACTGGTTGTTGACCGTGCGAATATTATTACGATCGAAAAATACGGCGAATGCGGAAAATTAAATAAATCTCCTCCCACCGTTCGCTCGAACCCGGATTGTAATTTCGTATAATAAATCTGGCAAGATGAATCTGGCTCATGGCTTCTACGTATAAATTTTCAACAGTTCGTCTATCATTTCGTTCGCGATGCGATACCGCCCCCTCTTCAATTTTTCATCCCACGATCGATTTAAACGATCGATGGATCGCTTCCATCCGTAATTACATCCGTAAAAAAAAGATCTCGAATTTCATCGTAAACGAGAAACTCGCGTTCGCTGTTCTTCTATGCGATATTTTCCACGGTGAAAGGATTCGATTCTTTTTTCTTTTTTTTTTTTTTATTTTTATTCAAATAACGATTTTTTTCTCTTTCTTTTTTTTGATACCTCGATTTCATTAATACCTCTCCACAGGGCAGAAAGTGAAATTCGATACGCGCAAAGAAAAATCTTGGAAAGTATCTTGGGGAAGGGGGTTGAATACGACGAACGGTTGTCATCCCGGCATCGACACGATGATTTATGATCGTGTTTCTTTCGTTGGAGAGATTCTCGAGAGTTGGCGGTGGACGGGCGGAAGAGGGAGGAGGGCTCGGTGTAAAAAATTTCATTAGAGTCTGTCTCGCGAGAAGACGCCGAGCTGTGCATTACCTGGAATGTTAGGAGTTTGTTATCCCGGAGCCATTGCACGCCCCTGATGGGCCGAGTCTGATACGGGGACAATATGACGCACCTCAAGGTGATGGTCGACCCCGATGCCACACTCTGCTCCCGTGGACCCATTATCGCAGCCACTGGTGCCGTGCTCTCGTAACCTGAAATCCATGCACGAACGAAATATCGAATGTACTTGGGTAAGAATTCAATTGTCTTTAAAATGATAGGATGTGCGTATGTGGTTTCGAGATATGCAAGATTCGTTGAATTTATCACGCTATCTTCGAATACTCTTTATAGTTTATTTTTTCGTGAAAAAGAATTTCACGAAAAGAGTAAAAAAAAGATGGTGTAATAAAAAAATTGAAACGGTATAGAAGGCGGAATAATTCTTTCCCATCTGTCGTTAATTGTCTCTTAAAACTTAATAGAGATTACGTAGCGTGATATTTCAACGAATATTTTGTGGAATATAATTTTTAATCAGAGTCGTTAATCCTTCGAAGAATTTTTCTTATCAAAGTTAACCCGTTTCGCATATAGACCGATTAATGCGTTCTATATATATTTAAAAGTGCGCTTCTTGCGCGCGTTCGTTTGAATAAAGATACCGCACGTTTAAAACAATGTTAAACAGCTTATGGCCCCGGAGATCCGAGAAGAAAGTAATTACGCGAAGGGTCGGAACTTGTGGTAAAAAGGACGGAACGTGTTTTATGCCTGCCCGGCCTGCCTGGAAAAGTAGATTCATTAAAAACCGTGCGGTACGACGAAGCCAAGATTTACGGAAGTATGTGACCGACTATAAACCGAAAACTTTACCTAACAACCATTAATGACTCTCCCCAAGCCAAGCCTTTTTTTTATTTATCGATTAACGATCGTTCATCGAAAATAAATAAATACCGAAGATAATATTGCGAAATCATCGCGATATTCTTCGATAACTTTTTCGAATCGAATTAATCTCGTTTGTGCATCGATCCGTAATTCGTTCTTCGTTTCTCCATTGGGATTAAATCCAGCGCGTCAAAAAAAAGAATTCCTTGTCATTCCTCCTCTTTAATACGCGCCATTAAAGATTCGAGACGAATCTGTAGAACGATGATTTTAATTAATGCGAATAATGTTTTTTTTTCTTTTTCCTTTTTTTTTTTTTTTTTGTCTCTCGCATCTTGCATACGCGCCGCTTTACAAAGTAAAACTGCGCACGGTGAAAAAGAAAGGCGTAACACGCTTTTCCGTCCCGGACGCATGTACTGTCAAGTTTGTACATTTTAGAGAGTCGGCACAAGTGGCCGTTTAATATGCGTGCCACCGTGAAACGACGTGTTTTTCTCGCGCCATGCGAGCCTGTTCGCCCCAATTCCCGCTTAAAATCGAACCACGCGACCGACCCCGCCGCGAAAAATCGATTCGAAAAATAAACCGTGTATACGCGCCCTCTTCAAAACCGGTTTCGATTTAAAAATACAATTTTCAGAAGCTCCGTTCAATCTTTCTCTTTCGAGAATTCTCTTTCGAGAATTGTAGACTCAACATTATTATATTTCATTTCGAGTAATCTGCAAAAATTCTTCTTGTATTCGAGATTTAATTCCATATCAAAATCACTCTATCCCCTAGTATATTATAAAGTATATATATAAAAAGTATCTTTGGAGGATCGATTTTAAGAGGCCAAGAAACAAAAAATAAAGATACAGGTCGAAGGTTTATTTATTGCGAATAATTTAAATTAAACGATGCTATATTTTCCCTACCAACTTTCCTTCGTATTTATTTTCCCCTCCAGAATCGATGTTCCGAATGGGTATATCCCAACAAAGGGATATCCACCAACACGATTCGTAATAAGGTTTGAAGAATAAGGTAACGAGGTGTGGGGAAGAGGGGAAGATGGCGAAGAGGAGAGAGAGCGTTCGTTCTCGCCTTCGGGTAGCTGAATATCCTCAGTCCGGAAATTGGAGTTTGAAGTGTGAAGAAACAAGGGAGAGCCCGTCTAGTGCGCGGTACAACAGAGCCGGCCTAATAATTCATTACACGGGCGAAAGGGAAAAACAATGGGAGGCTCGTAAGGGGTTTGCCACCCATGGTGTGCACGATAATGTCCGGGACAAGCATACATTATTCAACGAAAGAGAAAGAGAGAGGGGTGGGGGGGAGAGAATCGCGATAGTTGAGACTCATTTAAACGCCACGTTCCCTTGCTGAGGAGTCCATGGAAGCGCGGTTATGGCCGCGCCAGGTGACGAGGAAAAAGACCCAGAGGAGAGGCAGAGGAGGTTTTCCACGACTACCAGGATTAAGGATAATCCTATTAGACTTGAATTAATCCCCTGGGAACTGCATTTCTCCTCGACGAAATATTAGGTTATGCAGTTATTACTGTACACGGCCGTGGCCAAAAGCCTGTTTTTCCTTGCCGCTTTCTCGTGCTTTCTTTGCGCCCCCATTCTTCGCCAAGGGGAATTACTTCGATTATAATTGTCACTGATCCTCGCGATCTTTATTTATCATTGGGCGGCTCGGTCGATGGACGCTCGAGAAAGATTTAAAGGGTTAAAGTTGTTGCTTAAACGTTGGATTTTGTTCTTTATGTAGAATTTGTAAGGGAAGTTTTCGATTCTTCGTTCCGAAGTGTGTCTTGGTTCGCGCAATTTTCAAAGAGGATTAATTGATTTTTCGAGGGAGGGAAGGGGATGTTGAAATCGATCCTCGTTTCCGACGCTTGTTTCTTTCGCTGCTCTTACACATTTGACCTCGAAGTCGATAGCAATTTCGCGATCCGAGAACGGATCGACGAGGATGAATTTCAGGCCGAGAGCAATAAAGAAAAAGATGCCAGAAATCTCGCGTCCCGGAGGATGAAATGATGGAACTTGGAAAGAATTATGAAGCGTCTAGGAGGATGGCGCAAGAAGAATCGACGACAGATCCCGGGCGTCAAAGCCAGCGAAGAAGCGCACTTATCTTTAAGTGATTGATGTCGACTGGATCCGTTCGAGGAATAAAAAGCGCCTGTCGGATGATTTTTTAACGGGCCAACGGGTGTATAAAGGTGTCACGACATTCCTCCTCGCGAGAAGAAGAATATATCAAGTTCATCGGCGCATTTAAGGGAGGAAAATGGACCGGTATTCGGAAAATTTATCAACTCTTATTCTAATTTATTAACTTTTATCTTGTGATAAAAAAAGAAATCTCGATTCGTCCATCTCCGTATCGATGTTAATCGATATAATAATGACGATGAAAATTGAGATTGAAGCATCGTATAAATGTAATTTTCAATGGGTGAAATGCGAAAATTATAGCGACAAAGTTTCATGCGATATATATTGGCGAGATTTTCGTGCGGATTATCGTGGAAACGGGCGAAATATCTACTAATTTTCTCGTTTAAAAGTTTGCAATCGCATAACTGTACGAGCGTACGTACATTCCTCTATTGCTCTCGAATACCTTCGTACAATTTGTACCTGAAAAATTCGCAAGCTTATTATGGGGATAGAGGACGGGGAACGCGATTTAAATATAAAGGGAATGAAAAGTCGAGTCTATTACCTCACGGGTGAAAGGGACACAATGAAGAGTAATTGTATCTGTAAGAAATTGAAAATCCTCTTTGGAAAGTTTCCGCTTGGTGAAAATTGTATTTTCTCAAATCCGAAGAGAGAGTGGGTGGATCGATCGAGGTAAAATTTACGAATTTCTATCGGAAAAATCTTTGCGTCGTCCAAAGACGAACGAGAATTTTTCCAACGGAATTTTATCCCGTTCTAATTCGACCGTTCGTGCTATTGATTCGAATTAAAAAAAAAAAAAAAATAAAATAAAAAAAAAAGAAAACGAGAGAACGCGGAGATTAATTTCGCACAAATGGATTGACACGGGGAAAACTTCCAATGAAGTTTTCATTGCATCGTCGACATATGTACATCTGTCATACCGAATCGGAGAAATATGCAATAAAAGCGCGCGCGCGACCCATGGCCGACGATTTATCGCCGGGATTTTGATTAAAAATATTTTTTAATCATCCCTGACGTTGATATAAAAACATGGAGTATTTATTCGCCCCTCGCCCGTGACATTGCTTTCCGGCTTCATTTAAATTTAATTTGACAAATGCCGATGTGAAATTAGACTGGCCGGCGGTCTTTAAATTTATCCACGTGTATTCTATTCGAATCCCTCGACACAATGCAGGGAGACGACACATCCCTGAGATGGAAACCCGTGGAACTAATGGTACGTGCACAAGCGTTGTAACTATCCGACCGAAAATAAACCTTCGTTTTCACGATGCTTCGCTTACTTATTCGCGTCTGCTGAGAATGCGGCTCGTCGTAGCCCTCCGGTTTGTCAGGATCTGGAAAAAGAAACAATGGATATATATATAAGTAGTATTTTGTCACACACACACACACACGGTCGAATTTCGTAACCGGATAAATAACGTCGAAAGCCGAGGATTTTATGCAATGCGTGCTCGTTCCTTTTTTCCCCCCCGTACTCTCGTTACATTCGTATTTCCAAGCATTACCATATAATTAAAAATCGCAGTCGGAGGGAGGGGAAGGAGGAGGAGGAGGAGGAGAAGGAGGATCGAGCACGGGAAAATATTCAACGAGGTTAGCGGTCGGTCAAGCTATTAAACGAAGCTCCGGTTTAAGGACAATTCAATTTAGCGGGTGGATTTAAATAAAGAAGAGAGAGAGAGAGAGAGAGAGAGAGAGAGAGAGAGAGAGAGAGAGAGAGAGAAAGAGAATGGGAGGAACTGCAATTACCTCGCACGGACAGCTGAACAGCATACATCATTTTGGGCTCGGTGTTCACCTGGCATTCGTACTTGCCCGAATCCGTCTTCCTCGCGTTGTCCAGCCTGAGCGTCCACGCGTCGCTACCCGGTGTGTGCAGAGGTCCGAATCTCGCGTCCGAGCTGAACAGGGTGTTTCCTGACGTGAGAATGTGAAGGTCCCTGCTTCTCATCCAGGACACCTGAAACAAGGCCAGCCAGCACGTTGAAATTACATCCTGATGGAATTACCGTCGCATTAAACGACGGAATTGCCTCGAGGATGATTCTTAATTACTTTGCGCCGGGAACATTTAAAAGGATTTATAAAATGATTTAAAATCAACTTCGAGCTGGTTTCGAAAATTATTATAAATTCATTTCTCTTTCTCTCTCTCTCTCTCTCGGCTTTTTCTTTCAAAGTCAAAGAGTTCATTTTCAAAAATACTTTTTTAATTGTTTTCGTTCGTAAGTACAATTTCAATGGAAACGCGACAAATTACGCGAGAATTTGTCAACGCGTCATTTGGGGTGGTTCGACGGGGTAAGCGGGTACGAGCGCGGTCTCTAAGCCCTTTTAAAACGGTAGCCCGAAGGAATGCACACTCGCGCTCGCGTAAATCAGCGCTCTCTTACGACTTATTTCCTTGCCGCCTAGCTACTTCACACCCGTGTTACGAGCGACGTAATACATAACATAGTAACGTGTTACGACGTCGTTACCTTATGGCCGAGATAAAGGATAGAGACTGTTAAAAGAAAGTTGGGAACGAAAGGGGGTGCGATATAAGGAGGAATTTAATGGAGCGACGCGTGAAAATTTCTTTCGTTTTGAAGGGGAGAAAGGAATTGGAATACATCCTCGTAACAAATTGTATCCTTGTATCAAAGAGGATTGCCCCGATTATCAAGTTTATGCGCGTATAATTTTATTAACCTCGTCCTGTTTTTAACTATTTTTATCGTGGCCAGCGACAATAACTCGGGAGGTAATTCAAACGCCAGTCCAACTTAATATACGATACGATTACTCTTTTCTTGCCGGTGGGAATAAAATGGCGATTTTCTTGTCGCTGGAAAAGTACCATTAATAAAACGCAGCAATGAACCGGTTCTCTGTTCCACGGCCATCTTTGACATATCTTATTGCTCCGGGCTAAATAATTAATCCTCGACCCCTTTCCACTCCACACACACACACACACATACACGATTCTGGTTGGGGAGGAAGGGGACGAGTAATGGGAGTTTACTGATTACTCAAATTCACGAGTTTCCTCGACTCGCGAACTATTTCCTACGCTTTCCATGGTTCATCAATTCTTATGATGAGTTTTCTTTCTACCATCGAATGCATGCAGGACGAACAATTTCATCCAAACGAGGATCTCGTTCTTCGTTTCCTTCCCCTTCTTTTCCAAAAATTGAAAGACTTCGATTTAATCCTCGAATCGTTAAAAAAAAAAAGAAAAGAACTAGACTAATTGACAAACAACAAACAATTCCTTAATAACAATGTATCCCATTGAAGCAAGACAACGACGTTTCGAAAAAAAAAGAAAAAGAAATAGAAGGAAGATAGAAGAGCAGAGGTATATGTAATTCCTTCTGATTATCCATTCTCTTTCGAAAGTCTGTCTCGTTCGTCTTGTTATGAGCAAAAGTTTGCAAAAGCGACCCTCTTGCTCGAGTGGCGGGCGTAACACCGGGAGGATGCTCGAGAAAGGGATGCGCCGCGCTTTTCCCCGTCGCGATTAATATTTTCTCGCGATCTTGAAGAGATGGAAGAACCATTTTGAAGAACGAACCGATGGGGAGCGAAGGACAACGACGACGTTGACGTCGAATATGGTCACTGAACACCGCCCTTATCCGATGCTCGTATTTTTCAACGTTCGACCCGTTCGCAAACGGGTGGGATATTAGATATCCGGTTATCGGGTTGCAGTCATTTCCGATCTGCATCCAGAGTTACCATTTTACCTATCGATCGGTACACGAGAGAGAGAGAGAGAGAGAAAGAGAGAGACACGAGTGGCAAAAAAACAAGGACGGGATGAACGATCGAATCGAATGATTTGTTTGGGACAAAAAGGGGGGGCGGCGGAGAAGAAGAATGAAATCGAAATGGCGGAAAAGACGAAGAATCTAAATTGCGATCGATTCCGCCCCCTCTCTCCCCCACCCCTTCCCGATTTTTAATAATGTCGTAGAATCGAGGGAGGGGGGAGGAAGCGAGATCGGGAAGTCGCTCGACGATGTTTTCGTTGCGAAACCGGAAAGGGGAGAGGGGGGATGCAATAATCCGGCAGTGACAAAAAGAGATACCAATCCCCTGCCTCGGATACCGATTCACCCATCCGTAGATTTATCGTTGTTATTAAAACAACCGTGGCGATACCGGCCATGCTCGCCGGACGGGAGTAGATATTATTCAGGGTGTGGAACAAAAGAAGCTTGGATTAATCGGTAATTAAATCGATGCCGGGCAAACCACCGATACACACGCTACCAATTTTTTTTTTTCCGCACTTTCTCCTCCCCTCCAGGATAATCCTATCCTGGATGATGGAATCGTTTTTCGTACATATTAAAATATATATACTTCTCCGCTATATATACTCCTCCGCTTTTGTTTCATCAATTTCAAGATCATGTTCGCACCTCCTCCGTTTAATTTCAATCTTGGCATAGAACGACCTCCCTCCAATCCCTTTTCGAGGAAAACAATCTTCGAAAAAATGAAAGTCGCGGGGAAGGAGGCAAGAAGAAATTTTGCTCGGCTCGGCTCGGCTCGGCTCGGCTCGAAGAGGAATCGATTGGAGGTGCGGCGAGGGGGGAGGGGGTCTGTGTGGAAATCGGGTTTGGACGTAACGAGAAGAAAATTCAGCGCCGTGTGCGGCTGATTTATACAATAATAACGTAAGCGGCACACGGGGGAGGTCGTAATGGTCCACACGGGTGGGATGCAGTTTAGCGGAGGGGGTGGGTCATAACGTTAGGGAGGGGTGGGAAGAATGTACGGCGTGGCAGGGGCCCCGGTGTATCACGGCATTTGGTCGTATGCCAGTTTACTCGAGTATACGATTCGCCGTGCGAGGATGGGGGCAGAAATAGAGAAGCGGGTTTGAGGTGGAAGGCGAGCGAAGAGGAGAGCAAAAGATGGAAAAACGGTGCGCAAGGGGGATGTGTTTGCCCGCGCGGGGAGACAAAAGGACGGGAGCAATATACGGGAGCCGACATAACCGCTTTCATCTGCTACGTCGACACCGGAACCGGATAAAAATGCAACCTCCTACCAAGTCGTTTCACCGCAACCTTACGAGCCTCGCTGCTCGTTCTACGCGCTCCTCTCTTCGAGGAGGAACTACCTTATGGCCGCCATTCGCCTCGCAACCCCCGTTTGGCCGGGGGATCGACCGTACGTACGCCACCGACACACCGATTCTTCCCTCCGCTCGAGCGTTTCTTAAATTAGACCACGTTTCCGCGTCGCCGCGAGGAAATTTCCCTCCTGCTCCCGGATCCCTTGTAAACGCCCCTTCTCTTCTCCGCGCGAAATGAATCTTTTTGAAACGAATCCGGGAGGAGGGGAAAATTCTTCTCTTCCAATTCCGGGAAGGAAGAAGAAGAAGAGGTCGAAGGAGGTTGACGCGGAAGAGAATGCGGAGATGGAGTGTTGGAGATTAACGGATTAAAGGATTGCCGGTTTTTGGGAGGAATAGTTGTGAAAAGTATCCATCGTTGTGAAATCCATCGAAAGAAGAGAAGGGTTTGGAGAGGAATGAAATCGGAAAGCGCGAGAGATTTTGCCTGTACAGGGTATATATTTGTAACAGGTGGTAGAGGAGGTAGATTCGGCCTCTGAATAGAATTTGTTGGCGGAAGACTGCTACCACGTTTTCAAGAAAGTTCGGTTTAGAGAGTTCGCCGAGTGTGAATGTAGTTAATAACCGAGTCTCTGACTTCGTCGAGAGATTGTTGACTTTGAAGTAATAATAATCTCGGAGTTCAATTCTGGCTGGCGAGACGCGAATCTGGGACAAAACGAATTTCTGCGCGCCCGATTCCGATTTATTTTCTTCGATTAAATTTCGCTCAGTCGTGTTTCGCTCTTCTCGAAACGGAAGAGGAGGGATGAGAGAAATTGAAAAAGTAACGAGGTGTTGTTAAACGCGATTCGTTTCGATGCTTTTCCACATTCTAACGCGTTCATCCCCCGATCCCTCTCCGTTGGAAACGGGCGTTGGAGGAAGGAAGTTCACGATGAATAATGTGTAACTTCCTTTTCACCCCTTGCCTAAGTGGGGAGAAACTGAAGTTGCGGATGGGGGAGGGGAAAAAAGTTGATGGGTTTCAACGATGAACCATCGAATCGTACAATCGAATCACTGTTCTTTGGCTAAATTATTTACTCTCTTTCCAACGGTGGTGAGAAGGATAAGAATTGCGCTTCCTTCCGGACCACGATACCATTATCCTCGCTTTTGAATCGAATCCGCTCGATTCCGTCACGGATTTTCGCTCTCGCCGGAACTTTTCGATGAATGGAGCTTGTCGGATGATTCTTCGAGCCGCGACTTTCCTCCGTCCGAAAACACGAACTCCGATTTTTCGTTCGTTAATTGTTCGCGATTGTCGAATAATTTTATGGAATTATTCCTCGCTTTTTACCCCTTGCCTGGATATCTCAACTTACTTTCAATCCTTTCATTCTCTCATCGAGGAATTTTATATTTCAGAACGAATTAGAATAACGATATATTTAATAATAACTTTCGAAACTCACGTACGCATAGTAATATAGCACATAGTAATATAACTGGGACACCATTTCCTCGCGTTTCCACTTTTTTTATATTTTTTTTTTATATGATCTTCTTTAAGATAAAATCAATGAGATTTATCGCGAAGCAAGACACTATTAATGTTCGAAGTACAGAGGGAGCGTAGAGAGGGAAGTCGATAATTTTTTGCGTCAACCGATACGAAAATGCTCGCCGTCCGTTTTTTAATCCGATTTCGTTTATCGAGAAAAGTCGAATATCGTTCGTGAAAAAAATTGCGTCGCCGACGCGAGAAACGACATACACAGGCCGTCTATCCGTCAAAGCGGATTACGCGGGCCGACCAGTGCTGCTCGTTCGTGATTTTTTTCCAGCTTTCGACAACCACGACGCTTTCGAAATCGTCGAAGATCGAATAATTAACTCGGCGTGTATCGATTCTATTCCCTCCGTGTTCATTCAAGTGTTGCAACAGTATACGCGTTCACGCCACTGCGTGAAAAAAAATCAATCGAGACTCTTTTTTGTTCTTTTATCCCCTCGATACGAAATTTTGTTTCCTCGCTTCATTTTTCAGAAATGAAGGGGGAAAAAAAGAAGAGGAAGGGAAAAAACGAATTGTTTATTTCGAAAACGAGCGGTATAAAAGTACATTGAAGACAGACACGATTCGATCCAAAGCTCGTTGTTATTCGATTATCGCCAATTTTTTTTAACGAGCATATCGACGCCGTCGATGATGAAATGTGGGCGCGGTCGCATAAACCTGACCCCGACTAACCTAAACTAATCGGTGACCAACAACGGTCCCGGGTCACTGAGCTTTTATCGATTACCTTTCTTGCGCTACACGTTGCTTTAGCCTAGACGGTAATACCGTTCGATTAACCATACCCTTCTAATGTCTTGCTTCGTGAATTCGAAAGGGTTTAAAAATAAAAAATAAAAAATCTCGAAAACGATCCAATCTCGCCACGATCCATGCCACGATATATTTAAACCGAATCTGCGAATTTGCATTGGAAAATTTAAACGTAATTCGAAGGAAGAATTCAAAGGAGGAAATTCAAAGCCAAGGCGAAGATTTCGACAAAGATTCGAAATCTCTTCTCTCTGCTTGTACAAGGATAAGATCCCGAGGAGTGGCTTTAAGTCAGTCGTAAAATCGAAGGTAGAAAGACGAACACCGTGTTCCTCGTTCCGTTCCATTGGAGAGAATTCGAAGACACAAGGGTCATAGAAATGGCGTTCTGGCTGTTTGCATGCACGCAACCAGAAACGATTGCCATTTTATTCCCCTTTGGATTTCAAGGCGATTTCCATCCAGTGATCGCGATCCCTCCGATTATTCTTTGCCCAAGTTACTTCATTTCGAATTTTTTCGCCTACTTTTTTTTTCTCTCCCTCTTATTTCACCATTTCAATCGTACGAAACTCACGGTCACAAGTTTCGTCGCGTACAACAATAGTGTCGATTCAATTAATTCTCTCTCTCTAAAAAAAAATCACATTTAAGACACATTAAGAGAATCAAATACGAATACTAAAAATTGTTCGAGGAATCTTCGCGACGAAGAGAAAAGAAAGAGGAGGAGGGAGATAACCGAAATCTTTCACTTGGGATCTCTCGGTTTCTCGTTCTTTTCACATCCTCCTTCGTTAATATTTTTCTCGAATATAAACGCGTAATATATCCTCCTTTTTCGCGCGATCGATTGAATTTCTCGTGTGGGTTTAACCGTGAGAAGGAGCGAGCGCGTATCGTGAAATTTACATTTCAAATTCGTGAAAAATAACCGAGGATTTCTCTTCTCCTCGGGAGTGGTATTCTCGGAGGTCGGAGGGGGACGTGGTTGTTCGCGATAAGTAACGTTCTCAGGGGGAGGAGAAGTCGCGCGAGAAGTTTGGAATCGGGTCGAATTATCGTCATCGTCATCGCTGACATTTCGTACGGAATCCGGCCACGGAAAGAGGGGAGCAGCGAGAATTATCCCGAGTTACGCTTCCATCTAGGCCATGAATTTATTATCATCATCGCGGCTCCACAATCTCGCAGCTCCTCCTCAAGGCGCGTATTAATTTTTCAAACGGCTTGTTGTGTGCACGCTCTTTTAAAAGATTTCAATAGTCTAAATAGAGAGGAAACTAATGCTACAAACGAGGAGGAGTTATATAAATGTTACGCAATTATATAATACCGATGGATGATCTTCCCCTCCCTTTCATCCTTCCATTTCGTTTTTCCATCATCTTTGCCTCGTAACAGCGCTTGAGAATGCGAGTAGATACGTAAGGCGAGACAGATAAAAAAAAAAGAGACCTCGCATCCATCGCCACGATTCGATCGCGAAAGAAGAAGCTAGAGACTCTCTCGTGAATGAGAATTAAAAAGAGTGATCTTTCTTCTCGCTTGGTGGATGATGCAGCTTTGATAAACGTGCAAGGAAAGCGAGAGGAGAAAGGGAGAAGGGGGGGAGGGAAGGAATCAAACTGTCGACGCAGTTTCTTAGCGAGGTAACTTCGTTAGGACATCAAAGATCTTGCGCGTCGCGAGGATTGTAGTATTATAAAGGGAGGGCAGCGAAGAGAAGAAAGGGCTGAAAGAAAAAGAAAGAGGAGGAGTATATCGTCCCCTTGATTCGCCTGAAGCGGATAGCGATGGAAAGTGAATAGAAGTGGATCGTAGTAGTGAGCCGAGCTGTGGCGATTACGTCACAGAGAAAGTGCGTGAAGTGAATTCTGCCGGGTAAATGTATTTTCTTTTTCCCTCTTTTTGCCCCCTTTCCTTTCTTCGCTCTGAGAAGACGCGAAATGTCGGACGGACGTGGTTTTTTTTTTTTTTTTTTTTATACTTTATATATCTATATAAGAGAGAAAAAGAGTGTGAACAGTGAATGAATGATAAAGATCGTTATAACAATCGTTAAACGCTTTCGTTTAGCGCAACTAGTACGTGAAAAAGGCGTGAAACATAAGGGAGGGATAAAGGTGATGGCAAGGGTGATGGCAAGGTTCTGAAAGGGTTAGGTGGTTGAATCCAGCATGGCTGCCTGTCGGATATAAATGGGGAGGGAGGGGGTGGGGAGGAGGAAGGCACAAGGGGCTACGCGTGCACCCCTCACGAGTCTTGCATTTTGCATACTGATGAGACCGCTTTCGAGCCACTTCACCTTCCATTTCCTTTCTTCAACTTCTTCAGTCTTCAACGTCTTAATAATTGGCGCGAGGAAGGAAATTCTTCTTCTTCTCGAAAAGTCATCGAGAATTTGATCGTCGCGTTCCATTCTGTTTTTTTTTCTTTCTTTTTTTTTTTTTCTCTCTCTCTCTACTCCCCTTCGGCTGTTTCAACCGTTCCTTTTCGAACAAACGAGATTGAATCTGTGTGAAGTGATGCGCATGAAATGCTTCGAATTCAATTACATAGGAGAATTTTACATTTGTTTTTTTGTTTTCGTGAGCGACTCTCGTGACCGAATTCTTTTATATGAGCGACATTTTGCGGTTTGAGTTTTCAAACCTGCGGGATCGAGAGATCGTTACGCGGTGCATTACGCGCGAATAACGCGATTATTCAAAAGCCCTGTATAGGGAAGATTTAGCGTCTCTCTCGCTATTCTCATTCTGTTATTATATAAATTATTTCGTCGATGGTATTTCGCGAGAAAATACCGATATAATAATTAGACGATCCGCGGCGAGATCGACAATCGGCATAACGTGACGGTAAGCTGTAGAAGGAATTGTTGTCCTTGGGCTTGTCTTTTACGCTTTATTGATAAAATATTTCTTGAGATTCGTCTTATTCGCGACGTTTTTAAATGATGATTTTAATTTAACCGATGATAATCAGCGGTAGAAAAAAATACTTTTACTTGTGTATTGTAAAAATACGCTTTATAGATTATAATGAGATTTTATGCATCCACGACGTCTCTGAATGGATAATGAATATTCATCTGTACAATTCGACACTAACAATAAGCGATTAACGTTAATAACTCGAGTAATTTCACCTCTATTTAATTCGAAATTACTCACGCCAAAATTATATTATTTTGTCATGCGAAAGTACCAACGATTGAAAATATTAATATGATTTCCAATAGAAATCGTATTAATAAATATCGGTCGTTGATTTTTTTTTTTCTTCGTTCAATTAGGACGATGAAAATACCCGATGAAAAACAGTAGTGTTCTCCTTCGAGTTTCTTATTCTTATTAATTATTTCCACCACGATAATTTTCCTTCGATGGATAACAAACGTCAGACAAACAAGAAATTCGCGATCGATTGGAAACTATCCAGGGAAACACGTGTGCAACGTGTCCCTACGCGTCCCTACGCGTCGTTTATTTTCCACAATTGTGCATCCCTTTATCGTAATTACTTACCGTAAACTTATCAACTTAATCTCGATTCGAAATGACGAATTTTCTTCGTTCCTTCGAGTAAAGTAAAGTAATTTTTTTCTAGCATATATAATAAAAGTTGTTGAAATTTTCAATTTCAATTTCCCAAGTGTTCAATAATGGTAAAGAAAGGAACGAGTAAAATTGTGTGTAAAAACAATTTTCGCGTTTTTATAATATCTCTCGTGTCCTGTACAAAATGCAGCTTTTCCCTCGAGGATCTTTGAACGGTGTTCAAAAGTGGAAAAAATAAGAAGGAAACGAAAAATACGCGAAACGAAAAATAGACAAAGGAAGGATGAAAAAGGGTTTACGAGGTGGAATGTCATTGGAGCGTTGTGTAACGTGTCCGGGCTTATTTTTCCGCGTTCCAAATTGCACGGTCTCGGGCAAAGAATGACGGTTGTCGCCTGATTGCTCGGTTGAACGAATGAAATCCACGAGGTGCGTGGGTGTCGAGTTTCGTCCAGCGTTGACCAACAGCTGGATGCACGCAATTGTCGTAAATTTGAAAAGTCATTTCTTTTTTTTTTTATTTTTTTTATTTTTCTTTCGTTTCGTTTTTGTTTTGCGTTAAAAATCCGCGAACAAAATAGAAAGAGAGAGAGAGAGAGAGGAGTTAGGATCGCCTGTTATCCCGGTTTTTCGGTAACAAGGGGATAAAATTGAGGCGAAACCGGGAAAAGGGAAATTTGTCTTGATAGAGAGAGATTCGTGTCATTAATCGAGTAAACGAAGCGGTTGAACGTTTGATACGGCTGATATTTTTGAGTAATGAGGACGACATTTATCGTTTCGTCCCGCGGGCAAGGCAGCCACGTTTTCCAGGACGGAACGCGGCATCGACACACGGATGGAGGACGAAAATTGCGTGTCAGAGCGGAGAGATAGAATATCCGCCGGCCCGCCTATGAATTTTTATTTTATACGCTTTCAACGTTTTCAAGCTGGGAATAGGCTACAATTTTTCTGTCCCGTCCGGTAAGTGGCTGTCCGGTCTACCGATGGCGTTTTCCACAATACTGAATATCTGATGGTTCCATCCATGGTGACATTGAAAAAGTCGAATAATCTGGACTCGAAATAACAGCCTCGATTTTCGCCTCTCTTCGCGCTTCTTTCTTTCTTTCTTTCTTTTTTTTTTTTTCACGCATCTCTCATATTCCCAACAATAATAACGAATAACTTCCATTTAATGAATTTCGCTCAATTAAAAATTGTTATCGCGTATCGGCGTCAATTACGACCAATCATCGATTCGTATGGTATATATATACGAAGAATGTTGTTGTAAACAGCGCATCGTTTTTCCGCTCTGTAACTTGTTGATTATTAATTTCGACGGCGTGCCGCCACAAACGAAATGAAATAAATATTTCGATATCGATGATTCCGTCGGAATCAATTCCATCTCAATTTCCGATAACTGTTCTCCGTAAAAATAACTAGTAATTAATAAAAAAAAAAAAAAGAGAGAGAGAGAGAGAGAGAAAGAGAGAAATAAAACGCTGTCGAAGAAGATTGCACAATTTCGAAAATATCGATTTACCGATAGAATCAAGCTCGAACAATTGGAGATGGAGATAAGAAAGCAGTGGAAGACGTTTGTCATTTTGGATCCACTTACAGATACATCTCCCCTTCTAAGATCCGCCGTTAATTATCGTCGACGAAATTCCTTGGCTAAGTCCAGTAAACCTGACTTAAGGCAAACTCTGTTCCACTTTCGTTTAAAATTTAAGCAGAGCTTCGAACTCGGCTTAGGGGCATCTTCTGTTTCGGCTACGTGTAATTCACCACCACCGATTCTCCGCCGTTACTTTAACGCCATCGTATCGAGAATTCTATCGAGATTAGACGATCGAGAGTGCACGATTACGTTGGTCTATCGTTATTATTTGTCCCACTTTCTGTACGAGCGCTCTACGATCAACTTTCGAACACGTTCGATCCTTCTTTCCTATTATTCGCAAAACTTTATCATTTTCTTTTTTTTCCTTCGGATGGAAGCTCGAAGATGAAACTTTTGGATCCGCAATTCTCTCGATTAGAAAATATTCTTTTAGGAAGAGGAGGAATAAACGAGGAATAAAGAAAAGGATTTATTATTTTTCGTAATTTCTCTTTCGAAGGTTAAACTGTTTGGTGGTGGGGAATTTTTTTCGATGATCGATACACGCGTTACGTTTCCCAGTCGGCTAACTCGACTGGAAAGTTGAGAAACCGTCTCCCGTTAAGTAGGATAAAGAACACCGTCGGAAGATTATGAAATATATCTGCCTCCCATCGTTTGTACTGTATTATTACGATGAAAGAGGATTACCCAATAATTTTCCGGAGACTGAATACCAGGATCATCTGCAAGAATCCGTTGACTCAGGTTATTTCTCGTCTATCCCTCGTCCTTCCCCTCGTAATTCTTCCTCCTCGTTCAACGTTGCCCCCTTAACAATCACGGCTAACAACAATTCCATTAAAGTCTCTCGAGTGCTCTTTCAATTTGCAAAGCTGCGCCTAAATTTTCAATTATGAATAAACTACTGCGCCGAGAAAACATTGAGAAACTGGAAAGGTTTTTCGGAGGAGAACAAAGTTTCTCCTCCGGCGAAAGGGGAAGGAAGAAGAATCTCGTAAAATTTTCGAACTAACCCGAGTCCCGAATCAAAAGAGGGGTGGGGAGGAAGGGCGAGGAAAAATGAATACGAAACTATTTCGCGGCAAGAGGCAACTTTTCTGCCATCCTTCCCCTATCCATCAGCGTTTCACCCTTTCCCCTCATCAAGCGCGAAAATCGCGAGCGAAGTTTCAATTTTGCATTCGACCAGCTCCACCAACGAGTTTTCCACCTTCGAACGCGTGGCCCCCGGATAACGCGCCGGTCGATGCGCTTTCACGCTGCCAGCGGAGCGGGAGTTAAATTTCAAAGGAAACTCATTCGAAACTTCGATGCCGGCCAAACGCGGCCGTGCCTTGGAAAAACTACTTTTGTGCCGAATACCCGCCTCGGCATACCTCTCTGCCCTCTGCCCACCTTCGGCAAACTCCTCATCCTTTCCTCGGCATCCGCGAGGAAGGATTGAAAGGAGAGGAGGATCCCGCTACTGCGTTGGATATTTCAAAACCAGATGCTTTCGAGGGGGGGAAGGAGGGGGCGAAGAAAGGATCCGAGGAAGAGGCAACAAAGGCGAAAGGGCTTGGAACGCGCCTCCGCGGTATGCCGTCCTGATACAACCCGCGAGAAAGATCGATGAACCACCCGACTTCCTTTCCAACCACCGGCGCAGCGACACCTGCTCCCCAATTGCACAACTTTTCCCGCCAACTTCACCCCGCTCTTTGTTCGTGGTCGCTCTGGACACTCGTGCACCCCGTGCTCCCCGTTCAGGATTGTACGCTGTGAATTTCTTTTTTGGGAAGCGCGATTTTTATTGGGAGAAATTTTTCACGATTCTTTTTTTTTTTTTTTTTTTTTTTTTTTTGTTTTAGTAAGCAAAAATTTGCGGAAGGGAAGAAAATCGGATTTAAATGAGATCAGTTGATATCAAGTTGTTCGAAACTTTGGGGAGAAATTCCATTTTCTCGAATCGACGTGAGGAAACCGCAGCATCCCCGAAACCCCCGCGATCCCGACGATGGCAAAGGGTAAACGAGAATCGATCGGCGTCGATAAGGGCGTTTCGATGGAAATTCGCATCGTTACCCGGAAAGAATTTCCCGAATTCTAAGCCCCTCCCTCGTTCGTTTAACCAGGCATTTCGGCCGAATGGAAGAAGAATCCAATCGCGACACGGAACGAGGTGAAGAAATAAAGAAAGGGTTTGGAGGGAGGATTATCAAATCTCGTTTCCCTTTAACAAATTTCCTTCTTAGCTTTCCTTTCGCTCGGAGCGGGAGCATCAACGGCATCCCCCGGCTCGGTCGAAAATCCATGGAACGAAGTTGAAACGGTCAAAGCACTTTCAACCTCTCTGCCTTCCTGATAACCAACCACCGAAAAAGATCGATCATCATCCGCGGCTACGATCCGCATTGAAATTCTCGTTCTCACGGGATTTTCCTTCCCCTCCTTCCACCTCCTTTCCCCTCTTCCACCTTGGCAGTTGATCTTTCTCGTTTTTCCTTTTCCCCCGTGTGATTCTCTCTTGATCTCGTCCAAAACGTATAAAACTGATCCGGCGGCAAAGCATCGTTCCTCTAGAAAACAGGAAGGAAACGAGAGAAGAATGGGCGAAGAAATGAGAGAAACAAGAAGAAGTAGTAGGGGAGAAGAAAGAAGGGCTGCCACGAAAAATTCATTTCACTTTCCCATGGAACGATCCCTCCTCCTTTTTTTATTCACCCCTGCAAATCCAGGATCATTTGAAATCAACCCACGGCCATGTCCACCCTCCCTTACACCAAAAGTCCTCATCTGTTCGAAAGCTACGATATCCACGCTGGCTGACTATAAATATATATATATATGTATACGTACGAGTGTATAGGAGAAGGGGGTGAGGGTGGAAGAAATCGCTGGACACTCTTCGTCCATCGAACGACGTTCCCCAGCCGTCCCTCTGTCCCCCATCCCCTCGGTAACACGGCAAACCCAAGACGCTGATCGAGTTTTCATCCCGGGTTTCCGCCGCGGGGGTCTCGTAACCACCTTCAACCCCTGATTTTTATTCGAGCCACACCGGCTTCATTTATAACTTGGTTCTCTTCGTCGAACCGTCTACTCGATACCTAAATTTTCTTCCCGACTGCCTCCACGAGATGTCTACGAGATTTTTTTCTCAGTCTCTATTTTTTTTTTTTGTTTTTTTCCTCCCTTTAACCTTTTAATTAGCCAATTAAAAGTTGTATCCTATCTCTCGTTACTACCTATCTGACTGTTGACGCGTTATTCGACAATTCGTTTCGGATTTTTCTTATGCTCGAGGAACTCGAGGTTGTTTATTAAAAATCTTGCAAACAATTCAAATTTCCGACGGATGAAACACAGGAACGTGCTCAAACAATAAATCGGTCTCGCGGATCGAATCGAGACTCGCAACTAGACCTCCTTTCCGTCGTTACCGACCAATTTTCCAGACGAGTTGCACCTTTTCGAGCCCGCGTAACGATCCCTATTATTATTATCCGGAAGTACTCGAGACGTTGTTATTCTCGCAAAGAAAAAAAAAAAAAGCCATCCTCCCCTCGAAGACTCAAACCTCGAAGAAAAGATCGAGACGTCGGAGAGAGGAGAAGTCGGACCCCTCTCGCATTGTGCCTCGCCCCTTTTGCAAAATTCGACCCTGTTCCCTCCTCCTTCGATGGAGGATCGCGGTATTAGCATAACGACATGCATGTATGTAGGAGAATCGTCGAAATCACGGCGAGAGATCCTCTCCCCCTTGCGAATTGCGAATTTCGACTGACCTTGGTATATATATATATACCTCCTCCAAACTCGAGAAAGGATTCCGCTTTTATAAATCATGCAAATCGTCCTCCATTTGAAAAGAAAGGAGACGAAGTTTCCCCGGGTAAACTATCCGCTAATTCTCGTTACCCTTGCCGCGCAAAAATTCTTCTCTCCCATCGTCGTAAAGCCATTTTTAATTTACATATCGCTCGTGGCGAGGGATTAATATATATGGGGAAGAAAAAGTTGGCTCCACGGTATTCGCAGAGTACAAGCTCGTTTCCGTTCGTGGTCGTGTAAAAAGTCAACGCGTATATAAGATGCGCCAAGTTGCACAAGTAAGTGTAACTTGCGTGTAATGCGCATTTTAGTGCCGCGTTTTACCACGTTGTTGAAAGGGGATTTGAAAATTTCTTTTTACCGCGTTGTCGAGGAACGCTTTCACAAACTCTTCGCGTACCCTGCTCGAGGGATTCGTGCTTTTTTTCCGTGTGTTCTCGACTTTTTTTTTCTTTTTTTAAATACGATGTTGCGAAAATACGCACGTTCGTCATCAACGATAGTTTATTATAGCCGCGATGTTCACGTGATAATTTACAATCACACGTTCGATAAGTCCAAACTTTGCTTCGAATGAAAAAATATATATATATAAAACGTTTTATCCGATCATCATCATCGATCCAGTATTCCAATGCGCGAAGGAGATACCGTCTCGTTCGACGTGAAAAGATGTCGTCTTGCCGATGGAACGAATTAATTCGAGAAACGTTCGTACAACGTTCGAATTCGAATCGGTTTCCAGACCGCGAGGAATTCTCCAAGGGTGGGATTACCACGTGCATACATATATGGAACAGCGGTCTGTATCCCCATGGATCCCTTTGCCGATTCTCATCGGGAATTTCTCGCGACCTTCGACCAGGGGGAGGGGGAGGGTGCGCGTCGGGATTACATCGGTATGGATTGCGCGTAATACCCTGTAAACCGCGCCAAGCTTTCTTTCTTCGTTTTTCTGCGCCGGCTTTCATCCCGCTGGAAAAGCGAGAACGATCCCTGTTAGTAGGGAATCATCAAAGCGTATCGTTTCTATCACGCCGCGTCACGTGATCGGGGAAACAACAGATCGAAACTACGATCTTTACGAGGCGGTCGGATCTCGTCACGCTCACGTGAAGCACGTGATTGGCAGGGCCGATCGTATCGCGGATTACACCGCGGATTTTCCGAATTTTCCGCCGAATTTTTCAATATCGCGTTATCCGGTGGAGGGGGAAGGAAGAGCGGGGTTCATTATTGTTTTATGGGTTTCGCGAGCAGGCTTAATTACGCGGATGATGCGGGGGGGAGAGGAGAAATCGCGCGGCGAGGGAATCGCAAACAATTCTCCGGCTAATTAGCCCGAATCCGGACGTAAATTGCCGATGAAATGGCTTTTAAAATCCATCGTGCTGGAGCGGTGGAAAAAAAAAGAAAAGAAAAGGAAAGGAAAGAAAAAAAAAAGAAACGAGGAGACAGAGCGGAGACGAGAAAGAACGTGGTAAAAAGGGGACGAAGAAAGCGTGGGAGGGTGGAGGAAAGGGTTGGAGATAAAACGTCCTTGAGGTCATTACTGTACCGCGGTTGGATCGTGGCAGCCTCGAAAGTTTCTTGGTCGGTTGCCAGAGATTGGCGCGAGCGAGCGCGTTCAAAAAATAGCGTTGAAAGAGGCGAGATACCCGATCGTCTCGTGGAATGAAAAAAAGGGAGCATAAGTCCAATGAGGGAGCGAGATTTCACGGGCCACTTAAAAACGATACTCGCGACGATTTCTTTTTCACCGAATTCTCTCGGTTCTTCTCGTGAGTTATGAAATATATATATATATATATATATATATATATGCTCGATCGGGCGTAGCTTTCATATTTCCTTCGTTGCCGCGGCGGTGCTTCGCTCCCTCGTTGTTTTCGCCGTGGAAACGTCCACGGTGATGTACTTTCCCGTCGGAAATACGAGTCCAATCGTTCATAAAGCTTCTCGGGTATTGCCTGGATGGCGCTTCACGATAGGTTCACCTACGCCCGACAATTTCTCCTTTTTCATCGCGTTCCACCGACATCCCCCTCCGCCACCCCTTGTCTTCCTCCGTTGCAAGGCCTTGCACCGCCAGAAACGTGATTCTCCATCATACGGATCGCCTCTGATGAAAATGGTGTTTGGAAATCTGATAAAGGGAACTACCATCGTAAATCGACCATTTCGACAAGCGTCCTCTTTATCTCGTGGAACCAGGATTACGATACTATATATATATATATATATATATATATATACGATACTATATATATATATATATATACAGCTAGATACGACGACATGAGTGATGTATAGATGAACCGACGCTCTTTCTTTCAGCGAAAAGAAAGGGCGATTCTCTTTTTTATACGTGGTCGAATTGGATCGACACACGTGAAACAGATATCGAGAGGGGCACGGAACAGATTCGTTCGAACGTCTTCTCTTGGCCGATTTGAAATTCAAAGGTCGGAATAAATTCCATCGCCGTTCTTTTGTCAGTTATATTAGATCTCCCCGAGGATTCCACGCGGCTTAAGTATAATTCCAGGGCACAATAACGTCTGGTAAAGTGCCATTCGGTAGCGCCACCCTGCAGATTATGGGCATTCCAGATGAACGCTAAACATTGTCGCTCATCCTCCTCGCGCGATCCGTGATAGTTGGGCGGGGAATCGAGCAAATGATATAAAACTGGAAACCTCGAATCTCCCTCGGGGTTCCCCGCTCTCGTAAAAATCTTCAATCGCGTATCTTTCCATACCGGCGATAAAAATTTTTATTCCTCGATCGCGAAGAGTAGGACCGCGAAACTTTTCTCTTTCTTTTTCTTTTTCTTTTTCTTTTTCTTTTTCCAAAAAAAATCGTCGAATTCGCGGATGTCACGGTCCGACGATGTTCCAGGGACAAGGGATTGACGTTGTATTTAAGTCGGGATCGACTGCTAGTTGGAATAATCTGTGCACGTCAACGAGAACGGTGTCATCAGTTTGACCCTGTTTTCACTTCGGTTCGATATTGCGATCCACGCCCCCGCGTCTAGATATTCGCTGATCGTGGTATCCACAGTAGCAATAACCGGTACACAGTCGATAGACCCTCTTACGGCCCGATTTTATCCTCCCTTTCTCCTCCTTTTCTTTCGCCTTCTCTCTTATTTTATACGAGAATATCCTCCCTCTCCCCACAGTTTTACCGCGCGTTCGCATGCGAGTATCGATATATCGTCGGCCAACGTAAGTCGAATTTCTTTTCCTTTCCACCGAGTGTATAATATTAATCGTACACTCACGAACGTAGCCTACGTAGCCCACGATAACGAGAATAAAAAATACTAGTGGCGGGAAATGGCGGAAGGAACAAAGCGTTTTTTAACGATAAAATTCGAGTCACGAAAAAGACAGCGGGGTGGGAGAGGGTATAGGATGCCTTACAGTTGCACGTTTTCCGAATCGGGGCTTTGGATCGAGAGGGGGGAATCTTCGTGGGAAAGCTCGCAACCGGCACGATTTTTTCGCCCCCGTGGAAATTCGTAAAGGACGAACCCCGGTCCTTCGATTATTCTCTACGCTCTTTCTCTCTTTCTTTCTTTCTACATTTTTCGTAAAGGATATATATATATATGTACGAGCTTTGCGAGTTGAAAATATCCGGATTTCGAAATATTCCACGTCCAAAATGTATAAACGAGTTCCATGAAAATTTCCCTCTTCCCTTCCGAATTTCTCCGTAATTTCTCGGATCTAGAGCGCGAGATAGAGGAGGAGGATGGGTTGAAATCAATGGGCGACAGATTCGAAATATGGCGGGCAGGTATCCCGGAAGTTGGAGCTAGTTTCCCAGCTACGATTCTCCGGGAACGACTGATCAGCGGAGTTTCCACAGTGTTTATTAACCGCAAGACAAGGAGAATCGCGAATCGTTCTCGAATGCAACGCCCGGGGCCATTCGACGAACTGTCTAGAATTATACCCACGAAGATTAGGAACGGGGAGAGAGAGAGAGAGAGAGAGATTGGCCAACCCAGCATGGACAGCTTTGGTATAGAATCCAGGAGTCCAAGATCACGACGTCTACTTGGAACGGTAACTCTGCATTGTCATGGTGATCGCGGCTGATAATGGACGATGGATTTGCGGGAATATCGACGGATAACCGTGCAGTTGCTTTGAAACGTTTCCAGTATTTGATGGAACGGTCTGGGAACGGATGGTGAGTATTTTTCCATCGATAATTCTATATATAAAATTTTTGATCTCTCTCGATGTTTGCGCTTCCATAATTGTAATTTAATATTTTTTTTCTTTCTTTTTTTTTTTTTTTTTGTATTATTTTCGCGAGTTATCGAATACCGTCAGTATTATATATATACATGCATACGGTATGCGTGATAGGACGGTATACGATGAAAAGAAAAAAAATAATAAAGGGGAAGAGTTAAAAAAAATAGTAGGATGGATATGAACATCATGACGATGGCCTCGATTTTTTTTACGAGCATTGTTATGCTGATAGAGTTCGAGAATGGAAAAAAAAGGGGGAGAAGGGGAATAAAAAGAGGGGTGAAACGCGGGAATGAATGGCAATACGCTTGTACAAACGCATTTGTTAACAATCGAGTTTTGATATCGTTTAATTTGTTTCGATTTTGGCCAAATTCGTCATGAATCAACAGAGAAAAACCTTCGATTTCCATTTAACCCATTCAAACTCGTTTTCGCGTGTTTCTTTAACCATCCGAAATGAGAAATATCGCGTTGTCCCGGTTTGTTCAATATTTAACCGCCTATTTTTTTTCTTTTTTTTTATTTCCTTTTTTTTCACAATTTTGTTTTTATTCGGGCCAATCGGATGTTAAAAATAGCGATTGGAAACGATAATCGAGGGGGAAACAAGCGCAGTTTCCATCCTGGATCTCGAAAACAATAAATCTTAAATCTCCGATAGAAATTTTTAATTTAAAATATATATTTCTACGTTCGTAATTTCTCCGCCGGAATTAAATGGGAGAGGGGATACGAATACGCTTCGAACGCCGGCATTCGTCTTTCGGCGTTCGAAGCGTTAATATCAACAAAGCGTCGTGTCGTGCTCGCTATTTACGTTTCGTCGCAATTTTACGTCGCAAAAAGGATTTTTTCCAATTTTTGATGAAATCTGCATACGAAGTTACGAAGAGGACCACTCCACGAAAACTGCATCGGGTATGTACGTTTATATTTTTATTTATACGCTTGCATGCTTTCGTAAACGTTTCTTTATCGACGATTATTGCAATAATTTTAATAATAGCATTAAATATATTACTATTATCGATTATTGCAATAAGTTTAATGCAGTGGTCCTATGTTTTAATACCATACTGTTTAATTCTTTTTTTTCTTTTGTAGTATTTTAATTTTTATACGCATATTATATATATGATAAGTTTATAACTTATAATTTTAATATACGATATACTTATAACGTTATTGTTTAAATAATATTATTATAAAAATATGTGGTATATAATATTATTTTCGATAACATATAATTTATAACTTTAATATATTATATACATTTGACTTTATTCTATAGATGTTATTGAAAATAATTTGAATTTTTTAATATTTAAAAAATTATTATTATCAATGATAATATTTAAACGATAAAATTATAAATATATCATATATTAAAGTTATAAGGTATTACTTATTGAAAATAACATTACATATTATGCAAGAAAAGAAATTTATCGTTTATTAATGTTATATTATTATTGAGAATAATATTTGTATAATAATATTCTAAATATTATTATTAAAATATTATTATTTTTAATAATTTATAACTTATAACTTTAATATGTAATATGTTTCCAACCTTATCATCTAAATATTATTATTAAAAATTTATTTTCAATATATTTATAACTTTATTGTCTAAATAAAATATAAAATAGTAATTTTCAGAATTAATATTTCGAAAATTATTATTTTTAATAATATTTAAATAAAGATAAAGTTGTAAGTATGTTATATATTAATGTTATAAGATATAAATTATTGAAAATAGAATCATTATAATAATTTTCTAAATATTATTATTGAAAATATCATACTAATATAACGTTAATGTATAATATATTTATAACTTTCGTTTAAATATTATTATTGGAAATCATTTTCAAAAATAATATTTAAACGATAATGTTATAATATATATATATTTTCAATAATAATATTGTATATTATTACAAAAAACAATTCATAAAATCGGTAATTGAATATTTTAATTCGATATCGTTAATATTTTTCTTATGATTACATAGTTTACAAAAATTTCTGTTAATTCTATTGTATTTTATCGTTCGAACGTTATATATTTACGTTTTTAAAAAGAGAGGAATAAGAGAGGGGGAGAGGGGAGAAAAGAGAAACTCATAAACTCCTAACAACGGCGATCACGTTACACTTTGAACGCACGTCTCGAAGCTTTTGTTGTTCACAAACAAACTCTCTGTTTCCTCTTCCCTAGTTCGCTTTAATCCGAAGTCAACCGTTGTTTTCACCGAGTAAACGTTGTTTTTCCCGAAAAACGAAACGTAACAGGATAATAGAATTCGAAATATAAAATAAAAGGGGAAAAAGTTAGCAATATTTATTAGAGATTTATTAGAATTACTCTTGAAAAAAAAAGGATCGTTAAAGGGTTAATATTTAATATTATATCTTCGAATGTTTTTTTTTTTTTACGCGAAATGCGCGCATCTACGCGAAGAGGAGAATGAAAAAAATATATATATACGTAACAAATAGAATTATTCTCCACATAGCGAAGTGTTACGCCCGTTGGATTTCGAGCTGTAAATACCATGGTATAAAAGTGAGACGAATAATGAAAATGGTTTTGGCCACTAGTGCGCCGCGTGTTTGGTGTTTTGAATTTGCCAGTGGGCGTGCATCGGGATTATGAAAAATCCGTGTTCACCGTTAGAGAAATTTAATGAAAATTTTTAATCCATTTCGTCCATTTTTTTTTTTTTTTTTTTTTTGCCCGGATTTTTAATCATTTCCCCAATGATCAAAGGCGAAACGCGTTCATCCCACGGTCGGGGCAAACGGTTAGTCGAGATTAAATCGATTGAAACGATGTGCTGCCGATTGATTAAATAATATTCTTCGCGTTCAAATTTAGACATTGTCCCGTTTAATCAAGGTATCATATACCACGTTCGTGAAAATATCGGACGAAGCACGAACGATAGAACGAAACGACGAAGGGGAGGTATATGTGATACGTACGAATAGCAAATATATCGTACGCGAAGAGAAGAATTGAGATACAATTTTGTACGATGGATATATATGTATATATACGGATAACCGATCAACGTAGATTACGTTTTACCCCTTCCCCCCCCCCCCATAAATACCGAAAGTATCGAAAGTGTAACGAGATAACTGTCGGTGGTTGATTTGTAGTCGGATCGAATATGCGGAATTTGATGTTATCGGCGTGTTTGCTTAAAAGGTACCTCGCGAATCCGCGAAACCACTTTGGCCAAACGCGTGGAATATCGTCGTCCTCGCCACCCTGTGGAAAAGTGGATCAAACTTTTCACCCGTGTTTTCTATGAAAATATCAATTCATACATTCGACATCGTGACGAATATTTGATATTCGCTCGATCGTATAATTGACTTTCCATTTCCGTGAATTTTTTTCTTTTCGACCTCTTTTCGAAACAAAATTACCAAATCGGAATACAATTCTTCTTTTCACTTCGAAACAACATTTCCCTACAAACTTTCTCTCCGATAATTTTCGTATCATCCTCCTCCTCCTCCTCCTCCTCCTCCTCAAGATAGATAAATGGATTCAAATAGATTTTGAGATGAATTTGAAACGCGCCTCGGTCAAATCGACGTCGTTTTCCCCCTTCTCCCCTCCCCGGTTATTTCGATCATATCGAGACAAGACGTCCGAATGTGAACAACGAGGGGAAGAGAGGGAGGGAGGGGGCGAGTTGCAATTTCAAGAACTCGTAACGTTGCTCCGGGAGCGAACGGGAATCCGATAATGTTGGAAAGGCCGGAAGTCAATTAAGACGATCATGCAATAAACATATCGAGCGTATCGCGAATAACCAAGCTTCCATCCGCTCGATCGAACACACTCCGCCCGATCGGGGATAGAGCTTTTGCAATTATCGGCTACATCGATTCCGCCCATGTGTTTCGCCCCCGAAGCGGAATGCTTCAAGTTGGAGGATCAGCTTTCAAGCGTATTCTCTTTACGGGGCAAGTTGCCGAGGGTCGTCTCGTTGCTCGTCCATGTTACGGCGGGTTGTTACGTAGCCGCGAAACACGGTTTCGGTGGAATAGCTATAGAGCATATATATATATATATATATATATATATATATATGTATATATATGTACCCCGTTCGACATCATGAATATTAACCGTATCGGGGAAACAATTCGTACTTTCCTTGCCAGAGTTCGAAAATTTAAAATTAAAATTACACGCTCGATTTTGGGAAGAGTGAAACGACGATAGTGGATACGGAAAATGCGGATATAATATTCATTCGACGGGAACGAGCAAAGTTTTCTATTTTAAAACTAACTATTTCAAAATCGTCACCTATATATATATATATATATATATATATATATATATATATAGAGGAACAATAATCCTCTCCATGTGAGCACGCGTAATCGAGTTCGGCAATTATTTATTTCATCGTCTCGTTATCCCGGTTATTTCGTTCATGTCAGAAAACAATAACGAAGTTCTCGACGCCCCCATCCCCGTTTATTACCCCGATCGCGAGTTTCGAACTGGTTTCCACCGTATATCGGATCCGTACAAAGCAGCGTAATTACCGGTTTGATAACCGGTATTACGGGCCAAGGAAAAAATTCCTCGGGGAAGGGAGGGTGGTGGAGCGTTTGAAATCGTCGACGAGCAGCGGGAGCTCGTTTTCAACGCATCATTTTCAATTTCCTGGGGTTATTCAGCGCGATGAATCAACGCCCATCGATCGTTGCCATCCGCGAACCAATCAGTTTTTGCACCATCTCGGTAAGGAATCTTCGTGACGTTCAAAAGATTGTAACTCTCTTTCCGCGCGTCGAGAAAAAGAGAGAGAGAGAGAGAGAGAGAGAGAGAGAGAGAGAGAGAGAGGGAGGGAGGGAGGGAGGGAGGGAGGGAGGGAGAGAGGAGAAGAAGAAAGCTGGGATAGGAAACGGCAGCGACGAAGGGAAAGCATCGTTTTTTGCGACGACACTCAGCTATGGCTTATCGTCGAGAGGATAAACGAACGTCATACAGTCGGATCATCCGGATTTGGATGGTTCGCGAATCGATCCTTCAATCGAACCGATACCAGTTCCTTCCTCTTTATTTCATTCCTTTCCTTTTTCTGTTCTCCGAAGCAAGGGAAATTCGGACGATTTTTCGATAATGGACAAAATTTTAAATGATTTTTTTTCACTTTTCGAAACGTTCGTATAAGATAATTCCGATATTTTCACCCAAATATCGAAATTATCTTTTGAAATTCGAGAAAGTAATTAATTAGAGGGTTGTAAAATCTGTAGAAACGTTGTAAAGCGTTATCCATTTTTGAAACGCGTGATATCCTGTCAATCGTAGCGTTGTTAGTTCGTATCTCGATTCGATCGTATCTCTATAATTCGTTCCAAAAAATCCATCGATTAAATAGTATTTTTCCAATCTTGAATCATTCTATTCATCCTCCCTGAGTCGGTACGATGGTATTCGTCGAACATCCCTACAACCCATTACCGTTTAGACGGATTCGTTCGAATGTAAAACGAAGAAATATCCCCGAAATTCCCCTTCGTCGAGAATTTTTCCTGGCCTCCTCCCTATTTGAGAACAACAGGGAAGCTGCCAACGTGCACAGGTCCATTTCAGGAGGAAGCTACTACCAGTTTCCTTTCCTATAAACCCCCTACAGTAAACCGACGATAATAACGCGAGGTTAAAGATTTTCGAATCGATGTCATATCGCCGCCACGTTTCGTCAATTACCGAAAAATTGGAGTGCCTTACCCCAATCCAGCGTAGGGAGAAACTCGATATAACTTTTGTCCCCGATTTGCTTTCCACGATCTCGCCGGAAATAGCGTAGGAAAGATCGTGCGAGGAGGATTTTCGAATGGAGGGAATCGAGAAAAAGGGCCGAGCGGGGGGAGGGGGGATATTCGAACAACGGAACAATACGGGTACTAAGGGTTTGAACAGAGGGATCAGTTTTCTCCGTTCGACGAACCGGATTCTCTGTTTGACATTCGATTCGTGCATCCATCCGAATCGAGTGCGTGCCGCGAAAAGAACGCGGACACGTTGTCGCCCAGTCCTTTCAATATGTATCCCCTTTCTGTACGATTTTTATTTGGGGAGGGAAATCGCAGAACCCTTTAATTTAATTACAACCGTGTATCCGTGACGATGCAACGGGAATCCTGATGCTTGGACGAGCCAGCGATTCGATCGTGTTCGTTTGCCAGGTTTTCGTTCGTGAAATTTGATAGGTGCGAAGTAATGGAATTTCTGTGGAATACGACGGGGTGTCTTTCGGAAACAAACAAGTCAGCTTCGTGGATTTTGATCCATTTGATCCGTTTTTTCTTGATTTTCCATTCTTAAGAATAGTTTAGCGATAGTTTATTCGTTTCTTCCATCCTCTTTCGAATCCTTTTTTTTTAATCAGAAATATAAGCTTTATTTTTAAAATAGCGTTAAGAAAAAGGGAAGTGAACGATACTCTTAATTATTTGAATTAGTTTCCGCGAAAATAATAGAACGGGATGCGCTTTATAACTTGCTTTCGAATAAATTTCGAGACGCTCGATACGCGGAGCGTTTGCATTTCAAAACTCGTGGCCGCGATCAAAATTCTATGGCTCATCGCGGCAATACGTGAAATAAACGAAGCTTGTTTGCCTGTGACCCACTTTCCATTCTCGATTCGTACACACTCGGGAATCAAACGGAAGGGATCAGGATCGGAGAGAAAGAAGAAGATATTCGAGGGAAACGTATATATCGATATCGTCGAGATCGTACTTCCTTTTGCCGGATTTCCACGGAGCGCAGAGCGTAGCGAATCAAAACTAAATTCCGTCAAATCTCGTCATTTCCGATTGTACCATCTATACGCGTACCTCCTGGGGGAGGGGAGAAGAAATCGATAGCCGATCGAGAAGATGTTGGGAGAAAATTGTCGTGCGCGGAAAAATTACAAGTTCGATTCGAAGAGATGGTGTATAATTCGAGAAAGAGAGAGTTAAATTTAATCGCGTAATAATGATACGACGTGAAAATAAAAAAAAAAAAGAAGGATTGCGATTAATGTATCGGAATAAAGTGTATTACGGGTTAGAAGTCGGTTTGACAAAATGGTAATCGCATTTTACCCGCAGAAGTACTTTAATAATGGAAATAAAGGAAATGCATTCGCATTCATCTTCCTTGCCGGACGACGTTTAAATTAAGATGCATCGCACGAGTGTTCACGGTATAAATGTAACGAAACCGACTGGAATAATATTTAAATTATCGTGGAATATTTTCCATCCCTTAAAGAAATATACGATAGGATATTTTCCTACTGCTTTCATTTATTCTACAACTGTACTCTCGAAAAAAGAAAAAAAAAAAGAAAGGAAACAATTAATATCTCGTCTCGCTCGAGGAAGACGAAACGAATTTAATTCAACTTTTCCTACTCATTTTCATCTTGTCTCTTGGCAACCTCGCCTCAAATTGATCCCTTTCTTTCAAAAATCTCTTTCAAATCTCTTCAACTCAAGGCATAAACGATACGGAATGCGCGCAACGAAAGAGAAAAAAGCTATCTCTCGAGAAAGAATTTTAATCTCGCGGCCGTTTATTCTAACTATGATCGAGCTCTCGTTTCCTACATAATTACGCTCGATCGAGATTGCCCCCGAAATCCTCCGGATATCGTGGCAACTTGAGAAGTTTCACGTCGTTTCAGCCTCGATCCCCCTCGTTAAGGCTCGTGTCGAGATCTCGTTGGCTCGTTCCCCGGCCAGTTGCTGCAGATGTTGGAAAACTCGAAACGATCGCGGGGCTGACGGGCCGGGGATGGTTTCTCATCGAAGTTCCTCGATCATCGTAATTACAACCCGCCTATGAAACGGGCTTTCTATATCGATGAATTACCACCACATGTGGCCCGTTCCGGCCAACTTCCTCCCCGATGAGAGTTAATCCGTGAAATCAATGGCCACGGAAATGATCCTCTTATCGGTCTCGAAATTTTAGAATTACTTTGTCTCGTGCATTGCGATCGAGTTTGAGGGAAAAGTTCGGAGGAGAACTCTATTCCTGATCTTGTAGCGCGACTTCGAGTGCGATTTTTAATCAAATTTATGCATTATTTTCGCACGATTGGCGCATCCAGGAGGAATTCCATTGCGTGCGCAAGGCGAAACGATTTTTGGTTGAGATTTGAACAAGCCCTTTTTCGCGATAATTATAGACTTAGCGTTTCTTTTCGAAACGATGCTAAGATTCGTTCGATCGTCGATATTCGTTTATATTCTACGTTTATATTCGACGAAAATTCACCGAAATTTCAATGCTTGGATGCTTGGACCGTAAAATTATGGAAGATCCTTCTCGAGTGGAACGAGATCGATGGATAAAATTCTACCCGATCGTTTCACCGCGTAATTGCGGCCGTTAAAGCTTGAATTTATGCCGCGACGATGTCGTAGCGTCGACCGGACATAATTCCACGTCTCAGCGGGCGAAACTGCTTGTTTTATAGCCGTGTATACTCGACTGATTCCCCCGTTATTTTTACAATACTTTTCCACCCTCTTCCTCCTCCTCCTCCTCCTCCTCCTCTTCATTCGCGCGAAATTACCCAGAAGAGAAGATGCTCGTCGAGAAAAAAAATTCGACGTATTAATTCGAGTATAGCATTAAGGTAGCATTGCAACGTTCGAAAAAATTGAAAGAGACTCGACGAACGAAAAGAAAGTGGAGAAAAATGGAACGCGTTTAAAGAAGGATTTCAAGGGTGCGTGGATTTCTCGATGGCGAGAAAATAAAAATAATTTCTTTACGTTCGAACACTCGTCCAGTTTCGTTACGATCGCGTTTCGTCTCGAGTTTTTTGAAAGCTCGAGGATGATCGACCCGAGAAAAAATGACGATGGGAGGATGGCGTTTTCCACGGTTGGATTAAGGGTTGAAATCTTGCACGGAATGGAGGAATGGCGCTATTTAACTCGTTAAAACTCCGGTTCTGCGGTTTCGCGATGCGTCGCGTGGGAATTCTCGTTGTCGAAGGGTGGAAAAAGGGGCGAGGGGGGAAGGAAAAGGGCCGTGTTCGAGGATAACGACGTTCGCCACGCGAAGAAATTTTACTTCCACCGTGGGTAAAATGAGATGACAGGCCCTTGTGCGCTGCAACGACAAGTGAATCTGACACGGGAAGGTAGTCGCGACACACTGGATAGAGGAGATACGCGGAGAAATCGATGGCCGAGGAGGGAGAGAGGAAGAAAAGCCCGGAACGAAAATTATAAAAGGGAAAAGAGAAAGGAAAAGGGGGAAGGACGTTGTAGTAAATTGAGTCAGAGATAAGAAAACGGGGGAGGAAAGAAATTTGGGAGGAAAAAGAAAAATATTTGTACGAATTCGATCGGACGGAAGAATGATCGGATTGAAAGGGTTATTGCTATAATTTTAAATTAATTTGTAGGTAATTGGAATTGGATGGTAGATACTTTGGGATTGATGTAACAATATTAATTAGTTTAATGAGAAGTTTATGAACCAAATATGTATTAACATATTATTTCGAAGTATGAAATATAAATGAAATGTAATATATGAAATCTGTGCGTGTGTGTGTGTGTATGAAGAGTTGGAATGTATTTTCAAGTATAATAATTAATTGACATATGGATTGACGAACATCGATTAATAATAATTATGAATATCTTTTTCGACGTGCACGTTATGGACTGTATCGAATACATATAATTTACGAGGTTGAAGGGACGAGTGAAGAAGAAAAGTGAATAAGGGTGGGAAGCGAAGGAAGGAAAGAAGAGATTTATTCGTGACGTTTTCTCGTAAGAAAAGACGGTGAAAGATGACTTGATTCGTGGCAATTGATCCTTTGAATTCTGCGTCGCGAATTAAGACAGTTCGTGAAACACGGTATCAAATCTCTAATCAAAATGTTTCGAGGAAGGGGGAAAAAGAAAGTTTTTCAAAGAGGGATGATGAGAAGAGAGGCGAAACGAAAAAAAAAAAAAAAAAAAAGAAAGAAATGGAATATATCATAAACGAAATATTCCAAGACTTATTCAAATTAAATAGCAAATGAATATCTTCTTCTTTCGAAACTTTTTAATATTCCCCGTGGATATTAAAAACGAAAGAAAATAAATATCGGATAAGGAACGTTTATTTGAATTCACCGGGAGAAATTTATAGAAATCGTTTTAACGGGGCAAACATGGCACGATACCCGAGGAAATTTCCATAAAATTTGTATGCCAGAGCGTTCGACATTTACCCGAGGAATCTCTCTTCAAACTAATAAATATTCCCTTACGGACAGTTTTAAAGTCGATCGAACAGGAAGCTTCCGATATCGGAAGCAGCGAAAAATCCTTCCGCGAGAAATTATTTTCCCTTCGGTTGAAACGCTCTCGCCTTCCCGCAGATAATTAGATTTATTAAGTCGGCCCTGTTTACACGCCGTTGGAGAACGTGATTTATCGAAGAGGGCCCTTCACGTGTTAGACCGACGGTGAAGGGGGAGTGAAAAGGGACCAAGATTCCGTTCCCTCCTCCTTTCGTTTATCCTTGCCCTCCTCGTCGCAACTCCCTCGTCCTTTGTACATTTCATCCCGAGTACTCTTTTAATCAACCTCGATAAGCATATTTCTTTAAACGAATTAATTAGCTTCGAGAGTAGTGACAAGAGAGGAGAGGGGGGTGGACTGTTGTGAAATCTTCTCGATCTCTTGCACCGGTTCAAAAGGAGGATTGGTACCTCGACCCTCGATGCCATTGTCAAAGCATTGGTAACCAATTGGAGCGGATAACAAATTCGTTCGATGGACGTTCGCAAGAGTGATGGAATATCCTGTTTACGATGAATCGGATTAAAACGGGAAGTAGAGAAGTTGGAAATCGACTCGAGAGAAGATTCGGGATATGGTTAGAAAATGGAAAGAATTTTTTTTTCTTTTTCTTTTTTTTTTTTTTTTTTCGATTCAACGAACGTCAGCGTGAAAAATAAACGATCGCGCGTGGTTCAACTCGAAATATCAATTACCGAAATATTCGAAAACGTAGCTGGCTACCCGGCCTCGGTTCAAGCGGACACGGTTCATTTTCATCCCCCTGGCACTTTCGTCGACGAGTGGCGAGAGGTTGTTGAAAAAAAAAAAAACGCGCAGAGTAAAAGAGAGAGAGAGAGAGAGAATAGCGAAAACGGAAAGACAGACAGAGAGAGAATCGTTATTTCTCGCGGCACGTGTAGCGCTTTCATTACGCACACGTTAGTCCTGGAACGGTGACCGATGCCGTTCGATGAAATTTTTATGCATTCGACGGGTTGGGAGGCCGAGGCGGTGGTGGCGTTAAAGTTAATCGGGGATGAGAATTGTTGGATAGGGAAGTCGCGTATAGGCGTTTTTAGCCCGGATCCGGAACACCGGCCGGCCCACATTCGGCCATTGATACGCTTAAATGAAACCTATCCTCTCTCGCTTCGGCCACCCACCCCCTCCTTCGACGATCAGCCCTTCTAAAAAAACTAGCCTCGTTTTGTGCCACGCTCTGTACGATTCGATATACGCGTACCAGAAAAAGAGAGAAGGGGAGGGAAAAAAAAAAAGGAAAATCGATACCGTTTCATTGTCTAAAATGCTATCGGGGTGTCGATGAATAAATTAAAGCCTCCGTCCCTTTTCATCTTTTTTATCCGCGCTGCCGTCAATCCGTCTGCGTCTGTTTTCCGTCTCTTTGTTACGCGTATTTTTATCCTCTCTCCTCTTCTATTCTTTTCTTTCGTTACGCCGTATGATTCTTCCTTTTACGCCTTCTACCTTTGTCGTCACGTCACGTTTCGAAACGGATCCCTTCGGTAACGAGTTTACGGGCGCCGAGTTCGAAGAGTATTTATTACGATGTAATTAACAAGCTGCATACCCGAGTGGAACGTTTGATTCGTCGCGTTTGATCGGAAACGAGTGTCTTCTCGTTCGCGTCGAAAACGACCGAGGATCTTTTCGAATCGAATTATCTATCTAAAGATTATCGTAATATTATACGTTTCAAATTTCGAGTAATTTAAAAAAAAAAAAAAAAACTTNAAAAAAAAGACTTTCGAACGCTCTTCTCCTCTCATTAAATTATTCTAAAAGGAAAGATATCGAAAATCCTTCCCTAAATCTTTCCACTTACCTCTCGATTCGTACCACCTCTTGGTTCGTGGTATGTAAATTATGCCGGGGCGGGGGAAAAAAAGTACAATCGTTCGAATAGATAGAAACCATTGTGTCAGGTTCATTGAAAAATCTCCGGCTTAATGGAACCATATATATTCGACGTTATCACTGGCACAGGTCGCATAAAGCAGAGATGGCCGCGATTAAAAGCTCAACATTGAGCACGAGTTATGACGCTCGTCAGATTTAGAAACTCGCGTCATCAGATATATCCTATCTCTCTCTCTCTCTCTCTCTCTCTCTACACATATATATGTGTGTAGAAAATTATCGAGCGTTTATGGTCGCGATTTTCCTTGAATTTCCATATTCCCCTCTCTTGATGGTTCTTGGTGAGAAAAATAGGAAAGGGAAGGCCGTCGCTCGTAAACAGTGCAGGTTGAACCCGAAATGGCCCGTTACACTTGATCCCGAAATCACTTGATTCCAAAGGGGAGGGTGCGGGGATCACGAACGAATAGGATGGAGGGAGGGAGGGAGGGTTAAAATTGTGCGGCGAAAAAGGGTTGGTAGGCGGTTGGTGCGGAGAAAGAGGGTATGGCGACCGATTAAGCGACGAGCGCTAGCCAAGTTATCTGCCCGGCCAAGCTCGAAATCTCCCTCATAAAAGTGGTAACAACCCCTGTTTGGGAAACAATGGTGGCGATGCCAGACTCGAGAGGGTTCGTAAAAGTTTGGGACGCTTTGTGGAAAGGGTGAAAGGTGGAGGCGTAACGAGGGAGAACCGGGGGAGAAAGTGTCGGGGGGAGTGGGTGGATGGGCGAAGGCGGAACACAGCGCACGGATTTCGACTTTAACTCCTCTAAAGCTGTCCAATAAATATCGGGCGCGTTGGTTATTAGCGTTTTAATTCGGCCGGCCGACGGTAATTTAATCCGTGGCTGCTCGCAATCGAAAAAGCGTCCAGCTTGACGATAAAAGTAGATTCATAAATAATGAAATAATGTCCCGGTTTTCCAGCGGTGTGGAATATAAAGGGGAAAGGAAAATCGATCGATTATTGACCGATTAAAAGGAAGGATATTTTCCCTTAACGATCGTAATCTCTTTATAAAAGATGGTTCGCAAGGATGCGAAGAGTTACAATTAATTTCTTTTTTTTTTTTTTTTTGCTCTGTTTTTTCTTGAGAGCTTTTGAGAGTTTTTTCTTTTTTTTTTTTTTTTTTTTTAATATCGTAAGGAGGTTAGAATTGCACAGTTTCTATTAAAAGCGCGTATAAATTTCTTTCTTACTACCGTCATATTAGAAACGCATTAAGGAAGAACGAAGAAGAATATTTCTCTCTCGTTTCTTTCTTTTTCCTCTTTTTGTTAACTCGAATTCTCGCCATGAGAGAGTTGGTACGGCGCGCCTCTACCGAGGCCAAGCTTGAAATTTTTAATTCTAATTCTACCGTCCTAATTGTTCAATTTCTGTCCCGTCCCATTTTCAAAAATATTCTAATTGCGAGCGCTTCTCTTGGAAACTACGTCGCGTCTTTTCGAAATGGAGAAGCGATTTCGATGACTACAAAAAGAAAAAAAAAAAAACAGTAACTTACTAAAATAAAATACCAAGAAGAAAGGGACAAAAGGTGGAGAAATAAAAATTATATAGCCTAGTTTTTCGCTCAAGGAAAGGACTTTTCCGCAGAAATAATCGAATGACTGATAGGGAGAGACATCGTTTGTCACGACATCGGGACACTCTTTCTGAAAGTTGTTGAAGAAAACAATTAGATGACCCGTCGTATGATTTTATCGACATCCTTCAAGGGAAGAAAAAAGACTTGCAGACGGAGGTAAAAAAGTATGAAACCAGATGGCATCGACGTTTCGCCGAGTTCTAAAATTTAATTGGCACGGCTCACGATTTCTCTTCATCTCTCGTTGGTAATTCTTCACCAATCAGAAAGTCTCCTCTTCCTCGATAAATTTTTATCTATCCCTTAGTTCGACTGTCGCGAAATTCTCTCGAAAGCTTCGAAAATTTTCTGGCCGACGAAATCTTCGAGCGAAATCTGTTACGAATTCGACATTCGAATTATCTCAACGAGATAATCTCTTTCGTAAAATAAAAGAATTATCGTTGTACGATTCGACCATTTCTCCGCGTAAAAAAAAAAAAAAAAAAAAAAAAAAAGAAAAAAGAAAGTAAAGAGATTTGTGCGCTTCGTCAAAACGAGCAGCAACGAGAATTGAAAATCAGGAGGAACATGGAGGAAATTGGGAAGCACCGTTGGGAAGCTGAAAAGGGTCATTTTGTCGGGTGGGAAAATTTTGGTTCGCTAATAAACGCGGCAAACCAAATAACTGAGCTTCATCTCTGGGAATCGAAAGGTTAACTTGCTTTGCATATTTACATTACGGTATAATTTGAAATTTCGCGTAATTTGCCGTCCCGAGTTACCTATCAACAACTTTTTAATATAATACACGCGTGTTTGATATCCGATGAGAGCAAAAATAGAAGGAAATTATTAATGCGCGCGATTAATTGGTCGGATAATCGTCGAAAAACGGGATTCGTCCCCGTTTCGAAGGATAATTTGTAATTTGTAAATCGATGCCCGAAAATATCATGTCCGCGTTTCGCGAAAGAAGAAACCTCGGCGAAGCGAAATTGCTTAATTAAATCGAGAAAATGTTGTCTCTCATATCGGATCGACTTATGGATCACGGGTTGTAATTAAAATGGTATTCACCGCGATAATATACGACTACTAGCTCGGCTTCCAATAATACTATCCCCCTCCTCCCTCTCAATTCGTTCCTTCCTCCAACCTACCTCATCGAATGCAATGCCGCCATTTTTCCATTTTACTATCTTTTTACATTCTATCAGCGTACATCCACCTTTTCCGATGTGGTTCTGTCCACTCTATTGGTTTCGATCTTATTTTCTTTTCCATCCTTTTTCTCCTCGTTTCACATCCTCTCTCGGATCACGTTATAACATCAGCCTCTATTCTCTCTCTCTCTCTCTCTCTGGTACGGCTTCAAACATTGGAACCCGTTCCCCCGTGCAACTATCCGCGTACATCCATAATTTTTCGATAAAAGAAAGAAAAAGAAAAAAAAAATAATCTCTGATTGTCAAATGATGAAAAAGATAACCGAGGAATTTATCTGACTGCGGGCAAGTAAAATAGATCTCGCGCGAAACATATTCGATTCGATATTTTTGTTATCTAGTTCTGTTTCTCTTTCTTTTTGTTTTTTCACTACGTCCCACCTCCTCCTCCCCCCATTTTTTCCCCTCCCCGCGATTCCTTCCACCACGGGATATAACCATCGGTCCTGACAATTGACTAAGGCTTTGTTTTATAGCTTGCTCATCGTTGTTCACTCGCCTGACCGCGTTTATCTTTCATTCGTTTTTCGTCTATCGAATAGAATTTTACGGTCGCTTCGATCTACACGCTGCAATAACTCGATACCATTGCTATTCCGCCATTTTCTTTAGTTTTTACAACGATCTATTAACCATTTTTTCTTTTTCTTTTTTTCTTTTTTTTTTTTTTTTTCGTGAAACGTTTTTGGTTGTTTCCAGGTTTAAATTGAAATATAAAAGAACGAACCTTTTAAGTGAATTAAACGATGAAATTTTTATCTGTCGTTTCCGTTTTCTTATATTTTTTTATTTCTTTGTTTTCTCCTTCTTTTGGATACAAATGTTTTTTTCTTTTTTTTTTTTACAACTACAACGATTCACGATTAAATTCATTTCGTTAAAGAAAGAAGAGCGACTTTGCTTCTTCGGCTGCTCTAATTCGTATCGTTTGTTTTACATCCTTTCGATGCGAGTTGATTATTAAAAAAAGACTGTTATTAAGACGTTAAAAAATTTCGGAATACCTAGCTTCGACGTTTAAAGAGAACGTCGAAACAAAGGCAATTTAACTACGCTTCTTCGTTCCAACCATTGTCCACGTTATTTTCAACAAGCTTCCCATTCAACCCCATTTTTCCGTATCCATATTCCGTGGTTAAAGGAGCGAGAAAACAATATCCTCCCCCAATTACAACGTTTAAAACGTTCAAATTTAAATTAGAAAATTTTTAAATTGAAAATTTCACGATTTCACCTCGCATATCAAATTTTTATGACTTGAATAATACGTGAGACGATATGGACCGTAATAAAATCGAGAAGGATTTCTGCCGGCGGTTTAATCGAGATCCAAAGTCAATTCCTGTCGCCGGACTCTCTTATCTCGAAACCATTTCGATATCTCGTTCCTTCAGGCCCGACCTGACGAGCAATCGAATCGATTCATACTTTCGGCCTCTCCTGTTCCCCGCAAATTTATCCTCAAATGTATTTCCTCTCAACTTCTCTTTACCCTTTGGAAGATTTTTCTTGGCAACCGGACAACGAAACAATCGTTCGATTCGAAACGATTCCGACGTTACGTTTACGCAAGGGAAAGTAATCTTTCGTAAAAAAAAAAAAAAAAAAGAAAGAAAGGAAAAAGATAGAATTTCTTCGAGTAGAAGAAACACTCGAAGTAAGAAAGAAAGTCGAAATCTTAGTTTCAAAGCCTTGAAATCTCATCTTCCAATGGTTGCGAGCAACGTAAAACAGTCTCTCTCTCTCTCTCTTTCTTTTCGATGCTTTTCAGCTTTTCCAACCAGTCGAGTTTATCTCCTCCACCTGCGACATGTTGGAGAAAAGAGCTTGTAGGGACTAACTTGTTTCTCGAAGAAATGCCACGTCTTCGCGAACATCATCCGCATGATGGAATTCGTTGAAAATATCTCTTCTCGCCTCTCGCGTTAAACTTCGATCTCGAATTATTCCATATCATCCGGCATCAGTAGATTCAGAATCATAATCATTCCTCTTCTCTTTTTACATTCCATTACATTACATTATTATTCGAGAGATAATACAAGTTGGCAGCAATAAGATAAATTCAGCCATAAATTTTCCGATATAAACGATTTCGCGCTAAACAATTTCAACTTATAACCGGCTCTATTTTTCCCCCTGGTTTCCCAACCGAGTGCGACCCGTTTCAGAATGTTAATTACCGAATTATATGGGCCGGTGCTAATTTAATTACGCAATTTCGCGGTCAAACGGTCCACACCGGCGGCACACCGGCTCGTAAATTTTGCGGAGGGATAAAGTGTTGAATCGTCCCTGGTTTCGGAGCAACCGAAACTGTTTCCCCGCCTTATTTTCCTTTTTCTCGTCTCTCTCTCTCTCTCTCTTTTCCCCCCTCTCTTTCTGTCTCTTTACCTTAACCCGGATGGCTGTTCTTCCTTCTTCGGAGCATACCTCGCACATTTACTAAGCTGTGAAAGTAAAGCAGTTCCTTCTAAGCGCAAAGTGGTCTCTCATCTTTGAAATACCAAGCTACTTTCCATTTATTTTCTTTTTTTTCTTCTTCTTTTTCTTCTCTTCTCCTTTACGCGTACATTCTCTCCGCTTCTTTCTCTTTTTTTTTTTTCGAAGCTGCCTTCCTTCCTTTCTTTTCTCCTTCATTTTTTTTTTTATCCCTCCTTCTTCTCTCGCCTCGGTGTATCGTGTTCCGTTCGCTACTCTACCTATGTGTTCACGTCTCTTACTCGCGTCTTGACGGTGTAACAGGAAAACGAACATTTTGTTTAGAGAGCAACGTGCATACATGGTCGAGTGTAATCTTGTAATGAAAAAAAAAAAAAGGAAAAGGTTTTCTCCTTCGAGTCTTTTTCTCTCGAAACTTGCGCTACCTCACGTAATTAAAATTCTTGTAAAATCTCTCTCTCTCTCTCTCTCTCTCTGTGTCTTTTTTCTTGCTTCTTCTCTTTCTATATTTGCTCTTCGTAGTTTCCTGTTTCCTCGGCTATTGTTTGGAATTAAAACTCTCATCGACCGCTCTCTCGTCTCTTTTCGAAAATTTTTCAAAGAAACGAATGGCGCGCTGATAAAAATTATCATTAAATATTTAATTTTCAATTACAACTCGGTTTTTTCTTTAAATCCTTCTTGGCCTCGCACGCAAGTTTTCGAGAACGCGACAATGAAATTATCCGAAAGATCGCGCGAGGGGGGGAAAAAAGAAGGAAATTTTGTATACATATTCATGAAATTTCGTATTCACAAAAGATAAGCTTTCCACGGTGTTCCGCCAAAATTATTCGAAAATTTGCCAGACCAGAAATAGCGAGGATTCCACGAGGATCGCGTTACGAACACGTTCGTCTACGTGTTCCTCAAGAAAGCCCACTCACAAGCTCCGGAAGCTTTTCGAGTAATTTTCGAGTTTGAAACGTGACAAATGATTCACGGCCTCTGTGCAGCTGCAAGAATTCCCAGCCCTCGCGTATACGTACGTTCGAACCGACGTTCGAAAACGAAAACGATTTCTTGATTTCACGAATTCGTTCGTTTCAACGTTCGCGAATCGTTCGATATATTTTTCGTTCGCTTCTTTTTTTTTCCCCCCCTGTTAATTTAATTCTTTTTATCGTTTATTTCCCTCCCCCCAAAGTATTTTCGTTAGCGCGCTATGGAATGGAGAAGAGAGAGGGGGGGAGGCAATTGAACGAGATTCGGTAACTTTTTCGATACGCGGTGGAAAATTTTGAAAATTGCGCTCGATTGGCCGCTTCAAAGCCGTTTAAGCCCGGGTGACGTCAACCTGTGGCCGTATTACCCCACCTCGGAACGAAATTGCGGAAATAACGCACGGGAAACGGTCGACCCTCGAATATCTTGCTAACCAATCGCGCAGCTATGCTTCTGTTATCACTCTACCGTGAAATGGAATTGTATCAATCGAGATTTTCACGTCGATCGTCATTCTACGTTTCTCTTTCTTCCTTTTTTTTTCTTTTTTTTTTTTTTTTTTTCATATCGTAAGATTCGAAAATTGAAACTTTTCTAGAAAGAATACAATTTTGGAAAAGTTCATGTACGTATGATCGTATATATATATGGGATATGATTCATGGAAAGTCTTTACGAAGTTAATACGATAAATCGAAAAGGGAATTATTTATTGAACATTCCTTCGAACATATTTTTTGGCGTTTAATTCGTGGCGGTGACAGTGAATAAACGATAGAAGCCAGGTGACTCCATTGATGAAAAATTCAAAGATATTCGTTTCCAATGGGATTGGCATTTTATTCCAATCGTATAAATATATGTATATGTATTGGCGGTTTGTCCAGAGGGAAAATAGTGGACACGGAGGACGTCGAAAATATAGGCAATTTTCAAGTTTTCAATTCCGTCCAGTTTCGGAGTGAAACTTTCCCATGTCCAATTTCATTTGGAAAACTGGAAATTCGAACTGGTCCAATAGTAGTCTCCTCTAGTCGAGTCGTTGGACGTTTTAACGAAACGTGCTTGTATCAAAAACCGGTTAATTTGAGAAAACAACGTATGAACGAAAATGAACGGGGAAAAAAAGGAAGGAGGGAGGGAGGGAGGAGAAAAAAAGCAGAAAAATCTGCAACGATATTACAAAAATTCCCACAAAAATTCTAAAAACTTTCTTTCTCTCTTTCTCTTTCTCTCTTTCTCTTTCTCTTTCTCTTTCTCTCTCTCTCTCTCTCTCTCTCTCTCTCTCTCTCCCTCTCTCTCTCTCTCTCCCTCTCTCTCTCTCTCTCTCTTTCCACTTCCACTGTCCACGATCGTTGAAATTTTTTCCCACGTTAAATTATCCGAAAACAAAATTAAAAACACACAACGTAATTACATCGGGTGCCGCGTTGAATTCGTTCGTTCGTTCGCTCGTTCGTTCGTTGGAGAGAAGAAAATGGGATAAAATTCGAGGGGAATGGAGGAGAAGCCGTCGATAACGGCCGTTCGTGACGAGCATTCAATTGCGTCCAACATATTTCGCGCAGAAACGAGGTGTATATCCGTTAGCTGATTATCTCCCGTGGTGCAGCTGGTTTTTCGAACGAGGAACGAAAATTAATCATATTTACGAGTGTACTCTCCCCTCTTTCTCTCTCTCTCTCTTCATAAATAACCGCGGAACCGGCAGGAATTCGCGCGGTTGTTCAATTTATGCGGCGGAAAGCGAAGCGGAAAAAGGGAATGAGAGAGAGGAACAGGTAGAGCAGATCCTTGTGCTAGGCGTAATCGATCTGACCGACCGATAAGGCTCCCTTTTTCACGCCGATCCATCATGACACCGTTGTTTGGCCTGTCTGCCAGGTCAACAAATCACAAGTCAAGTTTCGGCTCGAGGTAGGCGCGTGTTCGACCGTGTCGGATTCGTTTCTCCTCTCCTCTTCTTCTTCTTCTTCTTCTTCCTCCTCCTATTCTTTCTTTCTCGTTTCGAGTACATTAGCGTGGCTCCAAGGGGGATTTAGGGTTCGAGAAGGGGGATGAAGACAGTGACAGATCAGGGATAAGGAACGATATATAGCGGTTTGTCCGTGGAACTGAATCGATCGTGCAGCTTTAATCCTTGGAACGGAGAAGGAATTTACGATAGATCGATATCGGTGCAAAGAGGTGACAAAAATGGGATTCATCGAAAAGATAGGCACAAACTTTATCGTATCATCTTATTCCGTTCCGCCACGAATTGAAATTGTTTTTTAATTCCCCGCGCGTAGGGAATGGATTTCTAAAATTGCAAAGAGTATCCCCCCAAGTTATTCGCGAATATATATAAAACGCGTCCGACTATCGATCGATCAACTCGCGCCTGTCTCCTTCGATTGTTGACTCCCCCGTTCCGTCCTCCGGAATGGAAATGAACACGTAAAGTCGAAAACACGCGGATCGTGAAATAAGTTGGCGGAAATATACGGACGGTATCGTGATTTTCTAGCGTGGAAGCTACTAGAGTGTTTGCTCGCATTCGCATTCGATATTTCGAATATAGGACGAGTCGAGGTTCGATCACGACCTGGTTAAAACCTGATACTGTCTTTTTGAATTCCAGGCGAACGCGTTCTCGCCAAGGGGAGAAGGGAGGATGCGATAGGGCGGCTCTCGAGGCAGGAAACTCGTTGGCGGGTTTTTGGCAATAAACAGGGGAACAAGGGCCGATTTCCTCCTGGTCATCCATCCAGGAACGCAAGATCAACAAATCGAGGGAACCATTTCGAGGGAGCTTCTTTACCTTTGAAATTTCGCGACCGAACATGGGTAAATATTGATCGAGAATAACTCGAAGAAGGGTGGAAGGGGGATGCAGTAATGAAAGTAACTACTTGCAGCGATCGTGAACACTCGTCCCGCGGTTCAAGTGAGTTTTTGCCAGCCTCAATTTTCGAACGACTCTCGACTTTTTATCCGACTTGCCATCGGGGTAATTCAATTTGACGTTCGATTAAAAATAAATCAATGGGAAAGAGATGGTAGATATGTCAACGAGAGTGAACAAAAAAAAAAAACAGAGTGAATAGGGACCGTGAATCCGATTAACTTTGGAAAGCGCAAATTATCCCAAAAGCGTGTCTAAAAATGCTTTCAATCTCCGTTTAAACGAGAGAGAGAGAGAGAGAGAGAGAGAGAGAGAGAGAGAGAGAGAGAAAGATAGAGGAGGGAAAAAACGTAGCCGCGATATTCGAATTGGTGAAAAATTCATGGTCGAGCACAGGTGCGATAGGATAGCGTTTTAGAGGGGGAAAAAAAAAAGGAAAAAGCGTTCGAAATAGACGACCAACTACGACTTTATTGAAGCATCGATATAATACCAATCAAGATTGGGATTTCATCAAACATCGACGCTTTCGTAACTTAGAATGACCACTCGTTCCGTTCCTCTTCCACCTACATACTTTATTTCCCGATACTTTATTTAAAAAAAAACATTGCGACTTGCATTCGATATCAGATGTCGATTTTCATCCGCGAAATGGGTATCTGAACCGAGGTTTTCGACGAGGGAAAAAACAACTCCTTGATTAACTTTCCCATCCTTTCGTGCTAATCTAGAAACAGTTGGATATCGACTGTGACTTTTCCATTATACACTTTTGCCCGATCTTTGATCAAACAGTCTATCACCCTCTTTAAAAAAAAAAAAAAAGAAAAAAAAAGAAAGAAAAAGAGAGAGAGAGATGAAAAAGAAAACGAGGGAACATGTGGTAGGGAAAAAAAATCAAAGCGCTTGGATGAACGAAAAACGCTGGTCGAAAAACCGATGGCTGTGAAGAGGTTCCGTACCGAGGCTTTGATACCGGTTTCCAAAGAGAAGGTTTCGAAATAACGGATCGGTATTCGAATGAAGCGGAATGATATCGACGACGAGCGCGAGGGGCGCCAAACGACCCTTAATCCTAACGATTGTCTACGGGCGAAACGAATCAAGATGGAATTATAGCCGTCGAGCGACCATCTCCCGATGAAATGATCATCGGTTGCCATAAATTTCCTGCTTCCTTTCTATACTCGATTCCTCTCCTCTCCTCGGCTCGCTCGCGATCATCCCTCGCTGCACGTTGTCACCTAACCGCACACACTTCGTATCGATCTTGCAAACTTCTACAACCACCTCCGTCGCCCCGATTCCCCGTTTCGGGACGAAGAAGATTTTTATCTTCTCTGGCGAAACTGCTGACCATCGTGGAATCGTTGATTACCGCTTTCAGCAGTTTCGCGACTTACCGCGCGGCTAATCGACCGATCAAATTGAAGAAAAATTGGCGCGGAATTATGGGCGAAATAGGAGGGAAGGAAAATTCTGTGTTGGTGGATACGGAAATCGTCGCTTCGTTGTAATTAATCGTTGGGAAGGGGGAAGAGCGAGACGAGTTGCACGAGCGAAATGGAAAATTGAGATAACAACCGGCTTCCCGTCCAGACGAGAATCCAGGTGGCACGAACGATCCAACCGGCGACGTGTACGGATACGAAATCGCGTAGATATTAGCCACGAAGGAAACACACCGTCCGTGTCTTTGTGACCCCTCTCTCCCTCCGTCTCCCATTTTGATCGATTGTCACGAGCACGCCAATGTAATACACGGGGGTCCGCCACCACGGCGTCTACGTCTACGTTTTCGTGCTTGCCAGCTCTCCTAATCGCGACCGCTATATTTATCGGTTGGCCGTTATTGCGGAAACGACTATTTGTCATGGTCTGGTGTATTAATTACGCCACACCGGTTAAGGGAGAGGGAGGAGGGGGAGAAAAGAGGGGGAGCAGGTCTTTGCTCGCGTAAATCGTCGCGGCAAAGGGGCCGCCGGTTGGACAACCTGTTTGAATCGAAATTGGCCTACGAAATCGAGCGACTTTCGAAAATTGATCGTTACAGCTCCGTCGTGTTGCGCGCGTGCCTTCTTCCACGTGGAGCACGTGGTCGACGAGGACCTGATCGAAATTTATATTGGGTTCCCTTAACTGTTGAATTGCACGATTCCCTTTTGCACGGGATTGTTTCATAATTCAACGGAGAAAGGGAAGGTTGGATCTGCTCGGTTGTTTCTCATCGTTTATCCATGTGTTTTTTCGCCGGGATCGGTTGAGGTTAGTAGTTTCGGCTTCGTGGCGAAGACGAGAATTGAAGAAGAGAATTGGGGTTGGATAAAATTTCTTTGTGGCACGAAACAGAGGCAGGATACTGTTGGATTATACGATGTTGTTATCGCGAATATTCTCGGTATTGCAAATAAGAAAAATCGTATATTAGTTGAGATTATTCAAGAAAAAGTTTAGAGAACGTTTGGAGATATTGACGAGTGGAAAATTTACGACGAGAGATAAAAGATTGGTAGTTTAGAATTTCGAAAAGTGGCGAGAATCTTTACTGTTGGTTAACGGAACCAACTGGCAGAGATAGTTTCAGTCTCGATATTTTTATCCGCCATCTTTACGATGCAAGTTTTCATATCGGTCATAAAACTAGCTTTGGTAGTTTTACAAAATACAAGCTTTCAGAATTTTCCTTCCCTTCCTCTCTCTCTCGCTCTCTGTCTTTCTCTATCTCCCTATTTTTTCTTTTTTTTTTTCTTCGTAAAAGAACGACAAAGCTAGTTATTTTCTCGCCCTGTCTTTTCGAAGAACAGGTTCGAAGAGATAACTTCAGTTTCGTTCGGGAAGAAAATTACTGCGGCTTACCACTTTATCTCCCAAATTTCGCACACGGCATGGCAGGTACACGGTTTGTCCGACGAATGCGCTGACGTTCGCCGCTGTCGGTTCAAAAACGGGTAAATCCCCTTCGGCTGAGTCATTATTGGCGTCGTTTGGTCGCCTCTCCGGGCCCTCCTTCGATATTTCGCGAAGTTGTACAGGCGCTGAAAGCAAAACAAATTGGTTCCGTTGAATCGAAAACGTTTCCTCGAAAATATTCTCCCGTATTTCTAATGGTCTGCTAAAAACTTGGTTGATCGATGCATAATATCTTTCTTGGAAAATGAAAAAAAAAAAAAAAGAAGAAGAAGAAGGAGAAGAAAGAAAAAGAAAGAAGGAAAAAAACACACTATTGACCGAGGATTAAGCAGAATTTTTACCAAGATCCATTATTCTCGTAGTTTTTACCAACTCGCTCGGTTTTCTTCCTTTTTCCGCGTACGAAGGAATTTTCTAAAAGAAAACTCGTCTTCTTTGAAACCTTCCCCTTCCAACAAGACGGAAAGGAAATTTCTCGCGAAATTTCTAGCAGAGTCGTTCGGAATTTCTCCCCGATATTCGAACGAAAGATAAAAGAAAAATCACGTCGATCTTGTTTGCTCATTAAACGTTTCCGCGGATTAATCTTCCCCGAGTTAACATCTCTGGAACGGGAAGGCGGTACTTGCCTCCCTTATTGTTCTCATACGCGAATTTCTTTCCTCATTTCTCGAGATTTATTTTCTTCCGAGATGGACGTGTCTGGACACGTGTTACCTTCGTAATCCTTCGGAATTTCATCGAACGAAATTCGAGCGTTGGTATAGCCCCGGGGGGGGGTCTATTGGGGGATGGTATCCTCGTTAGTATACCTAGTAACAGTCTCTCCGTCATCATCAATCATCATCAAAACTGCGCGGAACGATATCTATTCACGATCGACGTGGATTAATCCCGGAGGAAAGTTGGGAATAAAAGCTCGGTTAGTCACGACTTTGCACGACTATATCGAGCCAGGAAAGAGAAAACAACGTCCTTTTATTTCTAAGGTCTTTTGAATTGGGGGAAAGATGGAATTGGAGAGATGGTACTGAGAAAATATCTTTCCCGACTTCTCTCGAAATATTCGAAAATTCGTTTGTACAGATATTCCAAGAATTTCCTGCGAAACAATGGAAGAAGAGATTTTGAATCGAGGCGTGTCCATTTATTATTTCACCAAATAAAAAACGGAAATCTCATCATAGTTTTAATCATCTTTCGCGTATAAGTGAAACTTCGTATTCGAAGTGAGCGAATCGTCGGAAATTTTGGAAATTGACAAAAGAAAGAAAAAAAAAAAAGAGAGAAAGAAGTAACTAGATGATAGGAAAAAAACGAGGACACTTCATTCTCTTCGCTCTCTCTCTCTCTCTTTCTCTCTCTTCCCCTGCGTCCTCCTCCCTCTTTTACAATCTCTGAATCGCGGCCACGTTTTTTCCCCCCTCGAAAACACGCCCGAATAAATTTAATTGGACGGGAGCCGAGCTCTCGTAGCTTGATACGAGAAGAAAAGAGAGGGGGAGGCGTCACGGTGCTCGAGGTGCAAAAGTGCAATCGAATTATCAAACGAAGCCAACCAGAACGAGCCGCTGACATCGTAACTCGGTGTGCTGACCGTTTCGCATAAACAACGCTTCCTGGCCAAACATGGAGCGATATCCTCTCTCTCTCTTCCCTCTTCCCTCTCCCTCCTCTCTCTCTTTCTCCGTCACTCCATCGTTTTGAGGTCTCACGTTAACGTGTCACGGGTCGTTCTTCCCCAGAGAGGTGAAGCTCGGAGTACAGATAACGCCCGTATACACAGCAGCACGCTGGCGTCATACAAATGACCAACTTCCCCTCGACTGGGTTGCAACGTCGCTCGTATCCATCCCATCCGACCCACTGATAACTGCAGATTAATTGACAAAAAGCAGAGACCGCGAATACGGATGATGTACACGGGCCCGAAAATCGTGGTCGTGCACCGGCGGGATTTAGTTACACGTCGACCTTTACCTCTTTATTTCACGTTGCCCCTGGTAAATGGGGTTGGGATCGAAGCGTGTGACGAATTTATAGGCATAGGGGTGGGGAGGGTGAGGGGTAGGGGAAGAGTTGAGAGCCGACTGTTGACAGACCGGAGTCAAAGGGGTGGATGGAAAAAAAAAAAAAAAAAAAAANAAAAAAAAAAAAAAAAAGTTTAACGCTCCCGCGTTGGTGTGAGAATTTATGCCTTTGCATAACCGACACCTGCTACCTAAAGAATTAATGAATTTAAAGGAGAGATAACTTTATACTTTTATGGTGGAGATTATATGTATTTAAAAAGAAAAAAAAGAAAAAAAGAAGAAAAAAAAGGCGAATATGTTTTTTCTCGCAATGAACAAATTTCACAACGAACAGTATGTACAACGCATGCATCAAAAGAAGTTTTTGCGAGTACGATATTTTTTTCCTTGGTGCGTATAAAGTCGTTCGTATTATCTGACGCGTCTATTGTTGCATTTTATATTCTTCCATCGCACATCATCCGAACACTTTTATGGGGGTACCGGGGTATAATACGCATTTCGCGTATTTTTTTTTTTTTTATTTTTTTATTTTTAACGTAATTTCCAGATAATATTTTATTCGAGAATTCCAGTTCTTATTTACTTTTTCGTGTCTGTCCGAGTTAAACCATATATAAAATAACACGATTTATTCGTACACTTCTCCCTGAAAAATTTACACACTGTTTAAACAGTTGAAGCGACTCCATCAAACTTCTGTCTGAAATCTAAATATTTAACGAAGATATTGAAACAAGGAATAAAATAATTCAGTACCTCGGATTTTATTTCCACCCATTAATGGAATATGGGGAGGGGGGAGAGAAACGCGTCAATCCTAGAGGCTGAAATCCGATTAAATATCCCGGCATACGGCGCTTGTCTTAATATCTTAATAATAATAATCTCAATCAACGACCGTGAAAAAATCTTTCTGGAACGCGGACGGATGTGCCACATTGCTTTTTATCCCGGCCTGCATTAACGCGGTCGTTCACCGTCTGACCAAGCGTCGTGCGTTTCTACTTCATCGCGCGTTCGACGAGGAGAAAAGTATTCGATTCATTCGCTCGCCACTTTCCTTCTTTTCGCATTCATTTCGTTTCCCTTTCCTCCATCGACATCGCTTTATAATATTATAAACCGCGTGCAGAAAAGATTGTCGAAAGGCCGAGAAATGTTCCCTTTCTGTCTTTTGCTCTTGGCCCTCCAGCTATTTTTCTTTGGACGATCGTCGGGATATTTTATGGTTGGCATCGAGCGACCATCTTTTTTCCATCTTCTTTTCTTTTCTTTTCTTTCTTTTTCTTTTTTGTCTCTTCTCTCCGCGCTCTTCTCATTTAAAGAAGTTATACCGCGAGCGAAGAATAATTCTCTCGGACGTACGTCAATTCCGATTTCCATCGACGCCAAAGCTCGACCAGACAAATTATATCGCGTACGACTCGATCGTTCGCTTCACCCTTATTTAGTCGATAATTGAAAAATAATTGACGCCACGTTCGAAATCGAGATGAAAGTTTTATATATATATATATATCTTGAGAATATTTCATCGTAGGCGTACTAACATTAGATGGGATGGGAACTTGCAAGGAATTAGGATGATAGATTATTTGGTTTATTAATTAAGCGTCAAGAGCAGGATGCAGAAGCGACGACTTAATTTATCCTGCAACTTTTTCACGAAGACTTCGATCTCTTGTCAATGCTCTTAGTAGAATGATACAAACTTAAAGCTTGTTTCGAACATTTATTATAGAAAGCTGATAGATTTCCCTCCAAGAATGAAAAGAAAAATTTCCACTTTTCTTTCATTCGATTTTATATTCTCAAATTCTTAGTTTGTATATTGCGCTTAAAGAAAAGTGAAATAAAAAGGGGGAAAGAAGGGAATAACGTACAGACGACAAAGGTTGTCTCTGCGAAAAAAAGAAAAAAGAAAAAAAAGAGAAAGAAGGGATTCTGCTCGCAACGTAAGGAAACCGATAAAAGGAGGCGGCTGGTGAATTTCCTTTCCGGTATGTTCTTCGATAAGCAGAGCTGCGACGTGGAATACAAATATCGAGTGGAGCAGCAAGGACGCAGTATGTACGCCGGCATTAAAGCGAATTACTATGTGCTAAATCTCGCAGCGTTACGCTATCTTTCCTAGGCACTCGACTCACCTCCATTACGACCGTGGCTTTTTTCACCGGCAAACGACACTTTTATTTCCCCAAAAGCATTATCCCGTTTTTCCCTCTTTGTACCCGAGGATTCTCTACGTATTCCTCGTCCCTCGCGATTACGTTTTCCTCCTCCTCCCCCTCCTCCTCCTCGCTCCTAGGCCTTCGAGAACGCGTGTCGTTTGCGTAAAACGATGACGAACGGCTTCTAAATCCTCGCTGGGAGGGAAACGAAGGAGGATTATAAGGATCGTTTACCGCGGTGGTAAGGAACATTTTTATCGCGTAGACGCGGCAAGAGATTGGAATATTTCTCGATTAGCCCCCTTCCATCGCTAATATTAATTCTGACTGAATCTAAATGGAAATGTTTTTCTCTAAATACTGAAAATCATTCTGAAAATAACCTTCGATTATGACCAAGATTGGAAGACCAGGGTTAAACCAACGTCCCTTCCAAAGGGAACTTCGTACACTTTTATCGCCTCGAAGATCGTTCTCGAAGATCGTGCATCGCGATTATTCGAGATCCTTTCCCGCCTCGTTTAATCCCATCTGCGTGGGATCAACTTTCCCGGCTCTTTCTCGTGAATCTCGAAGAAGTAGTAGTGGTCGAAAAAGCGCGCAGATATCGGTAGAAGGACGGAAGAACGGCGAAGAGGAGAGGCGGCAGTTGGCGGCTATAAAACTACAAAGCAAACCAGCCGTTAATCTTACGACTGGCTGGAATCGTGCGGCGGTCTACCGCTCTTAAACCAAACCAACCCTTCTCCCTTCTTCCCTCCCTCTCCCCCTCCTCCTTCCCCCCGGTCTGTTCCGCCGCTCGAAACAATGAGGACGAAACTTTACGGTCGCGCTAGGCCACCGGGAGAATCATATATTTTCGCCGCAATGCTCGTAAAGTGTGGTCGCTCTTGCCAGTCGGCACATCGCCCAGTTGCGTGCGCCCGTTCTAACACGCGACAGCGCCGTGTCAGCGTGTCACTGCCCACTGCCCTCCGTGTAATTTCCACGGAAGTGGACATTTCCTCTTTCGCCGCCATCCCACCCCGTACGTGTACACTTTATTCTTTCCACTTTTTCGCGTGCCCTCACGTTACGGACGGAAGAAAGACGAGAATGGGATGGAATACGTTCGCCACTTTTGCTTTATTGGTTCTTCGGTTTGAACCAAGGAGGAGAAGACGATACATTGTTTGTTCTCAAGCATTGGGGATATTTTCCCTTCTTCTCCCTGCTTGCGGTTCGATTAAAAAAATTAAAATTATAAAAGGCGAATGTAAGGAGATTTTCCACGCGCGAGTTCTCGCCCCTTTTGCGACAAAGAAGAAGTTTTCTTCTTCTTCTTAGAACGGTAAAATTGCTCTCCTCGCATTTAGTTTTAATCCAGTTTCGCGATTACTCTTTGCGCGTGGAGTAAATGGATGTAAAGAGAAGTTGGTTGTTCTTGCGAAAGGATAAACGAAGTTGGGGATACAAAGTGGGAATGGTTTTAGATTGTTTTACATATTGAGTGGAATCTTTATTATAGTGGAATCTTATTCTCTAACGAGGAAGGAAGTTCGTTTCATCGGTTTGGATTGCTCAAATGATCCTTGAACGAGGTTTACTTTTTCGATGCTTCAAGAAATGAAAGTTTACCGTTTTCCCGTTTCATTCATTCTAATTAGATACGTTGCAACGTTGGAACGATGTACGTTGGAACGTAATAATTTTGGAATATTTTATTATCGACTCAATGTCGCGATCATTTGTTCATTCTAAAATTTAATCTTTAAATTGAAATCTTCCTGCGTATCTTGTTATGTAATTTCACGTGTAGTAAGTTAATTTTATTCATCTTTCGTGAATTATACACTTGCGTTGCTATTCTAATTGTTGCCAGAGAAAGCTGGAACAGTAGTTGTTCCATTGTTTAACAAACTGGGGCACCGCCGTAACGGTAGATGTCTGGATATCCTATTACCATGTCAAATAATTCCAAGACAGCATGCGTTCTATGATGTAATAATGGTTTCTAATAACAATGGATGTGACATTTCGATCGTCAGACATTCACTCGAGCGAATAGTTGGACGGAAATCGAATCACGAGTGCGAAATTATTGTAAAATACGAGCAACTCGAGCAATTCGAGAACGTTTATGGCGTATATGGGAAGGGTAATAGGGCTGGTTGCAATCGTCTTCATCTTCGAAATTTCTATCGTCGCTCTTGCACAAACTTACTCGTCCACGACCTCGTCCCTGGTTTATTTGCATATGATACATCCACACGAATTACATTTCCACGTGTTCGTGTGACACGGATACCTGCAGTTAGACGGTCGAAACGACGCACAGGGGTAATAGATGCACTCCGCGATGCAATCGCTGTCGTTACTATTTCGGGGTAATTGTAACGTAATAAACGTAAGGACACTTGGAGGAAATTATTACTACGAATGAAATTAGGAAGCAAAAATATCTTACGAAAGATGTCTACGTGGAAAAAAAGCGTGCAAATATACTTTGCTTCTCGCTACTATGTTTCCAAATATGGATGCTATATCGTCAAGAATTAATTTACCCGGTGTAACACTACACTAACCAGTTGTTTCATCGCGACAACCGCTGAAAACCTATTAAAATTATCAAAACTTTGCATCGCTGTAACTTCGAAGATAATAACGTTTTACCAACGAAACAAAACTCGTTAGAAGCGGGGTTCTTTCCCCTTTAAAACCCTTTTTGTTTCATCTCGATACGATTCCCCGTTCCCGAGATATCGTCGTGTAAAGAGAAAGGCAATTTTTAATAATTTACTCCCCCCGTCCTTGTCGCACACTCGGATCTCTCCCTCGCTCGCCCTCGCTGACCTATCCCACACTCGCGCCACGTGCGCCGGTCAGTGGACAGACACTGAGTCAGCGGTTTTTTTTCACTATTACTATCGGGGCGCACGCGTTTCCAGGAAAAAAATGTAGGTCACGCTGCATTCAAGAATTCGAACATCTCTGCGTTTTTAACGCTCAACTTTGATCGCTCGTATCTCAGGAACCACTTGAGATATCGGGATGAAACAAAAAGCGTATTAAAGGTTACGTTTCTCTTCGATTACGCATCTATATATTAATACGCGTTTTGTTATTCTTCCGATTGAATTTATCTTTTCAATTTAACGCTACATTATCCGCGTTTCATCGACTTTAATTAATTAAATTACCGATCTAACGTAATTATTAATAGCGGAATTGCATTGAGCGACAAATTAATTTCTTGGCATTATGATGTAACATTGTTGTAATTACATTATTCGCCCGATTAAATTAGTTAATCGGAAAACGAAAGGAAAAAAAAAAAAAAACTCATAGTTTGTTTATAATTCATGGCGCAATAACCAACGTATTGAATATAATTTTCCCTTGATATGGGGAAACGCGAACATGGAAAATTAAAATTAATGATTCAACCCCTCCCTTACCGGTTACCGGGCCACGTTTCAATCGGGGCCAAAACAATTACGCCGCATCGCCGATTCCCCCTCCCCTCCCCTCGCCACTTTTTGACAATTATTTCGCACGGTATTCGCGTCGCGCCGCAAAATATCGTTCTCAGATGAATTGTCCGTTGCGGTCGCGATAATTACGGTTGCATTTAATTCACGCTCGATCAACGGAACCATTTTCACGCGTATTACACGTACGTGCTCGGTAATGGAAACGCGGGGATTACCGGGGATCGCTTTATCGAAAGTGAAATTTCCCTTCGGAGACTGGGATGCAAAAATCATCGTGATCCCTTTCGCCGCGATGAAGAGGCCACCACGTGCTCGACACGTGTGCTTGGTGTACGTACGCGTCGCGGGCTTCATCCCATTGCACGAGCTCGTGTTACGGATTATAAACGTCGAGTAATTCGCGCGGAAACGGAGGGTTGAAGTGAAATTTGCCAGTCACGGCACATTATGTCGCGTAAATACGACGTAAGTGGTGGAGGGAGGGAAGGTGGGAAGGGGAGGAGAATTTTGCTCTTTTTCAACCCTGTGTATAACTCGTGTATAATTTTCATGCGCATTTTTCCACTCCGCTCTTTCTGGCTGCTAGGTATTATCTTTATGGTTAGATTCGTCGGGTTTCTTCGTGCGCCACTTACGTAAAAATACGTAACTACTACGTAGAATTTCGCTCTTCACTTTTTCACGAGTTATCGTCATTTTTCAACGGTTGGGGAGGGAAGAGAGAGAGAGAGAGACAGAGTGGAGAATTCTCTTCTTTTGCTTTTTCGTCGAAACAAAGTAAGACAACTGTTCGTATTGTTTTTCAATTAATTAATCGTCGGTAGGATTAAAGAGGGAATCGAATGAGTGGAGGAAGGTTTGGGATGCAGGGAAAAAGGAAGTAAATTGACGCAACGTTGGAAAAGTCCGGGGAATGAAGACGAATTAAAGAGACGAGGGGCCGGGACAAAGAAAGGGGGTGTGCTGCTAATAAAACTAAACTAAACCGGACTTCTTCAACTTTGCAGGGACGGCGAAAGGGTAAACGAGGTAGAGGGGAGGAGAGGTGGTGAAACAAAAGGAGGAAAAGGGGAGAAAAATGTAAGAACTCGTTTCCAGTGACTGGGACAAATACTTTCGTGTATCTTATTTCTTCGCGGACTCGGATAACTGTGTCATGCGTCGTCACTGTTGGCAAGTGCCTGTCTTTAGAATTATACGCGACATTTTTCTCCAAGGAAAGACCGCCCTTCCAATTTGTTAGTAAGTTAATAAACGTTAAACAAACTCGGAGAAGAAACGCAGGAGGAAAAATAAAAGATAATTATCGTTACTTTTCATCCCTCTCGGTTCACTTTAAAATATAAATGAAGTATTCGAGGAGAAAACGATTCAAACTGTTCTGTTCGTTATTCACTTTTCCGTTGTGAAACAGAACAAACTTCTTCCCGATGCGGTGCTGTGGGAACAACCACCACCGCCACAGTATTTCGTATAATAAAATTAAACGACTCGAATACTTGTGTGTGTGTGTGTGCGCGCGTGTACCTAGGTTGCCTGGAAATTATGATAACGTTTGTCTCGTTGTGGAAAAAAATCAGGGTGGAAGAAAAAAGAGGAGAAATAAAGAGAATAAATTGCGAAAAGGGAAGAAGAACGCAAGGATGTAGATATAAAGGAGAAAGGAAAAGGAAGAAAGGTCGAGGAAAAAGGGTGAGAAAAGCATGGAACAAGAGTGGTGAGAAACTTGAAAAATGCGAGGAAGGTGAGAAAGCTTTCGTGGGTGGAAAATAGGTGGCAGGTATCCGCACTTCTAAAGAGAAGAAAACACTCGACCGAATCCGATCTTTTATTTATTTATTTCTTTCTTTTTTTTGTTTTTCTTTTCTTTCTGTTTTCCTCTCCCCCTCTCTTTCTCTCTCTCTCTCCCTCTTATTTGTCTAACGACCCGTTGAACGGCCCATTTCTGTCCATCAGAATGACGGAACACGATATCTCAACGTCGAAGCGGAAGCAGACCGCTTTCCGGTGAATTTTTTCGAGCGACGAAATTAATGCGCGACGATCAATCCTCTCCGGCGATGTGCATTTCGCGAGGCGTTTATCGGCGTAACGACTGCTCGAATTAAAAGGTTAAAGGATGTATCGAGGGAAACATCTCTTCTGACAAATTGTTGAAAATTATGATTTTATCGGTCAAGCTTTTATCCGCTTCCATCGAATTTATCGACGTTGATAATTAAATGGAATACTTATTGTGCGATCAATCTCTCGCACAATTTTTCTCCGTCAAACTTCGAGATTTAAATCTCGAAATTTTGAAATTTTCTTCCTTTTTTCACGATATCTACGTAATCGTGTATCAATTTAGATGTGTAGAAAAAAAAAAAGAAAGAAAGAGAGAAGGAATGACCTACTTTCAACCAATCTGAAATTAAGTTCTGGAAGTAACCATCTACCTGTTTGAGTACGAATAAGCTTTTAAAATCGCGAGGCAGCCGGACCTGTTGGCGAACTTTCGTAATTGGCCGAACAACTTTGGACAACTTAATTTTTCCCCCGGGGTCAGGTTAGTTCAGCCAATGGAACGCAAATAAAATCTCAGACGTCGATCGATCGGCAAAGTTCGATTCCGTGGAAGGAATTTATGAAAAAACGTCTATCGCGTATCCGATAATAAAGTAATTCGATTTGATTGGAAATTACGATAGAATCGTACAACGATACCATACGCCATGGACGGATTGAACGACAGTTTCGAAGAAGTTCTTCCCTTTTTTTTTTATTCCCCTCTCTCCCTCCCTCTCTCTCTATTTCCTCTAACTTGTCTTGTCCACTCTTCCGTAGACGGAGGCAATCTTCTCTCCTCTCGCGTTTCCACGATTTATTGAAAAAGCTGAACAGAAGAGGAGAGAGAGCATCAAAGTTCGCAATTTGCACCAAGTGCGAGGCTGTCTCGTTGGAGCGGTACAGAGATCGGGTCGAAAGTTCAATCTCGTCTCCTCTCGCATTTCGACTGATATTTTGTTCCGCGAATGCTTCTCTCTCTCTCTCTCTCTCTCTATATATATATATATATATATATATATATATATATATATCTGTCCTATTCCGTCTCTCATCCCTTCGCGACCCACCGCTTCGCGGATTGATTTCTACGACCCAACTTTTATATTGCCGGCGGGCGCGACGAGGCTTCGTTCGATTTCAATAAAATTAATTACAAACTACCGACTGAGACGTCCAGATCGCCGGACGGGCGCCACTTTTAATTAGTGTTCCGCAGGAAACGAATAAATGACGCTCGAGATCTGGCTGGTTCGTCATCGATTTTGATATAATTTCGATAATTAAACGTCTCCTCGAAGAATATTTTTCCAACCGGATATATAATTGCCGGCTCCCTTCGAGGCGCGATGATTATTCGAAAAGATAAGGATAAAGAATATAGAAAATGTTTATCGTTATTTTTATAGTTAATATTTTTTTATTTGCTCGTGGAAGAGGATTTTAGCGGTATCGGGCTTTAATCGGACTGATTTTTATGCAAATTTAAAAAGGGAAGCAGAGAGAAACAGAAGCGAGAGAAAGAAGGGAGCGTTGGATGTGGTAGTCGATAGTGAGTTTAATCGGAATTTAGTAGCAGTGCCTGTACGCGTACGAAATAAAAGATTTCCCTTTGGCTTTTCTCGTGAAACGTTTTCAAGGAAAAAAAAAAAAAAAAAAGAAAACAGACGGCCGAGACGATTATCGGTTTCATTTAAAGCTAAATTAAGATGGATGCACGTAATAGGGAGTAAATTGAGGATAAATTACAAAGGGGGTTACGAAGAAGCACTCTTGTTTCTCTTTCGTTCTCGAGGATTACTCTTGCTCTCGCTATGTAGGGGAGCCATTAACGACAATTGACCCCACCGTGTCTAATGTAGATTTCAAGGCCGTAGAACACGATCGACAAGTGACATTGCAGACGTTGCTGCACAGTGATACGGGCACGCCGACCCGTAGAAATCTATTCGATGGAGCCAACAACGTTTTACTACACGTAGAACGAACACGGAATACATTCAAACGGGTGCAGGGAAGAAAAAATAAAATTGCCTCGAGGAGATTCCGTTTGGAAAAGTTCGAGCGTGATTCGATCCTACTTCCAATTGAACATCAAATTTATTTTATCGTGAATAACGAAGGGAAAGTGGTCAAAGAGGGCCTGGTGTATTGCGATATGTAAAATTAGTCACGAGGCGCGCACACGAGGGCTTACGAGAAAAAGAGCAAGCCCCCGGAATGGGCTCGTTTATTTGTAAACCTTTGTGAGATTAGTTTCTGAAGCTCGGAAAGCGGAAGCAGGAAAAAAAGAAGATGGAGAAAAAAAATAGAGAGGGAGGGAGGGAGGGGGAGAGGAGAGGAGGTAAAAGAGGGTCGCATGCACGGCGCCAAATGTAAGTTGCTCGTGAAAGCCATATGACGTAGACGCATACCGAATAATTTATTTCTGGTCGCGGGTGTGTAAGTGTGCACGCGAGTGTTCCAAAAGGAAACGGTTCGCGCAAGGATAATACCATCCTGGCCAAAGTGCGAAGCTCGTCCCTCCAATTAGTTGCACAATGCAATTACCGCGGGTATTATTCCATTACGATGCCTGTTGTTCGAGTAATTTAATCATTGTGCAGCTCTGCCTGGCGATGTATTATTCTGAAAACCGTAGAGGGCAGGGCAGAAAAAGAAGATCGGCTTCCTCTATTTTTTATTTTATTTCATTCGAGGGAAGGGTTTACGCGCGGAGGGATAATTATGAAAAATATAATTCCTGTGGATGTGAAAAAAAATGCGCGTTTTCTTGTTGCTATTATTATCCTTTGGGAAGATCAATTTACGCAAACCGAAGTGTAATTAATCATCGACGAGATTATATTTTTATTCCAATTATCGAGGGGATGATGCACGAGGGCGTTATAATAACAATGTCTTAAATTCTAATTACAATCGTCGACAATGTACAATCATTTGTGACATTTCTTCCGCTAAAGAATATTTATTATCCTAAAGAATAATATAACGATGCGAAGACAATGTGAAATCCTGTAACGAGTTCGTCTAAACTTTTAAACGAATAAATTCTCGACGCGCTCTCAGATTTCATCGGTAGTAACCGATCGAACTTTTTCGAAGTGCATTCGAGAAACGTCGAAGTAGCTTGTCGACTTTAAACGAGCGGGAAAATATATATCCGGGGGGGGAAGCCGTAACGGTGGCGGCAGGAAGAAGCTGTCCCACCATCGAACGGTATTAGAAACAGGGATCGGTCGAGCGTATAAAAATATCGGTGAGAGCGGGCAACAGGAATTCCAACGGATCTCGTGGACGTGACGACACGAGCAAAACAGGGAGGATAGTGAAACCGAAAATGTCTGTCGGCCGGCCATTTTTCACTTTTATATCGTGGTTAGGATGGCCTGGGGTGGCGGCGAAAATGCATAAAAGTGAAAGAACAAAAAGGGCCCAGGTTTCGATGTTAAAACGTGTGCACGCCCCGGCATATCCTGTGCCGGAGTCGGATGGTGAACAAGATGGAAGAAGAAACCAAATGCTTTCCGGAAACCCATTGGCCCGTCAGCATATAGCGTATCGAGGCGAAATTGTGAAAGAACCGAAAATAAAAATGGAAAGGAACGGAAGGAGGACGGAAGGAGAAGAGGAGGAGAGAAAGAAGTACGGTGGATAGATGGTGCGTGGAACAAAGGGATGAGGGGAGGGGAGAAGAGTAAGAAGGAGGATTTGGAACGATGGAAGAGAAGGGCAAGGGGCGAAAGAAAGGGATGGAAGGAGGAAGAGCGAAGAAGGAAATGGAATAGGGACGGGTCATTGAAGGAGGTGAGGGGGGAAGAACGATGGATCGGTGGCAAAAAGGAGGGAAGGAGGAGATAAATAAGGAAGTTGGGAATGAAAAAATCTGCGTGGCCGGAATCACGCCCTCGTTTCTTTGCCAGCAGATGCAATTCTCTAAGGACGTATCGGGGGCTAATTTTAGATGATAGCAGTTTGTACATTCTTCCGACTCAAACGGTTCGGAGAAACGTTGAAAATAGCATGTACAGCGATGCTGTTCCACGCGCCATTGCGTTGGTTGCATTTCGGAAACTGCAATGAATCAGATTCCACGGGGTAAATCGATCCACGAAGGAGGAAGAAGAAGCAATCGAGCGTGTTTCGTCGTCGATGAAACGGGACGGTATTCGTGTTGGATCCGATTCGTTTGTCGTCGGTAACGGAGGTAAAAACTGATGGAAGGGTGAGGGAGAGGGGGGAAAAAGAGAGAGAGAAAAAAACGTGGAATTCGATGACGACACCGGTTCATCGGGACCAATCCGACCGCCAACAGTATAAACAGGAAAACATTCGTTTGTTCGCGGCATCCCAGAATACATAAGGCGCAGCCACGCATGTCTCTATACGTTGGAATATCCACCCACGCGAGCACACAACACGCACATTGTGTGTACACGCGTGACAACTCTAAATCACGCCGTCAGAGGCGAATTAACAGTCGACAGGGCTGGATTTACCTCTCGTGACATTTGCAAATCCCCGACCCCTTCGTGGACACGGTGAACATCTCCTACCCCTTTCAAACTACCTCCATTCGATCTAATCGATTTAATCTTTTTTCCACGATAATTATTCACGAATATTGGGGAATCTCTCGCGATCGTTTTATATATATAAATTAATACGTAATCGAAATTCCGTATAAAATCAATTTGTCGAAAATCTCGTCGAAATTATATCCTCCTCGAATTTTACATCGAAATTAATTTCATTCTTCCGTGGATCGCTTTGTTAACGGTGTAATTGGTAAAATTCCCGTGGTTTTAGCGGACGATATTACACAGAATTATATAAGTGTGATTTTGACGGTAAAATCGACACGCGTTTGCGGGCATCGGATCATCGGACAGGGACGTTAGATCGACACCTACGTATCCGGCATACCACCTGACCCGAATTCGATTTGCTCGGATGTTGCGGGATGCTGCTGGATTACCGGATGTGTCGAATATCGTGCCATAATTTCGTCGCGCCTGTTTGTCGGATGATTCCATAGTGCTGGCGCGGTGTTTGAAGACCGGAATAAACGTATCCCCCGACTGAAAGGGGGATGTTACGGGGGATTAAACGGTCATCCCGTGAAATGTGCCTTGCCTCCCCACCCCCCTCCATTCGGTATATAAACCGAACGAAATTAAACCGGCTGAATTAATTAAAAAAAAAAAAAAAAAAAAAAGAAAAAAGAAAAAAGAAAAAAAAGGAGGCGGGATATTTGATATTTCATTTTGTTTCGCCGATAACATTTACCACGAGTTTATGCGAGATTGAATATCCCATGGAATCATCGAAATAATCACGTTTCATATTCCAATAGGAAATACATTTTATCAAATTGGACAAACGTATTGGATTTTCCGCGATAGGATTGTGCGAGATTGATAATGTATTATGGATGAGGGCGAAAATCAGGCGAAAAATGTTGAAGTTAAAATTTATCTATTGAAAAAAGGATGCCATTCAAAAAAAGATTAAAAGTTTGAACGTTATCGAAAATTTCGGGTCGTCGTAATGGCCGAGGACCGTTTACGATTATCGATTCATCTTCGGCAAGGGGGAGGGGAGGTATCAATTTTCAAACGTCGATAGCATAGATTAAAGGAAATCAAATTTCTCCAACGGTTGGACACGTTCCCGATCCTTCGTTAACGTTCGCCAGATTCGGCGAAGATAAGTACGATTCCCTTCCTCCCCTACCTATGTATAATAATAACCCCTATGCTCAGTGGTTCCATCCGTGTGCAATTTTCGGTGGGCACTTTGTGCGGGGGACACGTGGAATTCCGCGTATCGGCGGAACGCCACCGATCGTTATTACAGCCGCGAGAATTCGTTTTAATTGCGCGAACGATCGTGAAAGTCGATAACTCCGGTAGATAGGCGTACGTGTTCCGTTTTACGCCGTGATAATCCGTGGTCGGGACACGTGTAGAAAGAATCGATCGAATCCGAAAAATGAAGGCAAACTATGGGGGTTCGTCTCCTGGATGGAAAATGTTTTTCTCTCTTTCCATCTTTTCAAAAAAGGCAAGAACTCTTTCCTTTTTCTTTTTTTCTTTCTTTTTTTTTTTTTTTTCCTCTGTTCATCTTAATCATCACACGCGTCGACACGCGTCGATCGCAAAACGTGGTACGGTTCCGCGTAACATTTTCCGCGCGTGGAAAAGTTCGGTTTGATAATTTTTATCCACTGCGAATAAATAAATTAACATGCAAAATCCGGACTGAATAACTCTTTGTCATCGCGATTTGCGGCGGTGTTTGCATTACTCGGTGAAAATGCAATCTAAAATATTGCACATTATCGACCAAGCGACTGAACAAACAAAGCTGGTCCGTGTTAAAACAAAGTTATTACGGGGCGATGTAAAAAGCATCGTGTATAGACGGGGAGGGGAGGGGGAGGGGAGGATGGCTCGCGCGCCGCTAACTTGTTCGCTTGTAATCTTTCTTTCGCGTTATATAATATTTCACTGGCGCGGTACATGGATATTGTAAATTCATTCCTTCGCGCGCGAAATACGTTGTAAATAATGTCATTTATTAGCTATTTTTTTTTTTAACTTGTTTCGCTTTTAACGGTTCATTAATTATGCGCTACGTTAATAAGAACTCCCTCTTCCACCCTCCCTTCCATCCCTCCCCTCCATTTCTCTCTCCCCCCGTTTTAATTTTAATTACACCGCCGTTATAAGATGCTCGTTAAGTGAAATTTTTCGCGAGATATATTAAACTAATGATTAACGCGAGGTTTTCTCCCATCGATTTTTCCTCCCCTCCGCCCCGTATCATTTTAATTCTCAAAGAGATCGAGCCGAGCGAACACTTTCTCAAAGTTATCTCGAAAGTTTTTACTAACATTTTCCTAAGACGATAATTTATATAACGACTCGAATTTAACGGATGTACATAAACGTACATACCACCGTTTTCTCTCTCTCTCTCTCTCTCTCTCTCTCTCTCTCTCTCTCTCTCTCTCTCTCTCTCTCTCTCTCTCTCTCTTTCCCCTCGCACTCGAACCGCACGAGAAAAAGAAACATTTATCTCGAGGGTCGTTAACGTGAGAAAAATTCCGAGCGAGAATCGGCCTCGACGAAGAATCGGCCCCGTCTTTGGAACGCTCGTAAGAAAAAAAAAAAAAAAAATCAAGAGATCGATGTGGTGGATGGGATATCTTCGGTTCGGTAAGCTCTGACCGAAATTGGCTGGGAATCGACGTTTACGGGTTGTGTAAATCCGCGAAACCGTAACGGGAACTCCGTTCAAGTTTCGTTGGCACTTGAAACTCCGTCGAACGGTTTCTAACTACCCGAACGAGAAATCCTGGTTGTACATTTGCCTCGAAGGAGAAAAGATAGACAGAGAGAGAGAGAGAGAGAGAGAGAGAAAGAAACAATAATTGCCTCTTTTCTAAAATTATCTCTCAAAAATTCCACTTCTTTAAACGCTCTTAAACAACGAAAAACTTTGTGTTGTGAAATCGCGAGAACTTGACTCGATAAAATAATAATAATAATAATAATAATAATGATAAAAAAGAGGGGGATGGTGAAAAAGGAAAGAGGAAGGAATAAATGTTTACGAATGAATTTTTCATGGAAAAATCTAAATAGCTTAAGAACGAGTTGCCTGTTAATAATACGGCAACATCGTTGAATATCGATTCACGAGAGGGAGATGGGAGTAGAAAAGTTGCGACAAGAGGTGGACCAAGTTCAAAGAGAAGATTTGTGTTCTCAAACGGACCACGAAAAAATGATTAACGATTCAAGAATTTAATACGAATGCATCACGGCCAAGTGATTTTAATATCGCCGCGTATAGCGGGTTCTGGATAGTGTCCCCTTCGTTTCGTAGTTACATGTGTACCGATGCGAATGGAACGCGGATGCATGACTTCGTTAATGAAACTCCGTTAGAGAAATTCGTGGGCTGTGCGTCTGGCTGCCTTTTGGCCAGATTGAACCAATCCGTGGACAGATTGCGCCGAGATAAAATAACAATGGGCAGGGATGAAGTTTCGTACAGGATGGCTTAATTCCACATGTAAATCCCGGATACGCGAGAAACGTAAACTTCATTTTCCTCCTCCTGTTTTCTTTGAATTCCCTCCCTGTTACAAAATTCGTCGACGAAACGATTCGTGGATGTCATGTCGAAAAATTTTTTTTCCAATTTTTCGGAATACTTCGAAAAGTTCCATGGTTTTGCATTCCTTTGTGAAGGAAATTGCGATTTTCCGTATTTTCGATTTCTAACAGTAAATCGAAAATAAAATATACCCTACCATTTTTCATCGATCCTTGAAAATCGTTAGATTTTTATTATTTTTAGCTGAAATTATTTAAAAAAGAAAAAAAAGAAAAGAGAAAGAAAATTTCATCGAAAATGTTTTCGTCCCTTGTTTATCTCGATATGGCTACGCTGCAATATTCTACTATTGACAGTAACCCTGATTTTTATGCAAATACGTGGGGCGGGCTCTCGCATGTTATTTGAACATTACGTACAAAAAGGGAGTCGCGATTCGAAAAAGGTTGGAAAACACTGCCTTAAGCGGTGTCATATGTCAGAGTTATTACAGAGCAGAGTATGATGATGGATACATTTGCGTTATGAAAATTCTTGCGCGTCCCAACGAATATTCCCAACGGGATAATGTAATACCATAATATAATAATATTAATGTGATATAATAACAATAATGGAAAATTCGCGCAACTGCGGAACGCGTTTTCAATAATAAACCGTGACGCATAAAAACTTTAAAAACAAGAGAATTTCATTTTCACAATAGAGGAGGGAGGAGGGAGAAGGGAGAAAAAATAATCCATTGTAATTTCTCTTTGATATATCCGTCTATTATATATTTCGAGCTTCGAATTCCCAAACTTTAACTTTAATGAAGCACAAGTGGATTAATTTCATAATATCGATAATCCAGAACACGCGAATCTCTGAAATTCGAGAAAACGGAAAGAGAGAGAGAGAGAGAGAGAGAGAGAGAGAGAGAGAGAGAGAATGCACGTTTCTAAATTACTCCAGATGGATGGATAACGCGTTGAAACGCGGCGGAAATTAACACGCATCGAAACGAGCAACAAGTAAACCCTCCCCTTTCTGCAACGACCATTCTCTCTCTCTCTCTCTCTCTCTCTCTCTCTCTCTCACCTTTCCCCTTTCTTTATCCCGGGCGTATTTTATTCCGAGACAATCGAGCCGAGTCATTTAAACACTCCTGCCGCGGAGAAGATTGCGAAATGGGGCGCGGCCGGTCATCCGGATTCTCGAGTGCAATCTAAAACGTTCCGGACGACTTCTAATTAGAGCGGCTCGCCTATCTGTCTCTGGAGATCGCGCGCGCGCGCCGAAAATTTTCGTTTCGTCGTCGTCGACGTGGTCGTTCTCGTCTACTCGTGCCGTCTACGGATGGCCAACAGGGAGGGCGATCTCGAGATAGGGATAGTAGTGCGGGCATAGAGAAAGGGACAGAGGGAAGGAGACGGAGAGAGGGGAGAGAAAGAGCTGTGAATCATTCCACGAGCATAAATTAGCGGACCGTCGCAACGACGGTTAATTAATTAAGGTAAATTGTCCTAAGCGTAAGTAACTGGCGGCGCCTGCGTCACTCCTCCTCCGGGTCGTCTCTCCTCTCTTCCTGGATAACCAGGACTCTCTTTCCTCGAGCTGTCTCCTACTCGCGGGATGAGTTTCCGGGAGACCGCTCCTCTCCTTCGCCCGCGGTTTCTTCCTCGTCGTTTGATACCGCCCTTTTTGGGTCATTGTCTTTCTCTCTCTCTCCCTCCCTCTTCTTCTTCAGAGGATGAAAATGTATCTTTTGAGGGAAGAGGCGATGTTCCAACCCTTAGAGATTTATAGCCTCGACTCGTCTTTGCGAGCGTTTTATTTTAACGCGTTTATTTTTCAGTTGATGGAGGGAGCAACTAACGCGATGAATTATCTCTTTGTTTGAAAATATGAAATAGCGTGTAAATTAGAGATCATTCATCGATCATTCGGTTGGAACAGTTGAAGTGAAATTTATGTAACTATAATATAACTTCAACCTCGATTTACGTGGAAATTGGAACAACCGGTAATATTAACTTTTGACAGTTTCGAATATTCGATATCTGTTTTTCATGCATCCTCTTAATAGTAGTATTATTTTCCTATTAACCGCGATTAAAACTTGAAATTCTCCTATAAACCGGAGTAGCTCGAATCGATGATTCGATGAAATCGTGGCGTCGATTTAACGCCGCTACGAGTAAAATTATCCGATCCCTCGTACAAAGCGGACGAGCAACGGATTCGAAATTATCCTTTAACGTTCATCCGGTGAACACTCGTGTCGCGACAAAGGGTAAACATTGCAATTAAGTCACGTCGAATTATTTGTTTGCCCCGTTAATTTGTATCTCGATTACGAGCTCGTTGTGTCGCGAAGAGGAAAAATAAAAAAAAGAGCAGAGATAAAGACAGAGAAAGAGTACGTATGATTAAGAGGAGAGACAGATTAGGGGTTCGAAGTCAGTCCAGTCAGCAGCAACGTTAATTGCTTTCCTTGCCCGCAGGAAACTCGATATTCCTAGCATTGCACGTAAGATGAAATGATGAAAAGATGATTTTTGAACGAGCGGATGAAAATTCTTGTCTCTTCCTTGTGTGTTTATTATAAAAGAAACGCGAGCAAAGACGAAAATTAAAAGCGCGAAATACCACCGACACAACGCGATACTCGATGAAACTCTCCTTGTTAAAATTCTCGCGTATGGGTTTTCGAGGGCACAACTACCCCCTGTTGCGTATTAAATTTACCCTCGCATGAGAGGGGAGGAGAGGGGGAGAGGGTGGAGTTTTCGCAAACAACCGTGGAAAAATTAAATATGTAACGGAGGGGGAAGTTTTCGCCAAAACTAATTTCCCTAAACTGACACGGATAAGAGGTGGCTAACGTTTCGACGCTCCCTGTTACATTATTTACGTATAAATAGTTGTGCCGCTGTTACAGTAGGGACGTAGTCACTCGGTTTTTCTGAATTTCAAGCAACCCTCTCCTCCCCCACGACCGCGCATCGGGACACCAAACTTGCGGGAATTATTTAACTTTTAAATTTATTAATTTACATTTTTCCCGGACGCTTATGTCTACGCCTCTTCCCGTTTTTAAACGGGATTATTGTTTCGAATTAAAGGTAGCCTTCTCTCTCTCTCTCTCTCTCCTTCGTTCCTTCCCTCTCATCTTTAAATTATCGATAATCTTTGGAGATAAAATTTTCATCTCGAATTTTCGACGATGGAAGAAAATGGCAAAAGACCCCCAAAAGATCGCGTGATTATTTGTGCAGCTATCTCCGAGCGCTGCTTTAGCTCAGTGTTCTCGTTTAAGAACGACGAAACCAGGCCTCAGATGCAACTGTTTACACCGGCGAAACCAGATGTTTGGTTCGCACTGGGCGTCGGTTCGAATACTACTCCGCTACTCCGTTCGAGAACTAATATCACACCGTTACGTTACTTGCGGGTAAATACTACTTACTATCCGCTGGGGATGCCGTCGACTAACGAGAAGCAACATTTCGTGTATAACGAAACTCTTCTTCTTCTTCTTCTTCTTCTTCTTCTTTTTCTTCTTCTTCTTCTTCTTCTTTTTCTTCTTCTTCTTCTTCTTCTTTTTCTTCTTTTTCGCTTAATCTCGCTAACTTTCCTTAAATTTATCCATGACCATGATTTTGATTCGTTCACCAAAATCGTTAATATCTCTCGCTGAATTTTATCTCGTTTCGAAATAGGCGATACCATTGCATTGCATCGAACGAGGGGATGGGAGGGGAGAAGAGCGGATAAAAGAGAACTTTCGGCGATCCCAACGTTTCCGATTTAATTAAAAAGCTAGAGGCGTGATTACGTGACCGTTTAAAAAAACGGGACGTAAAAACGGGACTTTAATTCGATTTTATCTTTTAATTGTGCCCGGCGATACAAAGAAACGTGCAAGTTGGATCGGATGGAAAGGATGGGATGGGGAGGGAAAGAAATTGTCGGGCGTTTTGTTTTCTCTGACACAGATTTAACGGAAGTACTTATGCAGCCCGGCACATTCGGAATTGCCGCGTGTAACCTCGCCCCTTGCTGCGGGGGGCGGACGTTTATGGTAACACGTGCGTGTCATAAACCGGGTGTTTCCGCGAAAAAAACGTGGACACGAAGCCGGTCTTATTTCGAAAATAAATTCATCCCTGATACGTGTCGTGATTCTGCCTCGGTTTTTTTTTTTTTTCTCGTGAAGAAAGAGAAAGAATTATTCTTCGACTTTAAAATTTGACTTTTCGACGCAAGAGGAGTAAAGTATTTATTCGATTTATTTGATAAACGAATTTACGCATTTAAAGCGATAGGATAAAATTATACGTAAAAATAAAATGGTGGTACGTAATTAAATTTTTATCTCAATAAAATACGATATTAATTTTGCCAAAAATTATCAAACAAAATATGAAATCCGTCATTTTGACGGGTTTGGTTGTTTTAGTATTAAATGGGATTAAACCGAGCTTTCATTATTCTTTAAAATTAAAACTCATTGTCGGTTTAATTTATTATTTCGTTATCAGGAAATTAATTGAACTCTACGATGGGATGATGTTTATTTAAATTTATTTGATATAGGATACAATATTTTTATAAACCCGGGTATGATTTTCCCGACGTGCGTGGAGGTACGAACTGTTCTGTTTCATCGCTTTAAAAAATTGTTCGAAAAATGTTTCTCTTGCAAAAAAAAGTTGGAGCTCTATCGTTAACTCGACGGATATTTTTATATTTATTCTCTAAACGTGCCGTAAAAATTTGTTACTACATACAAAATTCGGTTTATTAAAAAATGGTAATTTATAATTAAAAATCGAATACCATCACGAGAAAATTCTTCGAATAGAAACGTTCATTCAAACGGTCCAGAAACATCTTCTCATCCGCAATTTCTTTCTCGAAAGGAACAATGATCGTTCTTAAAAAAACGTCAAAAAATTGCGAGCAAACCGACGAAACCGGGGTGGACAATTTCTTATGGGATAAAACCCGTATGTGTGTATGTCTGCCTGTATGTTTTTAAGCAAACATTCAATTTCACGGTCGGCCGCATGACTAAATTGTCAAAATTTAGTAACAATGCGGTGGAGAAACACAATGGCGAAGAATCGTGGGACGGTCGAGGCGGAATAACATCCACGTAATGGAATATAGCGGGAGAAATTTAATTTTGCCTTACAAATCCTTGGCGTCTACACGGTCGATGTAGACAATTACAAGGTAATCGTTGATACGACTTGCAATTTGGCAGTCTCGGTTCAAACTCTCGTTGTCTTCGATCGTTGATCTTCGCTTCCGTGAAACACTCGAAGGATCGATCGGAAACTTTTCGAACGAAATTTATCGGGGGATAAAATGTTCGAAGGGGGGGGAGATCTTTGGGATATATTTTAAAACTCGATTCTTTCTCCCTCGTTTGAAACAAAGCGAAATTATAGCTTTGTCGCGAAACTTGTCACGATTCCATCGTCGCAGTTCCAATTAATTTCCGTATATATTCGCGCGAAACCAATAATTCGACGCGGGCGAATCGAGGGCGGGATTTCTATTTTTGAAAGAAGGATCAGCTGCATTGTTCCGCAGTTGGAAAACGGATTCACGAAGCAGGATGAAAGTTTTCGATTGGCTCAACAAACGGTTTTCGGGAAAAGGGGGTTGACGAGTTTCGGGCGGTCGGTGTGTAGAGCTCGTTAATGCGTCCAATCGAATTGGGCGCAATGTCGATTAAAATTCTCTACATTAATTATCGGACGTTAGATTGGAACGCGAAATGCAGTTAATTGGCAGAGAATGAAATTTCGATGATTGCGACGTGGATTGCCGCCTCTCGACTAACAAAAATCGATCCCCTCCTCCCCCGACGAGAAAAAAAAAATGTGGAAACTGGACGTTCCATCCAGTCATTTGAATATCACCGACTCTAAATTTACTCAGTCACGAGATCACTCGCGATCCGTGGTTAGCCTCTTGACCACTCCAGAGTTTCGATTTTTAGAATTTTAGTTTAAAATTTCTCGCCTTTTGATATTTTCTTTTAGGAAATGAATAATTCGGGATGAATCATACAAAATCTACGTATACATTTTCTAATATAATACAGAATTTGAGATATCGCAATACGCATGGAGAAAAAAATGGGGAAAAAATACGACTGTTAAGTAAAATATTTACTTAACAGAATCAGAATCGAAGAAACGTTCTAAACGCATGCTTTAAATTCGTGTGTACAAATATCTCGATATAAAAAAAGGGATAGAGGTTTAAATAGAGAAGAGTTGAACGATTCTCAAAACACAATTATCCTTCGAATATTTGTTCCCTTTGTTATTGTTACGTAAAGAGATACTGTCATCGTGTAAGATAGGATAGAAAAAACATTTTTATCGTTCTAAAAATTGACTCGTCACGGGAGACGGCGAGAGTTGGAAGAATTCTTAAAAAGATGGAGATGGCGACGCCTAGGCGGCCATTCCCCCAACGAGATTTGTGGGGAAAGTTTGGCAAAATTGAGTCGACGCGAGGCTTGATGAGCGTATCGTGATTTATGCGGTTCATTTCTCAGGTAGAAATCTTTCTCATATCGTGGTATTCGGGATGCGGGAAAAACTTTCCATTATTTCCATGCCGGCGATTCGTCGTCCCTGTTTCTATTTTTTTTTCCCGCCCATTTTCTAAAATAAAACGCAACATTTCTAAAATAAAACGGTTTTAGCTTTCGAGTATAATACGTTCGCTTTTCGCAATACGGATCGTATTAATTTTTAACGTGCCCGTTAAAAGGTGGATGGAATAAAATCAAAAAAAAAAAAAAAAAAAAAAAAAAAAAAAAAAAAAGAAAGAAAGAAAGAAAACAATACGAAAATTATATTAAATTTCATTTCGATAGAAATGGAAAGAATATCGATACCGATAAAGCCAATGAAGCTAATAAACGCGTGTATCAAATTTCGTGCACACGTTGTGAAATATCAAAAATGATCAAGCTGAAACTGGATCCCCCGCGTTAGCTGGCCAATTATTTCAAATCATTTTAAGAGATTTTTTTTTTTTTTATCGATCTTCACCCCTCCGCCTCGCGACTATCGGAATACCGGAGTGAAATTTCAACCGGCGAACGAATCGGTACACCGCTAACGCGAATTTCAAAATTCTAGAATTCCCTTCTTCCGTGTTTTTCCTCTCTTCTTCCACTCTCGCGTCGCATGGCGGAGGGGAGGGAAGAGAAGGGACAAGAGGCGCAAAAATGTAGGAGAAAGAGAAAGCGCAGGAAGCGCAAAAAGAAAGAAAGAAAGAAAGAAAGAAAGAAAGATAAAAAAGAAGAGAGTAAGGTGACGATCGAATATACCAACCGGAGAGAATCGTGACAGGCAGCAAGGCGCAGATGCCCAAATACACCAGCAACACTGTCCAAGTGTGACGCGGCTGCTGGCACAGGTCCAGCTTTTTCCCGCTCGGTAGGCCACCACCGATTCTTGGCCCCATCATCGTGCCTCGTGCCGCATAGTTTTCGCCTCGGCCACGTAAACTCGAGCAACGCAACCGGATTAGGATCCGGCCGCTTTAATAATCCCTCCTCCACGCCCCACGCCTTCCTTCTTCCTTCCTTTCTTCCTTCCCGTCTTCTTCCTTCCCTGTTGTTGTCCCTGCGTGACAAAGGGTTTCGCAACCAACTCGAAACGAACCGACTTTCCGCCACTAACATTCCACCATGCACACGGGGCCACCACACGACGCGTACACACAGATGAAGAGAGGGGGAGAGGTTTTTTAGAAATGGCTCGTTTCACTTGGTTCGCATCGTATGGACACTTTGAACGAACACTGCACCAACACTGTTACTATATGGTTATGTACACTCGAGCCTCTTCTTCTTCTTCTTCTTTTTATTATTCTTCTTCTTCTTCTTTTTCTTCTTCGTTCTTTTTATTCACGATAACCGCGGATAACTGGTTAAAGAACTCGAAGCAAGCCCGATGGATTTGGCGTGCTCGTGTGTGTGGGTGTGTATAGTTAGGCGCGCGCGAAAGGACGGTGTGTACACTTGGCGCTTTTTGCGAAGCTCGAGATAAGAGCTCATTTACCTAAGGATGTGCTCCCGGGCAAAAGTTGCAGGATGCAGTTTACAGGGGAATCTAGCGGAATCTTCCTCCAACGTTGCTCCTTTACAAGAACGACGCGTGGCTTCTCCCGGTGTAATAGTTTTTAACTGCATTTTTATCTCTTAATAAAACGTGCCAGCGTCGTTGTCGTCCTCGTCGTCGTCGCGCCTTTCCAGTTACCCGCGGGTGTATCGCGCGGGTAACTTGGATAGAATCGAGGTTCGATACGAGGAGTTCCGGATTAGATTGCCGCTTCTGAAAAATGAAAATCGTTCGGGGAATCGGTGGGATATTATTTTTCGTCATTAAATTTCGTTCCATCCTTTTTTTTTTTTTTTTTTTTATTTCTTTTCCTCCCTCCCCGATGGCCCTCTCTCGAAAGCGACACGCAGCGGCAGGATGTTTGAATATAAAATACCAGGTGTTTGAGTTTAATACGCGGCTCGCTATCGCAAGGTTAATTGAATCTAAACGTCTGTCGTGAAAATTGAACGATAATACCGTAAAAACGAACCGGTGGACGTTGAGCTTGATGGAATTGTGTCGCGATGATTTGCTGACACGAATCACTCGGATCAAATTTCCTGGATACAAAAGGAAATCAGAATTTTCTCCTCCTTTTATATTATATATATATAAAAAGAAAAAAAAAGAAAAATATACGAAATTGATTAAAAATCCATCGATATATCGAACATCGTTTCTGTTCAACGGAACAGAATTTAATTTGACGTGCAGTTTTTGTGAAATGAAAAACGGAAATCGTTTCAAAGATTTATATATTTTGTAGAGAAAATAGGTTAACTCGTTTCCCCCTTATTGAATTAATCCTCATCAGTGTCAAAATCCTTATGCATTTATTGGCGCTAAGTGGGAAGGCGCGGTGTGAAAACACAGTTTACCGGCACGGATCAACTTGGCTAGATTCGAATTAAAACGGATCCAAGTAGGTAATTACATCGTCTTAATTAATTCTTCAGACTGTCGGCGGATTGTAACCGTGTCTCTTCCCATCGTGTCGGTGGCACGAACATCCCCGACGACGACGACGACGACGACGACGACTTGTCACGTCGAGGCGAAGTTATTCCGTTCTCGAGAATGGAAACGTTTTCTTCGGGGCGAGGAACGTTAAATTGCACGTGCAGCACAATTGCACGACGCGACACACGCGACGATTTTATGCGTGACTACTAAGAGGGATGAAAGGGACGAAAGGGTAAAGAGAACCCGGTGTCGTGAATCTTAACGATCGAACGATTTTACTTTTATTTTCTTTCTTTTTCCACGCGACTCCTTTGAAATATTTTCGAAAATTATCCCCCTCTGATTTATTCCATACTAATTTTGAACTAATTTCTTTCTTTTTCCAGAAAATTTCCGGATCAATCATCGCACGGTGAGAAACGGGGACGCGAGAAGATCGCATTTGGAGCGCGGGATAATAGTAAAAATTGCGAAAAGGTTGGAAACTCGAAAGGAAGGGAAGTGGAAAGCTCTGTAGCAGAAGTGTCGCCTCGATGTCGCGCAATTTTTCGATCAACTTTCTATAAATACAGTCATTTGTCACTCATCGAGAGTACGGAGAGTCGAGAGAGAGAGAGAGCTCTGGGATGCTCGATAAATCATCATTGATTTAAAACGTCCCCTTGAAAAAAGTGCGATGTACCACCGATAAAATTTGATTTACCGTATCGAGGGCGTAGCGTACTCTCTACGGTGGCTCATACGTGTCTTATATTTATTTTAGAACGTCGTCAGAAAAATTACGGTCTGCCGGTTGGAGCTCGACGCCGTCTGGGGACATCGGTGGATCAATTTTTAAAGCCGCGCCATGAAAACCGGCGTGAAGGGTCGCCGGCGAGAACAATGACGATGCTGATGCCAGACAGTCGGTCGCAAATTATCCCTGCGAGGTATTATTAATTAAATAGGCTTGTTAACTCGCGTCTCCCGACGCGAAGAAATTCTACCCTTAGTTATAAATTGTTGACGTGTGCCGAGATATCTAATTTCTGAAAGAAAAAGAGAAAAAAAAAAGAAAGAAAGAAAAAAAGAAAGGGAAAAAATTGCATTCGATTTCGAGTGAAATTGTGTGGCGTTAACCTCCCAAAGGGTGTGAATTTGCATGAAAAAGTAAGTCGAATACGTGGAGTAATATTTTTCATACGAGACTTTTTTTTTTCTTCTCCGAATAAATCGATGAAAGTTCGCCGAGCTCGCGTACATTTACATGTAATACCATTTACGTCTACGGCTAACGGATAATTGAAAATTGCATCAAATTTGATATATTTTAATCTTCTCTATTATATCGCATTATATTATATTGCGCACGATGAATAGATTGCTGATGTTTATACAAATTCATTGTTTCGTTAATACATAACCGAATATGATTTATTTTGCGTACTAAATATTTTAATGAGAACTCCACTTTAGATATTTCATACATGTATATGCATTATAAACGCTCTTGTACACGTTCGCCCATTCGAATCTCCATAAGTGAATAAACAATCGTTATCTATTAATGAACAATTAAATAAAATTCCATGTATGGAACTGCGCGTTGTTATTCCGTAAAAAAACGCGGAATATGAATCGAACACTTATTATTACAAGTAATATCCGTATATACTAAAATGTAATAAAAATTAATCCAAAACGTAAACGCCAAACTTACGAATTTTCAATCTGAATATAAAACGTTTTCACAATTTATTCGACTTATTTTTTTCACGTAGCTTAACTTTTAACCCTTCTCCATCTCGCGGCGAGCAAACATTCTAAGAAAATACGAGTCGTTATGCGAAACCAAGGCGATCGCGTTGAAATTTCTAACGTGGAATAGAGGAGATAATTTCTCTAAGACGGCACGTTAATGCAATTCGAAAAGGAGAATTCCCATAGTTCGGTGGGGCGGTGGGCGTGTTTAAAACGTACGACATCCCACCGGTTGAAGATATCCGGAGAGGAGGGTGAAAATTACACGATGCACAGGTGTGGAGCGTAAAAGCTGGAGAACGGAAAGCTGGGCCCCGTATTCTCTCGTAATAAACGTATGACGCGCGAGCTATATGGCCACGAGGAGAGAGGGGGCGTAATTTCAAGAGTAAATTAAAATCAAAGGATTGTACATCGCGATACACCGCGTGTATCCTCGCCCTATCAGAAGAACAGAAAAATTCGAACGAGAGGTTAATGTCCCGACCATAAATTCGTATCGTTGAATTTTAATCCCCTTTCCTGGGGATCGTGCGCGCCTCGTTTCGTCCCCTTCGAAAATTGTTTCGTCGTGAAAAATTAACGAACGCGGGCTGTGCAGATTCGCGGGGGAGGGAAAAAAAATTGTACATCGTCGAAAGATAGATCCCAATTTTTTTTTCCGCGAAGAGATACACGGATCGATAGAGCAGGAGGCAGGCGGCGGTTGAGCAGATCCCTTTTGAAATCGGAATAAACGCGGTTCCTCCATGGAAAAAAAAAAAAAAAAAAAGAAGAGCGTCGAGGGACCGAGCGGAACCCTCGTTTTCGCGGAACGGGCATATCCATTGGAACGAGCGCTCGTCAAGAGCTGTCAAATCTCACGAGATCTCCTTTCGCGCGCTATTTATAGAGAATTCTCTGGTTCGACGGTGGCGAAGCTCGGTTGCGCGGCAGCTCGCGCGTGCATCGTTCTGCATTAGCCCTCTCGTTTCCTCCATCTTCTCCATCTTCTCTTTGCTCCTTCCGCGCGCGCCGCGCGTCGCCTTTCGAGTGGAGCGAGTGCAAAACCCTTCTGTCCGGGCGTACACATAATTACCAAAGTTAATTAGGGCTTTGGGAGATGAAAGAGAGTGAGGAAGAAGGGGAGGGTGGCGCGACCGGGTTTAGAGATGTATTAGCGGAGCGGAAAGAGGGCAAGGTTAAAATGCGTTGCGAAACGACCGAAATTGGGCGAGGAAGAAATCAAAAGGGGGGTTTCCCTCTGATTTGCGGGTCGTATAATTTTAAGGAAGAGGAAGTGATACACGCTTAAAGAAGGGCAAAGAAGATAGAAAGTTTCTTCGCAAAATTTCTCGAGCGAAAAGAATCCTCTTCCTTTTTCTACCACATTGTTCTTCCACGTCGTTTCGATTTTTCTTTCCGTCGGAATGCCGGAAAACGCGGACGAAATTTTGTACGAATGGAAATAGCCGAAGTTGTTGCAATTCTCGTTCCCCAGACGGGAAAAAATGGAAAGATAAGACCAAACGGGGAGGCCGAGCGGCCGCCCGACCGTGTAAATTTCACTTTTGCCCGCGAATTTTATTTCGACCCTGCTGTTTTCCCAACGACTGCGCTTCGACGCGAGCCGTGTTTGCACAAAGAAGTAGCCGCGTTGCACCCTTTCCATACCGCCAATTTTCCCCCGGATCTCTCCCCTATTTCGCAGTCACCGCGCATCCCGGCTCATCACCTCGCCACTCGACCGCTCGTGCAATTGGTTTTTCGTGTTCCACTCCACTCCGGTGTCCTCGAAATCCTAATTTCGCGTTTTTCACATTCGACCTGGCCAAGTCGAATGTCCCGTGAAAAGCATCAGCCTCGTCATCCGACAGAAACGAAACCTTCTATCCCTTCGTTATCCCGCCGCTAACGCGAATTCTCTTTTATCTTTCTTTCCTTTTTTTTTTTTTTTGCGGTCGAAAAGCGAGCGGAGAGAGAAGAGGAGAAACGAATAATCGTAATCGATATATCGTTTCTTCGAAACGAGGATGGAGAAACGAAGCAATGAAAAGAAGAGGGAAGAAGACAGAGCTGGTTTACCTCGATGTCTGTTTATACTCGCGAATTCCACTCGAATTTCCGGCATTACGGGGAAACTTGCCTGTCACCCGGATAACATTCCTCGAATCACTTGCACCCCTTTCCGATGACAAAAGAAGAAGAAGAAGAAAAAGAAGCACAGCCGTCAACAACGCCGACGAAAATTCCCCGCGAATTTTTCGCGAATCGCGGCACGTGAATCGATCGATCGGGAATCGAGGAATAATCGCGTTACACGCTCGACAGAGGTCCGCACGTCTTCTGCACTGCCGCGAGCGGGATTCGCTTCGTGGATCGATCGGCGAGGAGGATCGATCGGTGAAGGGAGAGAAGCGCGTGCATATGGGCGCGTGGTACCGGTATGGGCGTGTAAGAAGCACTAAATCCTGATGCCCCGTCCGCGGCTAGCCGGCCCCTCTAACAATAAACTTAGGTGAGAGACGAGGGAGACGGGCACCGTACGCAGACACCGTAGAGGAAACGGCACGCGTGACAAAGCGGCGCTCGTAGTACGCGCGGCGTGCGTGCGTGAGCCACACTAGCTCCGCTCGTGGATCACAACCACTCGAGAGAGCTGTGAAGAGAGAGAGAGAGAGAGAGAAAGAGAGAGAGAGAGAGAGCTCGTGTCTATGGTGTGGGAGAATGTCTGCGGGGGCTACGAGCGTGGAAGAAGCCGTATGCCGATCATCTGCTCGAGTTTATTGGGCATTAACGCGTGTCGTTCGTGAAACCGATCCGCTTTTCGACGCGTTTTCGACGCGCTCTCTCTCTTCTTCCTCTCGCTCTTTCCCTTCCTGTTGCTCCTCCCCGCGTTTTTTTGGAGGAAGTTGGCGAAAGTTCTCTTGAGAGAGAAGGGGGGAAAGAGGGAGATTAAATGGTAGAAGAAGAAAAAAATATCGATACGGAAAGATTAATAGTAGGAGCAGTATAGGGTAACGTTCATTTCCATGGTTCCAAACATTAAATTAAGCTCCGGATTGACATAGAACCCATTTATAGAACGCCCACGCAGCTGCCAGTCCCGCGCGGAGTGCACAAAATCGCCCGAAATACAGCCGCGAGCCAAAGCAGTGTTTGTTCCTCTGTGGCGTCCAGCGATGGGATCGAGTTTATCGCGAGCAAGTTTCACAAACTAACACTCTAATTACTTTATTTTGAGAAAAAGAGAAAAATCGAAATCTCGTGGTTTAATTTATCACTCGAATTATATTATTATTGTTCGAATTCGTATCGGATTTATACCCATCGCTGACGGTACGCGTTGAAACGAATTATTTTTCATTTTGGCCATCGGGCATTGGTACGGAGAACGGGTTGGTGGGCACGAAGGTTGGATACTAGACGAGTCGCACGATGGCTTGAATGGGTGAGGAAAGAATGGTGAGAGGGAGATTGGGACACGTGTACCGGCGTACGTGTGAACGTGCGGGGGTGGTGCGCGACGAGATATTATGCGGATAAAATATTCATGGTTATCGGGGCTCGCGATCGGGCACGCCTTTATTTTTCGAGATGAATAGAAATGGTGCCATCCCCGGGTCGGACACAAATTCTTTGCCCCGTGGACGACAATGAGGATGGAAAGGGAGGGCGAGAAGAAGGAAAGAGGAAGAAGGAATCGATGGAGAGCTATCGTGGAGAGCATGTGGTTTGAAAGTAATATCGATAACGCGTATTTATCATCTATCGGAGGAAAAATGAGATTTATCGAACATGGTGTTCTTTAACGAATATTTTTATCCGATGATATAAAAGTGTAATATTTTGGGGCATTCTGTCATCGATCGTAACGTTGACTTTTTTTTTTTTTTTTTTATTAAATATAAAAGGGGAAAAAGTTATGGTTATTCGATTGTTATAAAAAATCGAAAAATACTATTTGTATTAGATACGTAATTAATTCGATGCCATTTTATTCATCGGTTCAATCGATCGAAAGAATACAAACATTATTTCCATAATCATTTTTGCGAATCGATGTTATTACTTTGAAGATTTCAATTTGGGGATATAAACAAATCATATATTATGATTTCATCGTTCGAGTTGTAAATATTAGAGACCGAATTAATCCTACTGTTGCCATTTCAAAATATTTAGATTTCACGAATCGTTTCTATTATTCTGAGTGTTCCACGCGTATCCATCGACGAAGACAATTTAGTCTCGAAATGGAAGTCTGTAACAATCGTTCGTTCGAATATTTCCGCAATCAATTTGGAAACAGATCCCGCGGAATAAAAAACCAAGCTCGTCAAGAATCCGATTCAAAAATTGGCATCGTTAAATCGTAACCTGATACATTTCCCTCTTCAATTTTCGAATTTGTTCGATTTTTTTGTACGTCGTTATTAACCAGCATGTGTTTTTCAATCGAGTTTATACTCTGATGGGTTCCGATTCGTCCGTCGAATGTCGATTTTTTGGAATCGCTCGATACCAATCCAAAGAATTATCTCGTATCATTTCTCGATTATTATCCGTTCACGAACGATTAATTCGATTATTCGGCGTCACTGGTGATCGTTATTTAGTATCAAACTTCGCCAAAAAAAAAAAAAAAAAAGAAAAATTCCAATTAAACTTTCGACTCTCTTTTTATTCGCGCAAAGGAACAAAATCGATAAAGGATGATCGGACAACGAGGTAAGCGTAACTTTCGGCGCGGAAGAACGGTGATTCCGTTCAGTTGTGTTGGCAGGAAGTTTCGTTGGTTACGACGATGTTAACGAGCGACAAAGATTACCCCTGGCACCGCATGGCACGCATTATCGAAGGCGAAAACGCTCGACGATCTCTCCATTTCTCCGTATTTCTCCTCATTCGAGATATCGAATATCGAGATATTCGAGATTGGAGGAAACTGTTAACGTTTCCTAAACGAAACGATGAACGTGATCGCGATTGATCCTCCTCAAAGGGTTTAAAAGTTTAACCGTGCCCACTTCGAGGGATTGGAAACGTGGTGGTGATCAAAACGTAGAAATTTGAAATTGAAGAATATTTAGACGGAACTACGTTAACTGAATAAATTGAAATCGAAGTGGATTGAAGTTTATAATCGTAAAAGTCCGAAAGTTTAAATTGTAAAATTCGTAAGATGAAGTGGGGTAATTGGAGAAGCAAACGAGTGGTCGTAAAAGAATGTTTGAAACTGTGAGCTCTCCCCCCTCCCCCCGTGGGAGATGATTAGCCAGGGGGAGGAGGAGGAGGAGGAGGAGGAGAGGTGTAACGATATTCCGTTGAATTTAATTGGCATTTTTGTTACGTTAGACCGGCTTCAGGTCGGAATGATCCCCCAAGATTTGATTAAAATCCTAATTTGCGTGGCCGGAAATTAACTCGGTCGTGGAATATAAGTTTGCCGAATTAATTATCAACGGCTTGGAACTCATTATGGAACTATTGAAATTTTCATCAGAGTACAACTTCTATATTTTCCGGGCGCAATAATCCTTCGCGCTTGAAACTGAATTAAGTGCGCTTCCACGAAAAGCCGGTGAATTCCGGACGAAAAACGACGTAGAATCGAGCTCGTCGAACTGTAAAAGTCTACACCAAACGTGTGTCGATAGTGAATTTTGCTCGAGTAATCTTTGGAATGGAATTGGCAACTTTCGAATTTTTCTTTTCTTTTTTTTTTTTTTTTCCTTTTTTCTTTTCTCCACAAAGGGAAAAAAAATTGCATTCCTTGGCGAAAGTTGGCGGGAACAAAAAGGGGAACAGAAAGGGAGCAGAAGCCGGATAAAAATTCAATCAGTTTCGATGTTGTCCGCCCACCGTCAAATTAAATTCAATCCCATCCAAGTTAGTTACGATCTAAAAATTCCACGATCACAAATCCCGTAATTAAGTCGACTGGTGCCCGGAAATAATTGGCTGTATAATTGACCATCGGTCAGGGTGTGTAAATAATTACCTGAAAGGGAGGGAGGCAGTTTGGTCAAGCAGAAAATAAATAATTCTCGGCACGGTGTTCCCTAACGAGCTCAAAGAACCATCCGAACCACGAGCACGATGCACGTTCGAGTTTTTGCGCTTGATAGTCCCCTTTCCCCCCTCCCCCTCCCTCCCTCCCTCCCATTCGTAACTCGATAAACGTTCGAGCTATTTCGTCCTTCCAATAACTCGACTAATCGATTCTTTGTTAATCGAATAATGGAAAATATGATCGAGTATCGAGAAAATTTTACTATAATCACAAAAATAGCCATGACAATGTCGAAATTAGAGATATTGCATGGGATATTCTATCAAATGAAACTTAGAATTCGCGTACAATAATAATAAATAAAGGGAATGTGTTGGAAAATAATTAATAAAAAAAATACACTTGTCCATGAGAATTTTCCAAGTTTATTAATACAATGCTAAATGGAAATGCGTTATAAGAGTTATTTTTGCACTCTGTTTTCATTTCATTCGTTTGGATTATAATATACCGTGTTATACGTAAGAGGATTAACTGTAGGTAGGGAATAGACGTTTGGCTGGTTCGATTTAGCCGGAGATAATAAGAAGGAAAAACGAGAAACGGAACAAGAGGGACTATTATGCCCGCAGAGGTTGTCTTGGCAAATTCTATTCGGAGCCTTAAACGCAGATAATATCACGTATGCCAGTATGTGCGTTAATCACGTAATGGTGGGAGAAAGCTTCTACAATTTGCAGGTCGACGGCATATAATAATAGGGAAGAGATGTTGTAGAAACGCTAGAGGAATTTCAGCTGCTCTCCCTGCGGTTCCTCCCTCTCTTTCCTCTTTCTCTCTCTCTTTCTTTACACTCTCGCTGTGTCTCCACTACTTCTATTTATAATCCTATTCTCTTTATAAGCGCACAAGTGCGGAACGGTCTCGCGTGGATCCAAATTAGCCTCGTTATCACGATATAATTAGTACGAGTGCACGAGACCGGTACGAAATTCGGTGGACCTCGATACAATAATATTTCAACGACACTCCCGCCGTTATATTTTTCATTCTTGTTATAGAGAAACTCCCTCTCTCTCTCTCTCTCTCTCTCTCTCTTTCCATAACAATTTTTATCATTCGGAAACTCAATTAATAACGACTAATAATTCTCTAACAATTAGAATTTAAAAAAAACCCCTTCCCTCCCTACAATTATCTCCCTCTAATACGTTTTCCTGATCACTGGTACGCATATATATAACAATACAACAAGGTGAAGAAAGTCCATTCGGCCAGAGAAATGCAGGAAGAGTAACTAGGGCGAAAACCGGTCGGTTAAGGGGGTTGAAAGTGTTCGAACAAGGAGAGCGGTGGACGATGGTGATTACAGCCCACTCCGCGCGGGGTGGTCGAGTTAAACAGAGGCTGACTCGGAGGCAGAGCCGGTGCCGGGTACCCGCCAGTGTAATCCTTTGATTACAGCGTGTTTCGAGACTCGGCTGAATCACGAGGAAGCGCGTAAGGTGATATTCCTGAATGGTACGGGCGGAAGCCGAAACCGGGCCGCATAAAGGAGGATATACACAACGGAGGGGCGGTGGCTAGAGGTGGTGGCAGCTCGCAAGCGTGTCCGACCGCGCGGCCGGGTATCTATGTGGACGAGTACAGGGCCGGCAGACTGATGCAGGATACACGGGAACGAACCGTTGCATAGCGCATCCGGTGTACTCTGGTAATGAAATACAGTAACATTATATCCGCGATATTCATCCGCGACTCGGTGTGCGGTTTGCCGTTACACAAGCCTAAGTGAACGCGCGTTTGTGAGCGCACGCACCCGGAGGAATACGTGTCCAAGGGTATCGCGTGGCACCCGGATTAATCAGGGTTCGGGGAAACCTTGGACGGCGGATGATGCTTCCACGCGCATCGTTCGAACAGGAAATTAAGGGAGCCAGGTGATGCTTTCGCGGGACCACCCACGAACCTCCCGCGAATTTAAGGTTTTGTTGGACAGGAAATTCGTGTATTGATTCGTTGAATCGAAGGATTAGATTTGGAGTTCGATTCTTTTGAATCGAATATAAATTCTCTGAGAGATAGAATTTCGTTAGGTAGGTCTTTTGGACGTATCGTATAGGGAGAGAAGAGAATTTCTTTGTGCCAAATAATTATTTAGAGGTTTAGAGTTTAGATTAAAGAGTTTTCGTTTTTCAATTGACGGTTGGAAAGGGAGAATAATGGATAGATTCGAACGCATCGTGGTACAAGTTTCAAACAATATCTATTTGCACGCGAGTGGCGGGCCATACGGAAGCGCCATAAAGCTAATGATCCCTAAGTGATCCGTACCACGACGACATGATGACTGTTGTGTTAGGGAGGATGGGATTACAAGCGAATAGAATGGAACGAGATGGAACATCCCATCATTATCCAATGATCTACGTCTCTTTAGCGACGTGTATGCCACACCTCTTCGCCTGTTGCGATCAGAAACTCGACTCTGCTCGATTTATCTTCGATCGATTGTTTAATATTAATCGGTAAACGGGTTAATCTGCTTCTCGAGTAATACTTTTTTCTGCGTCGAAACTTTTCATCGATTTTTTCGAAACGTTTGGAGTATGGCGTGTCGTATATTTTTTCTTTTTTCTTTTTTTTTTTTTTTTTTTTCCCAAACGTTAGGGAACAGTTTGGGATCACAGTTGTTGCGATTTAACCGCAATATCCAATATCCACCACCCGCGTTTCATCACACGGTTTAACGTTATCGGGTATACACCCACTTATCTCGAGGGAATTTCCCCGCATCCTTGCCCGGATATAACGATCCGAAGACGAATTCAGCTTGCTCTCTCTCTCCCAAACGCGTCCATAGTGTTAACGTATCGGTATGTTTGGCGTCTGAACTACTGTACACCGCAAGATCGTGCCGGGTTATCCATCAGCCTCTATATCCGGTATATAGGCAGGCCACCTGTATCTCGCCAACAAACAAGATTCACCACCCCTTTATAGATCATCGAACGCGTATTCCAGCGATCCATCCACGCGTGTGTGCTCCACGAAAAAGAAAAAAAACAATCATCAAAACGAGAATCTAGATACGATCAGGAAAAAAGGAGTAACGAGAAAGATACGTTTAACCAGGAATAATTCGTGACTCAAATTTTCCGCCTCGTACAAGTTAACACTTTACTATCGGTTCATAAACGTTAAAAGACACGCGGTGAAACGAGAGAGTTATAAAGGATGGAAAGGAAATGACGATTTAAATGGTCGTATTTACGAAGTGTTGAAATTTTCGCAACGGAAGCGGCAGTATCCGGTTGTTATTTATACGCGTTTCCGAACGGAAATGCAATATTATCGATACGTAGGTAACGTAATAAATTATTACGCGCATTTTGTTGGCTCGTTGAGCATCTATATATATATATATATAAATTTTGAACACGGCCGCAATCGGCGGATGCTCTTTACCGTAGCGAATCGTCAAATTACATAAATTGAATTGTTATCGAGCATCGAGCAAACATCATTCGCGCCGATCGTTGGCGACGTTTTAAGCGTAATATCGGGTTTACGAGGCCGCGTTAATCCCGGCGAGAATCGTTCGATTGGAAAAAGCCGCCTCGAAACGCCTATTATTTCCTCTCCCCTCGCCTCCCCTTGTTCATCGAATCACCGGATAAGAACATAATGATCCTCCCACTCTTAGAGCTTACACAATTCAAACACCGTCTCTCACCGTCGGAAGGGACAAGGAGAAACTCGTCTTCCCTTTTCTCTCTTATCCTCCCGCGTAACAATGAAACACGGCTCTCAATCGTCCTCGAAGACGAACAAAGAATTGCTCATTACGTAACGTAAATATCGATCCTGATCTCAGGGGATCTCCTCCGCTTCGAGGCACGTTCGATCGTAGATCTCGACCGTTGTTCGGCCGATGTCAAAAGTATAAAATAATATCGAATGAAACGCCGGCGTAGATGGGATGGATTGGAGGACGACTTGGAGGTGGATATCACAAAGCGATACGCCGATCACCAACGTGTTGCAACGTCACTGCACAGTCATAATTCATAAGCAAAGGCGTCGCCTGGAGTCGTCGTGGCCGCTTCGCGAGAAGAATCGCTCGACCCCCACGGGATAATTTATGGGGTGCAAAATCCGCTCGATGATTGGCTTGTTCAATTTTTAAACGACCGCGTCGCGCTCCCGGGAGCATTATATCCCGGCAACCAATCGGCCTAGATTTTTCAGCTGACGCGAAACATCGCGGACAGGGGGTTTGAGGGTTTTGCGAGGGGTAAGTAAGCGAGAGGGTATCCTATCTCGAAGGACCGTGAATCGAAGACATCACTTTTGGAGACGGTTTCATTCAGATAAGAGGTGGGAAATACAATGGACTTTAATAGAATTTCCATAATTGAACCCGTTGGAGGAGAGTGTTATAATTCCTATATATATTTCCGAGACGATGAAAGCGCGATGATTCGTTCTATTTCTAACTCCTTCTTTTGGAATTATTCTAAAATTGATGGACTGGTAAACCGATAAATGGAGCGACGCAAGGGAAGAGAGGAAACGGAGGAATTGGCATTAATAACGAAAGATGGACGATTGAATTATTATCTCGGCCGACAAATGTACAGCAAAGAACTCGGGGATAGATCCCTGTAAGAGGATCTTTGGGTATCTAAAATATATTGCTCAAGTTTTCGAAGGGAAATTTAAAGGAGGGGAACGGTTTAATATATACCGTGTCGTTCGTCGTGCTCAAAATGGAAATTTATTCTCATTCTAACGATGCCGCGTGGCAGGAAATATTGTTCATCGTTTCGAAGCATTATGTACCGTTAAAGGTGAACGTCTATTTTTCATGCCGGGCTGAATCTACGCGCTCCCCCTCCGTGACAGGGACAAAGCAAGATGGATGAAAATGAAGTTCTTCTATATTTACATCCTCAACACGGCGTTGGCGGCGTTACGCGTTGGTCATCGCGTGTCTTTCCATCTTAAAACTGTGAGCGAAGATACCGATCGCCTTTAACGTATTTTTCTTTTTCTTCTTTCTCGAAAGCCATCGACATCAGCTCAACACAATCCCTCCGTCACACGTTTGTCTTAGTAGGAGTGATGTCTTTGGATAATTTATTTCGTTAATAGCTCGTCAAAATTTGATCGCGAGCGGTGTCGTTAAGTATACGAGAAGGAAATCCAAATAAGGATGATTCTCCCGTGTATCAATATTTCATTGGAATTAAGTCGTTTTGACCACGCAGAGATGAGCATTGGAGCGTTCGCATAAATCAACTTTCTTTCCTGAATGAATGTTGCGCTAACAACGGTTTGTTCTCTTAAATTGAGATATAGTTGGAGGGAAAGAAACGAGTATACTCCGCGTCGAACGAAATCGAGCGGGATAATATCGTTGTTACGAAATCAAAAAATGATTTATGGGCCGACCTCGTGTCGTCCCTCGAAAACATCGAGCTCGTGGTTTCCGGAGATCTAAAATAGAAATCGAGGATAACTTTCGAAGCGTTTTCGAGATGTAGCGAGATGAGATTAGAATCGATTTCGTTAAGTATCGTTTGTTTATTAGAAATGAATGATTTAAAATTGGAAGGACGAAATCGAATGGGGAAACATTTCAAATTTCGATTAAATCTGTTCGAGCATTATTCGTAGCCATCGCTAATGGCCTTTACCAAACGCTTTCCAACCTAACTATAGTATCAGCCTATAAAACGCTACCTTATATCTTTATTACCTCGTCTAAGGAACCCCTGCTATGCGGTGGCTCACGTTCGACAGCTTCTATGGATATTTCGGCAATTTATGTAGAAACCTGGGGAAGTCTGGAAGAAGGGAAGTCCGCGTCGAGATCACGAACGATTCGTTCGTGACTACACTAATATCTTTATTTATAGTTATTGCTAAAAAAAAAAAAAAATAGAACGAGTCAGCTTGCCACCCTCTTTCAAAAATATTCCATTATATTGGACAAGGGAGGATTACCCTATCGAGGGTAATATTTTAAAGATTGATAGAAATAAAAAAGATTTTCGAATCTTCGGTTTATTTATTCATTCATACTCTAAGTACAAATTAGAAAGTAACAAAACGATATTGAACAATGTATCGATAAAATTAAGTGTACGATATTGTACGATAAACGACTCGGTCGATTCGATAAAAAGAACTCGTTATAAGAATTGAGAGACGAGAATTCCGGAACGATGGTGAACACCTTGTACATGAAATGTTCCATTACATCGAAACCACCCCCTCCCCGCAATTGCCAGTTCGCCAATTCGGACAGTCAGTATCGATAAAAAGCGCTCCTCCGCGCCGGAAGGAAAATCGGCCGTGAACGCTTTCATTGGACGAAATCGTGGTCATTGTCGTGGGCATTAACCCGATTTCCACGGTTGGACGAGGTAGTCGTTCTCTCGAACGAGAGAAAGAAACAGGAACGGAAGGACAATGACGAGGTTCGTCGATGCGATCTTTCGGCTAATAAAAAAAAAAAAAAAAAAAAAAAAAAAAAGAAAGAAAAAAAAAGGGAGAACTATCCTTTCCGACTTCGTCGATCAAACTGGTAGTTAGATCAACGCAATCGATATTGATTCGACGTGTGAAACTCGTGTATCACCTAAAGTAAAAGGTGTGGAAGAGGACGAAGGATGGAGGTGAGAGAATGATATATAGTGGCGGTGAGGAGGAGAGGAAGGAAGAAAAGAAAAAGAGGATGAAGAGAAAAACGGGGTGGTAGCCTTTTATGTGCGAAGGAATTCAACGAATTGGAGCTATTGAACAGGGTGTAATGGACGAATGTAATGCACAGCCAGCTCGTACACCTTTCAGTGAGAAGAACACCGTCACACCCGAAAGAGACCCGTTCAGGAATATCCAATCCTTTATTCGTTATTGCACATCCACCAATATAGAGTGATTATAGCGCCGCGCTGAAGGAACTTGTGGATGGTTGAGTTAGCCGCGTGTTTCCTGCTCGTTCGTCATTTTTAGTGGTCGGACCTCGCTCGCTCAGGTATTAAATTATATTTCACCCGGTGATTAACGGCCCCTAGGATGTATTATTAAACCATAGGACCTCGTACGACGTGGAATCCTTGGCGGACAAGATCGTTCGAGCCCCGTTTACCCTCCCTTCGCCGCCCTCTTCTTCTCGAATGTTCTCGCTCTTACGCGATTACGCTTTCTTGCTTCTCGTACTTCTCCTCTCCTACTTTTTATTTTCCCTATAATGCGTGCCACCGTGAAATTACACGGGAGAAAGTTATTCAATGAATCGAAAAATCAAATTATAATGATTAAACGCTTGGGCGGCAATGGACGGGGGTTAAAATTTAATAATTAATACATTTTATATCCCCCTTTGTGATATGTAAATTTAGTTAATCGGACGGTTTTGAACATTAAGCCTCGTTATTCAAACATATTTCAAAGTAATCCTCGGCGAAGATTATACATCATTTACTGATTTAACGAAAAGCGTGTTGCTATGAAACGTGAAGCTCTCGGATATATTCAACGAAATTTTCCTGATTAAAGATCAAGCTTCACGGGGAACGTAGTCTCTTTGAATTATTCCCGGCGACGCAAAACGTGCCGCGCACCGTTTATTTCCAAAGTTATACACGCGATTATGAATTTACATGTTCCGGCAGGTTCGAATTTAAGAGGTTTCTGAATAATTAGCAGCTCATTCCGTGCACGTTCATTGCGCTTAAATACTAAAACGTACTCTTGTTAAACGAGCGACAGAATTTCCGCAAAGTGCGCGTGATACTCGCAGCTTCGCTTTAATTACTACATACGCCATAAAATGAAAAATATTGCGTGACAGCATAAATGATGACAGTGGTGTAAACCGCGTTCTTCCCTCACTTTTAATTAATCACGAATCGTCTATTTTTTCCATCTGCGATCACGTCATTTTCGTCATTTTGTATCTTTCGCTTTCCTTATTTTTTTTTGTGTTGTTGCGGGGAAAAAAAAAATCAAATCGATACGATCGTTTCGAGTGAGATGTTTTTTTGCCGCGACCAACACCATACACAATTTGTAGTAATTTCACTTGGAAACCTTCTATGGCTCGCCTGCCAGTGACAACTTACATAGAATCGCAGGAAATGCGCCGCACATACACGATCCTGACGTCGACAATTTACACTTGTCCGAGCTATTGACAAGAGAAATTTTTGCGTCTCGCGACGTTTTCACGCCGAGAAAAATTCCGTACTCTATAACTGAAGGCCGGACAAGGAAAAAAAAAAAAAAAAAATATTGAACTTAAATTCAATGTTAAATAACGAACGCGCAAAAATTTTTCTCGAAAGACAAGTTATTTCCATCCACTTTGCATCCTCCTCTCGAAAATCTCGCGATATTTCGAAAACGTTAACAGGGATTAAGATTCGGTAACAGTGAATCAAAAAGATTCATGGCAATGGTGTACGCGTTTCTCAAGGCGAATACAAGTTGTTAGGGGGTTGGTTCGAAGGTTTCGCGGGAGTTATTCTATTTCGAGACGAGGCAAGTTTTGATCGTGCACCGGGCAATTACACGTAGAAACGCGCGGGAACGTATATATGTATTCGCCACGCATACGACCACGCTAATTACATCGATTCGTACACCCCCGGCTACTGCGAATCCAACGAGTAATTTATAACTTAGGAAGAGGTCGTAAAGGGAATCGTTACTAATGATATCGTAATACCGATACCAGGCGTCGTGTGTTTAACCTGCGTGCTCCACCGTTTGAAATATGAACGAACGATCCCCACATTTCAGATAAAACAGCTCGTGCTCGGGGAATGGAACTTCTGTGATTAAAATTATTTGAAATTCTATTCCGTTCCAATAGAATTCGTATCTAGATTTTGGAATGATTAGAATGATTAGAAATTGGAGGAAAGAAACGACACGGCATGTATGCGTGTATTATTTTATTATCGAAGGAGGAGAGGACGTTTTTTCGCTTTCGTGGAGGCACGCTTTATTTAGAGGCACTTCTGTTTTAAACGCGCGATTAATGGAATCGCGTCGAGGATTTTTTTCGATGAAAAGTAGACACCGAAAAGGTTTTCACTGTTGCGGGACAAGTTTTACCGCAGGGTTCCGTGCGAAACCACGAGAACAGAATTACGAGATGGATAGGAAGACGCGAAAATCGATTAATGGATGAACTGTCAATGCGGTTTCACGACAAGTAATCGATATGGCTCTTTTATTAAATCGACGCTAACGGTAAAGGAATTCATTGAACGTTAAATTTCAGTCGTTTGGATCACAACTACATCAGCGTTACGTAATTTCCCGTTAAATATTCCCTCGGAGGACAATTTAAATTTTATATATATATTTTATAGAATAATGGATATTGCTTCTATCTCCTGGCATGTTAAGATGAAATGATAACGAAAAAAATTTTTTTATAAAGATTTATTTTCTTACATTATTTTATACATATTTTTACATATTTTTTTATTCATTTAATTTTATTTAACATAAACTTTATTCATAATATAAATATATTACGTTGTAAGGTCCCTCAGTGACTCCATTTTGATGTTTTATCACTGGAAAAAATATAATTGATTAAATAAAATATAATTAGTATTATTTCTCTTGATATAAATTAATAAATAATTGCAAATGTGATACGATAATTATGATTATCATGGTCGAACAGCAGCCATTAAAAATTAAATGAACACATGTGCTGAGTGGGGAGCACGTGACTTTGACAGTTTCGGCGGGAAGTCAGTAGCACGTGCGACAGCGTGAATAGTGGATGTGTCTATAACCTCAATTCTTGCGCTCCGCAAATAAACACTTAAAATGTTGAAAGAGTATCTATTGAAAAATCACCAAATAGAATTGAAGGAAGTTTTGGATAATATTGATATCAATTGTTATTATTCGATTTATGTTAAGTGAGTATTTTGCATTTACATTTTTTTCGTATAATACGAGATATTGTACGAAGGATTTTTTTTTTACAGTTTTGTATCATTGTTCGAGGATGATGCCGACGTTGCACAAAAAATTTTGCAATATCCTAGATATTACTTACCATTGTGCGACGAAGCAGCGATAAAAGCTCAGGAAGAAATAGCAAAACCGAAACAAATTGTTAAAAAGAAGGTGATGCCAAGATCTCGTTTAGTTATTAAAATTTATAGTATTTTTATAATTGCGTTTCTAAAATATATTTGAGATAGGTACGTATTAGAATTACTGCTGTGCCAGTTACATTAGATCAAGGGCAAATTGGACAGCTTGTTTCAACGAGTGGCATTATCGTTAGGATCTCCCAACCAAAAGTGTTAAAATCTGTTCAAAGATATTATTGTAGAAAGTGCAAACATATTACTTTGGCTAAAGTTAGTTGAACATGTTATAAACATTTTGTAATTTATATTAGCAGATAATTTATATGATATCTATTTTTAGTATGAATGGGAGAGACAAACTTTTGCAGATATTACAGATTGTGAAGAATGTCATGCTACAAAACTTAAAGTTTTAACTGATTTTGATTTGGAAGATTCTTCAGATTGTCAGGAAATAGGAGTACAAGTATATTATCAATTTAATTCGATATTTATGTTTCACTTGTTAACACTTTATTAATTTTTCAATATTTTTTTTTTTTTTTTTTTTTTTTAGGAAAAGTGTAAAATAGATACAAACAAATCCTTGACTGAGGAACTTAGGATTATTCTATTGGATGATTTAGTTGATAAATGTAGACCAGGAGATCATGTTGAGATTAGGTATTAATAATTATTAACCTTTGTATGTGTACAAATTATCTTTTCTAATTATAATCTTATGTTATACATCTTTAGTGGTGTTGTGATAAGAATTTGGGGTCCCTTAGAAGTTGGTGAACGTTTAGAAGCGACAACCATGATGTTAGGTAATAGCATTACAGTACGGCGTAAAATATCCGACACATCTTCTTCTCAAGAAATGAGAGATGTTTTTAGAAATTATTGGGAAAAATATAGTGATAATCCTTTACTTGGTAGAGACAATATTCTTGCATCTCTTTGCCCAAAGGTATAGATTTATTGTACATAATTATAAAAGAAAATACCAACATAAATTAATAATAAAAAATGCAATAATATTACATACAAATTATTTTAAGCTTTATGGAATGTACACTGCAAAATTAGCACTGGCTGTCGTTTTAGCCGGTGGCGTACCAAAATGTAACGAAAGCGGTAATTATTCTTTATTATCATTCTTTTTATTCTTTATATAAAATACAATGTGTCATTATAAATAAAAAAAAAAGGAACACGTGTGCGTGGAGAACCTCATCTTCTTTTGGTCGGCGATCCTGGAACTGGTAAATCCCAATTGCTTCGTGCAGCATCTCGTTTGGCTATAAGATCGGTTCTTACGACCGGTGTGGGATCGACTGCAGCTGGACTCACTGCAACCGCTGTTAGAGTAAGTAGACGCATACTATCTTCTGTCCTTAATAATTAATATCTGTATAATTTTCTTTATATACATGCACGTTAGGATTCAGAAGGATGGCATCTAGAAGCTGGGGCCCTTGTATTAGCAGATGGAGGCGTCTGTTGCGTGGATGAGTTCACAACCATGAGCTCACAGGATAGAACATCCGTTCACGAAGCTATGGAACAACAAACAATATCAATCGCCAAAGCTGGATTAGTTAGCACGTTAAACTCAAGGTGTTCAGTGGTTGCAGCTATTAATCCATCCGGTGGCCAATTCACCGATGATGAAGAATGGGAAACGAATTTAGGGGATCCTCTTTTATCTCGTTTCGATTTAATCCTGCTTTTGAAGGACAATAGGAATTCAGAATGGGATAGGCTGACTTCGGAACATATTTTAAAGGCTGCTTACGAGACTAAAGAGAACAATGCTCAGACGTAATCAAAATCAACTATCAGTTATTGATAATTCGTAACATTTTAAATGCTCAATTGAAATAATTTTTAATTTTACAGAGACTCGAAAAATCATATGGAACTTTTAAAAAACGAAAGTTTATGGAAAGAGGATACTTTGCGAGAATATTTAGCATATGTACATTCCCTGCAACCAAAATTAACGAAGGAAGCGGAAATGATACTTCGAGCGACATATCTTTATCACAGGTGTCATCCAAATAGGAGAGAAGAGAGAACAACAGTTCGACTTTTGGACAGCCTTATTCGGTAAAGAAATACAAGATATATAAAGATGTTTTTAAAACATTTAGCATAGAAATTTTCTTTAGATTAGCCGAAGGACACGCTAGATTGATGTACAGATCGGATATAGAAATCATGGATGTTATATTCGTGGCAAAATTAGTTGGAACTGGATCTACATCCGAGATTAATCTTGGTTGTTCATTTCCAATAGATCCAATTGCAACATATAAATCTGAAGGTACGTTTTATATTATTTTGTCGTATTATTTTTTCGGCAATTAAATAAAATTTTATCAAAGTTAAAGATAATAATATTTAATCTCGGATCAAGATCAATCGGATAACAATTTTGAAATTTTAGGTAAAATACTATTGAGGACTATTGGTTTAGAGAAATTGGAAAATTTGTTATAAATATTTTAAATATTTCTTGAAGAAGTTTTCTTATTCTAATTATTGGAGTGAAAGATCTTTTTTTTTTTTTTTTTTTTTTTTTTTTTTTTTTTTTTTTTTTTTTTTTTTTTTTGAGTAAATTAAATTTTTATTTGTCACTTTTATCTTTGCTGCTTACATAAGTACAAATGTATCAGCGAATATTTATAAAATTTAAACAACATTTCTGTCTTATTTTTCATTTTTTATACAAAACGAAGTAATCTATTATTCATTGCTATATAATAAAGATTGTGTAATAATCATTGCAATCAATTTAAACATCGTCATATATGTAAAAATATATTTATAGGGCAGAATCTGTTTTATTGAAGTCTCAATAAATAACAAAGATCCTTCGACCTCTCTTTTTCCTATATTCCCGAACATTTTACTTGATATAAAGTTTCCAGTTCATTGAGACATTCAGATACACCCAATAAAGTAACAGCAACGATATAACCCAATTTTCGTACTCTATAAATAATTTATCGATAATTAATAAATAATTAAACATACGTAAAGTATCTGTTTTGTTTTCTTTGCAAAATATTCCTTATGTATATATATATATATATATATATATATATACATATATATATATAATATATATTTATATGTATATATAGTTTAAACTTTACAAAGTGATAGAATATTTTAAGGACCTAAGTAACAAGTATTTAATAAAGAAAGGCCATATATTACACGTTGTAAGGAATGTATAGGACGTTATTAAGACAGGCAAAAAGATGCCCGATTTCCATACAATTAATAATTAAATTAACATTTTATAAAACAATAAAAAATTAAACTCGTGGACACAATATTTCTACGTGTTATTAAGTTATTTTGATTTTTAACAAAACCGAATATTTTCCGTTTATATAAAGCCATACATGATTACAACATCATGATTAAGAATGCCACTAAAATAAAAGCTAGCAAATATATTGATGTATAATATAGAAGCAATAATATAAGAATTAGTGATATGATTATTGATAGTTTGTTTTTCTATTATGTGGTAAATTATTTTGTGATTCATTTTTAATTAATACAAACGAAAAATGATATACACGCTGTGTGTTAGATAATACAAAGACATACGTACACAATACTGTGTGTGTTAATCAGATTTAAAATACTGTTAGAAAAAGAAATAGATAACAATAAATCATCTGTTAAAATTAAATTCGTGAATAATAAATTTGCTGAAAAATGATAATAATTTTTTCTCATAAAAATCATGCACAAATACAACTTTAAATGCACCAAGAGAAAAAATCATTTCTACGCCTGAGTAAAATACTATAATTTTTTTCAATGCAAGAATAGAATTTTCTATGGAACATTATAATTTCGAGTTCCATTATGCACATTAGATGCACTGAAACTAACATGATCTATCAGCGATTTACTGAGCGGTAAAACGTCAGAATACCTGAAGAATAAATCCTGGATTGTGACGAAATCACTTTAATAGCGTGGTTGATTAGCAGCGTTAGCCATTTGGGCGCGTACAGCATTGGCAGCAACACTACTTGCTGCATTTTGTACATGTTCATTGCGTAAGAAAGTCGTCGCGAATTCTTGTTGTGCTTTCGAAACGCTTGCATCTGACGAGCGATATATGCGATGAATCTGAAAAATATGTGTATATATATATATATATATTTTTTTTTTGATTGCTTATTATTTATAAAAAAGTTATTTTTAAAAATTACAAAAATTTTACATTATACCTTGGTTAATAATAACAGATCACCGAACGCAGCGAGAACAAAACAAAGGGCAATAAGGAGTAGTAAAAACCCAACAAATATTCCTTTAGCTGTGTTATCAAACATCGTGAAAGCAACTATAATGCCGCTATAATCATAGAAAAGTAGAAAAATTAAAATATGATTGAAAAAAGCATAAATTTGTGTTTCAAAAAATAAAATATTACCAAGTTCCTGAGCCAGGAATGCCTATAGCTTGAATTGCTGTGACGATTAATTGAAAGAAGAAGACAAAGAAAAATACCATGAAGTTAAAAGAGCTATCATTTCTGAAAGGAAAAAAATTATTTAATAATTATACAAATTTTGAAATATTGATGTTTAGTCAGTACATACTTGAAAGCTTTGTATGCTGGTCTAAACCAGCATAAAAATGAGAATGGTGTAAATAATATCAGATATAATATTCCAAGACCAAATGTTGAAAATCCTCCATTACATAAAAGTAAGATGAATCCACCGATAATATTAAGTATTAAAACACAACCATGAACTGCAATTTAAAATGATTATGGGAAACTTAGTGTGGGAAAATTATATATTATATTATATAGTTACAATAAAACTATATTTTAAGCATTAAAATTAATTAAAATACATTCAACTTACACATCCATAAACGATATAGCTGTCTGACTACCTTCTGAAAGTCTGTATGAATTTCTACATCAATATCTTGATAGAAGCAAGGTTGAAAGCAGCATTTATCAGGTAAAGGAGGCCAGTTGTTTCTTTTTGCTATAACAATTAACCATTTTTAATTGTTATTTAATAATGAAAGTAATATCATATATATATTCTTTATTTATTGTGCTTACGATAATATGGTGTGTTCCTCATATCTTCCTCTGTTCTTGTTTTCCATTCTGACTCTGATCTTTGCTAAAATACAATAATTGTTCAAAAAGAATATAATATAGCATTAAAATCCAACATAAAATATTATGAAATATGTTACATATAAATATTTACATCTGAAGTTGGGGATATTGTGCTGCCAAGTGCTGTATTCACTGTTTGTTGTGGAGTACGGGCATAATTAGTTGCTGGAGGTTCTTGGTTCGAAGGCTGAAGTGTAGCTGGTTGCTGTGTTACTCCAAGACCTCCATAGATTGGAGGATTTGAAGCACCTCTAACTTGTGCTGTTCCTTGTGAACCTTGTTCTGCAAAAGGATTGTAATCTTCTAATCCTCTGTTAGCTGGAGTAGAAGATACAGCCCTTCTTATTGCAGGATCCTAATTAAAAAAAAATCATTTCTATTATATTACAATCAATCTCACAAAGAAAATTAGGTATGCTATATTTAAAGAATATATATTTATAGAAGACATCTATATATAGAATTAATATTCAAGAAATTCATTTATTGACATATCTCTTTCAATGTAAAATCGATGCAACATTGTTCTATTTACAAAATTAATAAAAGAAATTTTTTACATTCAAAAAATATTAAAAATCATCCTTAACATAAATAAAAACACATATATGAAAAAAACTTACACAAAATTTACAAATATTAAGGAATTAATATATTAATTTCAAGGTATAATGAAAATCTTTACTTATAATCATCGGAAAAAATAATAATAATGATTAAATTATACACGTCTATTTCCATTTGCAATTTTAGATGCAATATTGAACAAGATGCAATGTATTCTTTGGATCTAGCCGCTATATAATTTGTACTTACCGAAAATGGATCATTGATATTCGGTTCCCCAAAAGGATTTTCATCAAAGCCAGACATGTTAGCAGCCGTTCACTGAACCACACTCCAACGTATTGTTGAAAATAATTAAGACTTTAACGTACTCAAAATAATCTTATCTAAACTTGTCTATACTTCATGATCCATTGCGCTGCAGTTACCTACGGTATTGCCGGTATCTGAGTCATATAGCTTCTTACACATAAACTAGCTGCTGCCACGTCTAATCCGAACATATTATGTATAGTTCACATGTTCAAACTTAAGTTTATATCAAGTTCCAAGTCAAAAATAAAATCCAATAAAAATTATGAATTTTAGACAAATATTTATTCAAATATTTTCTTTAATATTTTATTGCATACATATTTTGACATTTTTTTTTTATATAACAAAAATAATCAGGAAATATAATTCACATTCTCATTACAAGATAAGATTCGAAATAGAAAATTTTTGCGATTTCAGCAAAAAATATTACATTAGTCATATATATTATAGAATTAATAAATAATATATTGTTGCGAGACAACAGCATGTTTCAAGTCTTGGAACTTTAACGAAACGTGAGGATTGATTTATAACATGAACATATAAAGCTATTTTGAAACGAAAGTTTTTAATTTTTAATGATGCCCCAAGATTTCTCGTTTTTTACAGATGATTATAAATCGGGAATTCTAAAGTATAATTCAAAAATAATTTGTAATAATTCTTTTGATTGCAGTTCTTATCTAGAGGATCTCAGACGATCTCAGGATCTCGCGGGTTTCATTCCATAGATCACCTCATCTATTCCAGTAAGAATATTCGGCATTGCGAAGGGGATATAACCATTAACGAAACGTGAGGATTGATTTATAATATGAACATATAAAACTATTTTGAAACGAAAGTTTTTAATTTTTAATGATGGCCCAAGATTTCTCGTTTTCTACAAATGATTATAAATCGGGAATTCTAAAGTATAATTCAAAAATAATTTGTAATAATTTTTTTGATTGCAGTTCTTATCTCGAAGACGACTCAGGATTTCGCGGGTTTCATTCCATAGATCACCCCATCTATTCCAGTAAGAATATTCGGCATTGCGAAGGGGATATAACTATCAATATATTTCTTGATTCATTTCCCAAAAAGACAAAAATTAACAATTAAAGATGCTGCTACGATACAATTGAACAGAATAAGCAACAAGAGAATAAATTCAATCATTGGGAGAATGAGATCGACCGGCAACATTATCTTCAACAAACAAAATTCATTCATCAACAGCATTTATTGAAGGAAGCCCCCACGACAACGTGTAATGCGAAATTCTTTTAATATATATATATAATGTAATGTAATATATATTGTAAAATTATATAATGTAATGTTAATATAAATACAATATAATTGTATAATATGTAATATTATAGTTTTATAAATATGTAATTAAAATTATATGTAAATTATATATATTTTAATAAATATATATTGTACATATATTTTCTATCTTTTTTTCATTTCTTCCTTTATTTCCTTCTTCCTAATAAAATAACCATTAGTTTAAAAAAGATCTTAGTTTAAAAGGTAAATATAATATAGTTAAATATGTCAAATTTTATAATTACTATTAAGTAAAATGATAAAAAAACTGTTATTTTCGGAAATGTAATATTTAAAAAGGTAAGTATAAAAAAGGTAAATATAAAAAGTAAGTACATATCTCGAAAAAAATAAAATTTCAGAAATTCTTGGAAATAACATCAAATTCTTGGAATTATCGAAAAACATCAGCGAACGAAAATTTTTGCTAAAAATTCGATTTTGTATTAGGAGAACATAAGTTGATAGGAGGTCGTTCGAGGAATTTTTCCAAGAATTTTAGCAGTTCCTGGAAATGACGTCAAATTCTTGGAATTATCGAAAATCTTCAGCGGACAAAAATTTTTGTCAAAAATTCGATTTTGTATTAGGAGAACATAAGTTCATAAGAGGTTGTTCGACAAATTTTTGTGGGAAATTCAAATTCTTGAAATTATTGAAACTTTTGAATTTTTCAAACAGTATTACATAAATTTAATATTATTGAACATTTTAGACACCTGGAAGTTAAAATTTCGGTTTGTATACAAACATTGGAGTGTTTATTTACATTTTCAATGTTTATTTACATTCTCGGTTTGTTTATTTACATTTTGCAATGTTTATTTACAAAAATTTTCGAAAATTTGATGAATTCTGGGCCTGAGAGTTGAATTTTCGGTTTGTTTACAAACATTGGAGTGTTTATTTACATTTTCAATGTTTATTTACATTCTCGGTTTGTTTATTTACATTTTTCAATGTTTATTTACAAAAATTTTCGAAAATTTGATGAATTCTGGGTCTGAGAGTTGAATTTTCGGTTTGTTTACAAACATTGGTCTGTTTATTTACATTTTCAATGTTTATTTACATTCTCGGTTTGTTTATTTACATTTTTCAATGTTTATTTACAAAAATTTTCGAAAATTTGATGAATTCTGGGCCTGAGAGTTGAATTTTCGGTTTGTTTACAAACATTGGAGTGTTTATTTACATTTTCAATGTTTATTTACATTCTCGGTTTGTTTATTTACATTTTTCAATGTTTATTTACAAAAATTTTCGAAAATTTGATGAATTCTGGGCCTGAGAGTTGAATTTTCGGTTTGTTTACAAACATTGGAGTGTTTATTTACATTTTCAATGTTTATTTACATTCTCGGTTTGTTTATTTACATTTTTCAATGTTTATTTACATTTTGCAATGTTTATTTACAAAAATTTTCAAAAATTTGATGAATTCTGAGCCTGGGAGTTGAATTTTCGGTTTGTTTATAAACATTGGAATGTTTATTTACATTTTCAATGTTTATTTACATTCTCGGTTTGTTTATTTACATTTTGCAATGTTTATTTACAAAATTTTCGAAAATTTTGAAAACTGTTTACGAAATACTTATGTATACTTACCTTTATTTATTTTCTATATACTTACCTTTTTACAGCTACTATTTTTTTGTTAATATATTTTTTCAACATTTTTCTTAATTCTAAAAATACTTACCACTTCTTATCTTTTACATACTTATTATGATTACTTATAATTTTTGCCAAAAATTCGATTTTGTATTAGGAGAACATAAGTTGATAGGAGGTCGTTCGAGGAATTTTTCCAAGAATTTTAGCAATTCCTGGAAATGACGTCAAATTCTTGGAATTATCGAAAATTTTCAGCGGACGAAAATTTTTGCCAAAAATTCGATTTTGTATTAGGAGAACATAAGTTGATAGGAGGTCGTTCGATGAATTTTTCCAAGAATTTTAGCAGTTCCTAGAAATGACGTCAAATTCTTGGAATTATCGAAAATTTTCAGCGAACGAAAATTTTTGCCAAAAATTCGATTTTGTATTAGGAGAACATAAGTTGATAGGAGGTCGCTCGAGAAATTTTTCCAAGAATTTTAGCAATTCTTGGAAATGACGTCATATTCCTGGAATGTCTAAAATTCCTGGAGAAACAAAAATTTCAGCCAATTTTTCGACTTTATATTAGGAGAACATAAGTTGATAAGAGGTTGCTTGAGAAATTTTGCCAAGAATTTTAGTAATTCCTGGAAATGACGTCATATTCCTGATATTTCTGAAATTCGAAAATTTTATAAATTTTAGGAGTGGGGAAATAAATAGAAACTTCGGTTTGTTTATAAAAACTAATGTATTTATTTATTTTTTTAATTTTACATTTATATTTTTGATTTGTATACAATTTTTAAAATTATCGAAACTCTTGAGTGAACGAAAAATTTTGTCAATTTTTCGACTTTGTATTAGGAGAATATAAATTGACAGGAGCTCGCTCTAGATATTTTTCCAATTTCCGCAATTCTTGGAAGTGACATCAAAGTCTTGAAATATCTGAAATTTAAAAAATTTACTTATATATTTATAAATAATCACCTTTACTTATTATTTTATTTACTTACTTTTTTACCGCTATTTTTTGAGACATTAAATATTTTTCAGCAGTTATGCACCATACTTGATTTTTTTTTTTTACTACAATTCAAAGTAAAAAGTAAATCAGCTAATAATAATAATAATATAAATCATTCTTTGTAAAAGAATATTAAATCATATAAATTAAGAAATCAATACTTTAAAAAATAATTAAATATTTCCTAAATTATAAAAAATACAATAAAAGAAATACACAAATACAAACAAAAGATATGGTATGATATGTACAAATTAAAAACTTGTATGTAAAAATTTACAAAAAATATATGTACCATAATATTAAATATAATATGTACATATATAAAAGAAAACTATCATATATATGTATAAATATAAAAACCTAAATATATATATAATATAAACTTAAAATTAATTAATTTAGTAAATATTAGATAGATTATATGTATTTAAAAATTTTTAATCAATCAGTTAGACAGATAAGATAAAGATAATCAAAAAATCTGCGATGTTTCTTGGATCTATGATTGTTATCAAGTAAATACAGGAAAGAAGATAGTTAAAAAATAGAATAGAATAGTGCTATCAATAATACTATGTCAATAATGTAAGTAATAAATAAGGACAGCTAATAGTGAGAAAAGAATAAAAATAGAATAAGAATTGACTGTCAGCGTCATCTTTTGAATATCAAAAAAATATTAATCTTTATGAATTAAAATAAGATAAAATAAAATAAAAATTAAATTCAATATCATTTCTTAAATATTTTTTGAAATATATTTTTGATACTCAAAAGATATTCTCGACAATCAATTATTATTCTATTTCTATTCTTTTTCATTATTTGCTATTCTTGCCTATTAATTTTATTAGAGATACTTTAGAGATATGTGATTTTAGAATTTTTATTCTATATCTATCCCTCTCGCGTTATTTTCTCATCTGTATTTGCTCGACGAGCAAAATATAATTCATGGATTTAATAGATAGCACAAATATATATTTTATACATAAATTTGTTTTCTTATATATTTTCTATTTGTTAACTTATCTATTTTTAAATCTTAAATACACGCAACGGATAACTTTGTAATCTTAATTTCTATTTTATGGAAAATAAAATTAAAATAAAGCGGATTATTAAAAAAATGTAATAGTTAAAAGGGATGAAATAATAGTAGTTTTATATAATAATGACGCACGCGCAAACTGTTTGATAGAACAATAGATAAAGTTGCGTTATGGTAGCGAAGCTACCAGTCGCTATGCGCTTACCTTTATACGTGAAGTGTCTTTTTCAATTAATTATTACTCCGTGCCGTGCATTTTTACATAGGGAAAATTGTTGGAAGAAAATTCTATTCGAATTGTCAAATGTATCTGAAAATAGATAGAGAGAAACTTAGAATATAACTTTAATTTCTTTCACGGCAATGAAATGGACGGAAGGGACGTGATTGTTTTAAAATATGTAGGTGCATTTTCCATTCGTTGAAAAATAGAAAAATTTTGACAGAGAGTGATTAAATAAATTGTAATAATATAAAAAAATTATCTCTATTATTAAAAATATATAAAATTTAATTACAATGCTCGTAGTTATAACACTTTAAAGTTGATATTTAAATCAAAAGTTTTAAAAATATATGTATAAATTGTCAAGCTAAAGATTAAAAATTTACTTACAGAATGGATGTAAGTTCACTGGTACCAGCTGGTTTTCAAGGAAACCAAGTGGATCTGTGCGAGATCCAGGCTGGTTATAATAAATTTTCGGAGAACTTGCGAAAATTCACTCCACAAGCCATACAGTGCGCGATCTTTTGCGGTGGTTCTAGGTGCAAATATGAAAACTCGAAAGCTTGGCCTCCTGTGCACATGGCAATACAGAACATCTTTTCGCATTGGTAAGATCGTAATAAAAGTTTATGAAAAGCTACAAATTTTATTTTTTTTATAATCTCTCTCACATCCTTCTCGAATAATAATAATAATAAAAAAGCGAATATAATAATAGACGTACTTTCATTTATTTTCTATATCTAATATTCAAATAAGATTTTGCAATTTTAATACGGTTCTATATTTATTCGTAAAAGAGATTGAATCGATTATTATCATGGCGTGATAGACTTCCTACTGTGAACGAAATTAAACTCAATGTCACGTAACATGATATGTGGGTCGTAAAATAAATGGGAATGGTAATAATAAATTTGGTAGCATTGATTTTCTTCAAAATTGTTTGTAACGCCAAAATTAATAATCTGGTCAAGCAAAGTGATTAAGAATTCGATGATGTTGATGTTCTTTTTTTTTTTTTTTTTAATATATACATATGATGAATTAAAATAATTGAGAAAAGATGTAAGGATCGATAATTCTTCAGGGTGACAGACGAGGTTCTCGCGATGGCACGACCGAACACTGCACAGATAATAAAAAAAAACATAATTGCACAATTTCAAGGGTGGAGTATAAAAACTATAATAAACTTACAAACTCCGGGCGAGCATGCAAGCTGTGGTGGCCCTCTCGAAGAAAGTGGTTTTACTTACGATCCGAATGTCTTCATGAAACATGGCAGTAGGTATTAAAAATAGTACGATTTAAGCGATATAATACGAAAAAGGAGAAAAATATTTCATCATATAAATATATATATATATATATATACATTGAAAAATTATCACAATATGACTATTATAAAATAAATAAATTAAATTAATTACTTACAATCTCCTGATTCTAATTATACACAAAATATTATAAAGAAATCTCGAAATAAAATTGATTAATCGAATGTGTAATATGAAAGTACAATACCTGTTTAATCACGAAATTAAGTTGCACGATGAAATGAAAGCTAAGATTGTTCTTGTCTAGCGAGTAAACTGTATTCGTAGGAATTAGTTTCGATTCTGGTGAGCCAGATCGAAGAAGAACATGCAATGCAGCAAAATCGTGTAACTATGCGGAATTTTGACACTCGAATATAACGATCGTTTTCCGACATCTCTTTTTTTTCCGATTAAAAAAAAAAAGAGAGAGAGAGAGAATAAAAATTAATCGCGATCTAATAATTTGTTCCAGTTTATTATTACAATTTCGCGTTGAAAGATTATGGGGACGCGACCATGAGCAAACTTCTGGATATGGTCAAGGTCGTGGCCTTCGCAGTGCAAGAGGGAAGAGTGGCAATTCACTGTCACGCTGGTAAATCGATTCGTTTTGATAAATGCACCGACTAAATTTTTATTTTCGCACAGTTATTTTTAATCAATAGATTTACTATAATCTTTTAACTATAATCTGAAAAAATACGAATAAATAAAAATAAAATATAAAAAAAGAAGATAATAGAATCAAATAGATCAATCTCAAAGATATTTTTTTTTTTCGTATTGTATAAGATAAAATAATTGCTCTATGGATTGAAGATTTTATCAGAGCAACGAGCAGATACGTACGGTTCCTCTTATCGCAATCGTCTAAGCGAGTCTTTTAATTCGGGAAAGTATCTATCAAAGTTTTAAACATTTCTTCGCCTTTCGCACATCTTTTATCAGTGATTTCCAATCTTTGAGTGTATCGATCCAAAGACCATGTGTCTAAAAACACGTCTAGCCAGCGTGGTGGTTGTTTGTTGTATTACGTGCAGTAACACGGTACATCTAAATTTTTGCATTCATTACAATATTCCAATATTCCTTGAACTTTTGTCCGACAACCACGAAATATTGCATCCTTCGTGAATTGAATGAGAAACAAGCAATAATTTGCAAACTATTTGATATCGTATTAAAATGATATCATAAAAAAAAGATGTACTTCGAATTCTCAAAAGAATTTGTCGCAGTTATTTATTTAAATTTATTTTTATGGATAATGTTATGTTGATGATAAAAATATAATTTTTATCATCAAACTTATACTTGTTTATTTCACTATGACTACAATAGCCTAAACACTGTTACATATGCAAATACGAAGGGTGAACTGGCAGGTTATTCGGCTATTATAAAAGAGGGTCACGTTTTTAACGTGAAAGTTGCACGAGAAACTTTCCTGTTGATAGAAAAAAAAAAAAGAAAAGATAAAATATTCGAACTATTTTTTGAAATAAACAGAAGATATCCAACAATATACTTAACACTCTCTTTTCCTCGTGATTCCATGACTAATTGGATGGAAGCGTGTTTCTCTACCATAAACGTTCTTCAGTTTCAATTCTTTAACAAAATTTACGGGCACGAATAATGGATAGGCGGTGATAAGAAATTGGGGCGTAACATCGGGGTTTCTAACATTTACCAATCCTATTTCAAGATATGTATATATATATTTATATATCTTTCAACCCTGAAAGTTTCTCTAAAAATATTCTTCGAGAATACGAGGGACAAAATCGTATCGTCGAACGATTGTTTTAAAAGATTCGAAAATCTCGACGCAACTTAAGCTCGATCGATTCGTTTATTCCATAATAAAGAGCCTGCAAGCAATGAATATTTAATGATCATAAAAGTTACATTTTCTTCATATTCTTCATATTTTCCTCGCATCTGACAATCGATCTACGAATACTTGCGAGACCTGTTATTATGCGCACGAAGTTACTTTGTTTCTGAATAATATACTCTCCCGTTCATAAATATTAAGACATTCGAAAATTACGATAAAATTACGATATCCATACAATTATTGAAAAATAAATAGAAATATTAACAGGAACAGTTAAATATAGAAAATTAATTAAATAACTTTGAATAATTAATTTTCCGATTATAAATTTAAGATTAATTAGATAAAGGATTTAATGAAATACAGGTAATCTATTTTCAATGTATAGAATTATTTTTAAAACGCGTGACAGCGAATAACAGATAGAGAGATAACAATACAAACATCAATATTGATTAAGATAGGAATCGAAAGATGGAAGAGATGTAAAGGGAGGAAAAACATCATTTAAAATGTATAATTAATCGATTTCTATTGTATTATTACGTTAATTTATAACCTTCCTAAATAATAAATTCTTTAATTTCATTTCTTTCTAAAAATTCTAATACCTGTGAACGGGAATATAACAAAGAAACACGAATATAATCAGGCAAATACAATTTTCCAATTGGAATGATTTTACTTTCGCGATTTCTTTTGTGCGTCGAACGTTTATCGCGATCAAATTCTTTGACCAACCAATTCCCCGATAGCGTTATCAAGCGACAATTTAATTGAATAGCCAAAATTCCGCGCGTACCTCGCGTGTGCATGACTCACCGACTTAATTACGCATCGTGGATACGCAGATTGGCCAGAAATGGACGTTCACCAACGAAACGAAACGGCTTATGGTTATTATCGAGTGATTATTCGTCGGATACGTCATAACTCTTGTTAACCCCGGAAACACAGTTGGCTACGATTACAAGTTCCGCTTCCGATTCACGGTTAGAGCACGAGCAGAATAATTTATTTCTCGAATTAGGCACGATCGATAGACACCCGAGACCTTATCTATCCTTTAAACAATTAAATATTTCAATTCTCAAATGTGTGCGGGACTCGAGATGTTGCATCATGAATACAATAAGTAGTTCGAGGTAAATTTAAATTTTTCAACGAAATGTAACGCGTTAAAAAAAGAAGAAAAAAGAAACGGATGTAGAAAAATAACAAAAATATATTAAATGGATTGTATTTCTAAAAACTGGAATATTTTCTATATCGTAGATTTGTTTCCAAATTGGGGTAAAAATTGACGATTAAATAATGATAGCGGTTCAAATAATAATAGCGTGGATCAAGTGAGACAACCGCTACGCTACGTGGAAATTTGTCGACTAAGCAATTAATCGTACAAAGTTCAGACAAATTTATAGGACACGTATCTTTTTCAGGGTTGGGCAGAACCGGGGTTCTGATCGCGTGCTACCTTATTTACAGTCTTCGTGTGCGAGCGAACGATGCGATACGGTTCGTTCGCATGAAACGGCCATCCGCGATCCAGACGCGTGGACAGATACTATGCATCCAAGATTTCGAGCACTTTGTGCTTCCACAGATGATAGTTTTCCCTTTGAACAGCACGATAGGGGATCGCAAGCCTTGCAGCCTGCAATCGTGTCTCAAAAAGCAGCACAACGTTCTGCACGGATACGAGCAACGCACATTCAAACATATTCCAAAGGTTTCTTTTTATCTTTCTTAATTATAAGATGTAAAACGTGTCCAATGGAGGGACGAGGCGAGATTCTCTGTCGTTAAATTTACGAAATTAATTAATCCCTTAGATCGTGTTCGTGATTTGCGAACGGATTCTTCAACTGTGCGATTGTCAAGAAGATAATTCTCCCTGTGAGATCAAGTATACGATCTCCAGTACGCCTTTCACGCAAAAATTTATATCTCACATTTTGGAAAAGCTGAGGGACAGTAAAGGGAATATTAGACACTCTTATTCCTGGACCGAGTCTCTAGCTGACTCTTACGATTATTCCAGTAAGAAATCGAAAGAGAAACAAAATTTTTAATACGATTAATACGAGATCACGGAGGGTTTGAAAATTTTCCATTTATTCTTGATTTCGTCTAGGTTCTATAAAAGCGTGTGCAAGTGGCAGCCAAGCATCTTCGAGAGGCACCTCGAATGATATTGGTAGATTGAGTGATGTGTTCTGCACCTCTCCTGACACTCCATCTTGCGATTCGGTGTTCCCAGGTAGTCCAACCTGAAATAAAGTTATTTAATCAGTAAAAGATTTAAACTGAGAGACTGAGATTCAAAGTATTATAAGGAATATATATATATTTTTTTTTTATAGTATTAGATGATAGTTGTATGGATGATGTTCTTGGTGATGGAATTCACGGGCAAGATCTCGTAGACAATGATTGTTACAAGGAAATTCAGTCTCATATGAATTTAAAAGTTGCTGCTCAAAATATAACTCTTCAAACTGTGACCACTGACGAAGCCATCAGAGTTTTGATCAGAGATAATGCCATTTTATCTGAAAAAACGAAGAAACGTATCCAAGATTATCAGGTAGAAAAATAAATTTAATTTCTAAAAACTTAATATAATATCGAAGAAAAGATTGAATTATCACGTGGATTTTTAGATGGATCTAAATCATAGATCTACAGCTTGGCAGAGACTTCAGATGGAAACTGACTTGGATGTCCTCTCAGGATTATTATTCGAATGGCTGGAGACATTAAAACATCCCTTATTGGACGTGGACAGTCTGAGTTACATCGTCGTCTGGAGTTCCAAGCCTGAGAGATGCTTAGAAAAATTGCCTAGTTGCAATAGATATTTATTGGAATATATTCTACGATTTATTATCCGTTTAAGACCGATGACGGTAGAAAATCAAAGTTCCATCACGAAAAGGTTTATAGCCACGCTAACGCAACAAACGATCTGGATCAAGAATGCCTTTTATCCTTCCAGTAAATATTATAAAGAAACATTTTCAACGTGTATTTTTCATCAAACAAGTGAAAGCGTATATATATTAACTTGTTATATATATTAACTTGTTCGTCTATATCTGTTTAACTTTGAATTCTATGCTATTTACGAACGAATATAGGAGTTTGACAATATAGCAGATATTTATATTTATACTCGACTGATATGGTAAACTGAATAAGCAATCTCTATCGGTGATTGTTTCATATTTCATGAAGGCGTGACCATTTCTGCGCACGTTTGATATAAGTATCCTTTCTTCACCAGTATAACAACACGACTGATCGGCAGAAATATTGATTATGTCTGGCATGTCACACAATTCTATTTATATTATTAATAATTGCTGATGTACATGTGATGGAATAAAATACGAGAAACCTAGATATAATTTTATCTGACCCCTGCTTTCGTTTCGCTTTTACAAGATTTTTCATCATTGTTAATGTAATTCGTATTAATTTCGTTGTGTTACAGATAGAAATTTCCAAAAGTTACGACGAGGAACAGAGGCTAAATTGAACGAATTTTTCATTAGACTGATGAATTTGATAGAGGAGGTGAATACACAAGAAATGGAGAAACCATCGTGGTCTTCGAAATGGGATTTGGTTTCCACTCAATTGAAAGAAATGGAAACAGAAGTGGAACACGAAATATCTAATTAGATTGTTTAAGATGATCGTAGAATAGCATTATAATATTTATTTTTACAATGTTCAATGATTAATTGTACAAATTATTCGAATAAAGAAAAATATTTTAGTAGTAACAAGTGTTTATTTCTTTATTAAAAATAAAAAAACACCTGAGTAATATTCTAAAAATTATAAAAATAAAGATAAAAATATAAATTCCTATTGTATTACAAATGAACAAAAAAATATATTCGATATTTTATCTTACTATGATATGATATCGGTTGGAGATAAAAAAAATTTCCTCTTTTCCGACGGATAATAAAATAAACCAACAGATGATAACAAATTTAATAAAAAATAAAAATTTTATATAAATAAAATATAATTTATATCATAATAATAAGTTAACTATGATTATAATAACTTCTAACATTTAATGAAACTAATTGAAAAGATCAATATCTATTTGATCGAAAAAAATTTAACTAACGATTACTAATTTTGTTTGCAATTCTTTTATTTAAATATGACAAACAAGGAATTCGGAAACAAACAGTTTAGACAGCTTTGGATCCTCATGTTCACGAATTGCTGTTTTATTAAGTATGTATATTCTTTTCAAGACGATTCTATTAGATAAAGACTTATTCTAAAGCTTAATTCGAGCTAGAAAATGCGATTTCTTAAGTGTTCTATTTACAGTATGATATAAGTCCTTCTGTGATCTAAACACATATAATCGTAGACACATTAATTTACGTGTATAAATCTTGACGTACCTAACAAGATCATATCTTTTTTTTTTTTTTTTAAGCATATACAAACGATGTCAGTCTTATACAAAGAAAGTACAGTGAAAATGATAACTCTCGTTACTTACAATTACAACTACTTATAAATCGATAAATTGCTATCTCGCTACCTTTTTTTTTTTATAGAAAAAAAAAGGTCGATGAAACAGTTCAGAGATTGAATTTCTTTTAGTAACACATTTAATTTCTCGGTAAAATCGGTACATTTTTACAAGGCAACTTATCATACAATACTTAATAAAATAATTCAGACAATAAGGATTCCTAAGAATTTTTCAATGACCTAAAGAGCTCGGATTTTCAGATTTAAGAACTTCCTCGTTTTCATACGGCACAGGATAATACTGAACAATTCGAAATCGTTCGAGGAGCAAGAAAAGTTCAAGACTCGAACGCATTTTCTGTATACATACATTGTTTCCTTTTCCACTTTTTCACTCTTCTATTCAAAAATAGATTTTTTTTTTCCCCCACGTTCCAATAATCCAAGTAATTTCATACTTGTTCCCCGAAAATTTTGAGTGAACACATGCAATGCAAAGAAATAATTTTAAACAAGTTATTTCGATTCGCGAATTTATCCTCAATAAAAATAGAAATTTTCTATCATATTCTACCTATGATAATAATTTATTGCGTTCAAATCTACAAGAAAGGAACACCACAACGAACGAAAATATCGATTCAGCACTGTTCACTCGATACCTCTAATTTGATATGATCGCGCTGGTTCGCTATTACTTCGTAATATAACGAACGCGTCGCAAAGTTTTATTCATTGACATAACAGAAAAGAAAAAAGAAAAGAAAAGAAAAAAAAAAAGAAAGAAAAAAAAGAAAGAAAGAAAGAAAGAAAGAAAGAAAGAAAGAAATCGCTTCACGAAGTATTATCTGAGCCGATAAAATGTGAAGATTCGATGAACCAGTGAATTAATAACGCTAAATCCCGTCTTTCGTACGCTTTTCGTACGAAAAATTCAAATATTCGTTAATTAATTTTTTTTACAGACCTATACGAAAATATACAACAAACATAACAGGGAACGTTTAAACATGTACAATATAGAATATTCGTAAAATAACAGCAATTACTATACAAAAAGAAAAAAAAAAAAAAAAAAGAAAAAATTCGTGAAACGAAAAAAAATAACCACGATCTTCGTGCTACGTGAATCGACTTTGAAGAACTTCGTGTCCACTCGAAATCGATCGATCAAACCTTGTCTTTGTTCTTTATTTATTTTTTTTTTTTCTTTTTCACCTTTATTTTTCTTCTCGTCATTCATCTTTTATTCGCGACACGACCAATCGCGATACGATAAAACGAGAAAGTTTCTTCGTTCGAGCTGCCGGCTCGTGAGAATCGACGGTCGTCGCTTTTTCTTTATTTTCTTTTCGTTATTTTTCTTGGAAAAATTTGAGATTTCAAAAGTAAAAATTAAATGCAGCCGGGATACGCGCAATGTATTGTATGTACGTGTTATGTATGTGTATGTGTGTATATATATGTGTGTGTGCATGTTGTTCGTGTATGTATTTATATAATTATATTTATATTTATATATATATATATATAGATTTTTATATACCACACTATCGATAAACTCATTCATTCGCAAAATGACACAATATTCGCAAATCCCTAATGCCTCGACAAAGTTCTTTTTTTTTTTTTCAACTATGTACAGAAGAATCTTTCTATGTTATATCGAGTCCTTAAACCATTATACACAATACATGTAGACTTAGATTAGTAATAGTAGCATTACGTGAAAGCGAGCCCAAAACGGTTCCGGCCATTCGCCATTTTTCACTTTATCATCCTTGAACACTTATCTTTACTTTCCACTGCTATTTTTCCCTGCTATTTATTTTCTTTCTATTTACTCCTATTCATTTTCTTTTTTTCCTTCTATTTTTATAACATCCAATGTTCGATGACGCACGCGACAATTGTACACACTCGCACTACGCGTTTTCCTCGTTTGATCCCTTTCTCTCTCTCTTATTGAAAAAATTTTTTTCAATCACTCGCCAACAACGAGTTATGGATGTCGAAAGATGATGGATCGTGAACAAAATGGAGAATCGATGGATAAAAGGGAAATCAATGTGGACGATAACTTAACCATCCTAAAAGCTAACCACTATTTTATTTCGCGGAATGGACACAGACATGTCTAACACGCAGGAATGAACGAATTGTTAAAAAAAAAAAAAAAAAAAAAAAAGAGAAGAAAAAAGAATATTAAAAAAAAANNNNAAAAAAAAAAAAAAAGAACGATCGCGGCCACGTCGTTTCCAGATAATCGAGCGACACGATCGAAAAGTTTGAAATAAATTGAACCGATCAAGCGCTAATAATAAAAGATTGACACGATGCTTCTCGTCATGCTAATATTACTAATTGGAGTCGAGCTAATATAATCGTAATCGGAATTAATATCTTTCTAACGAGAATAAAACGCAAAGGTGTCACAGACGACGTCGATCGACGTTTCTTACGACCGGCGATTAAACGATTATTGTCGCCCGTTAAATGCTTAAAGAACGATCGATCTCTTCGCGGTTCCACGTGTATAATAAACGAATACACGAAAACGATGCACCACCCCACAGCGACGGAAGAGTATGGTTCGTCGAGCAATTAATACCCTGACAATGTAACGGAGCTCACCGATCTCTAAATCTATCTACAACACGTTCCCGGGAACGAATATAATTTACAAAAATATTACAAACAAACGTGTATATATACCATATATATACCATGTATACATATTATATGGCTACGGGTTTCGAACGGAATAATATCACACACGATCGTCTCCCGGTCGCTGCAGCGCGATTAAAAACGGCACGCACGATTTTTTTTACATACATTTTAAATGGCGTCAACGACCATTGAAATAATAAATTACGATTCGATACCAAGCGACCAACGAGCGATATAGAACTCCGATAATTCTCTATCGTACCGACCTGAGCACGCTTTCGTTTAACTCGTGTGTTCATGTTTGTGTATTTGTATGTTTATGTATGTATGTACGTATGAAAATGTGTTCGAACGCGTGTACGTAAAAGGGGGGGGGGGGGGTCGAAGATCCGACGAGTAACGGCCCCTCAAAATGTTTATCTTCTCGTTCCTTTTCGATTTTTGGACGCAGTCCCAATTTTTCTAAAAATTCGGAACCGAGCTTGAACTTACGCGGGACTAGGGAGAAAAAGATCGAACAGGGGGGGGAGGATTTCTCTTAAGGATCTGTTGGATGGAGAACGAAGAACAGGGCCATCGACATCTAATTTCCTTATAATTTCCGAGATACGTATACGTAATTAATATATGTATATGTATATGCGTACAGAGTAATTTTAATTTATTTATAAGTGCGTTCACGGCATCCGCTTTCTTCTTCTTCTTCTTCTTCTTCTTTTTTTTTCTTTTTCTTTTTCTTTTACCTTTTAATCCCATCATTTTTCGTCACTCCTTCTCGACCGACTGTCCTCGATCTCGTTTTCGTTACTCACAAATTCGTTCAAAAATTTCACGACGCGAACGAATATTTTCGTTTGGTAAAACTATGAATATATTTGTAGCACCGGCGTGTACGTTTTATCTCGACGCACACGAATCTCATCGACGTCTATGATCGTCGATCGTTTACGACACTACTTACATTTAATTTGCCCTAAACTATACAGTGATTAGCAAGAGGGCAGCAAACGGGTACGCCGGGATCGGGATCCGTGTTTCATACGCGGACATACGTATGTTTTCCTTAAGTTTAAGTTTCACCTTTGATATAAGGAAATTAATTTTCCTTTCCTCCTTTTTTCTTTTTTTTTCTTTCTTTCTTNTTTTTTTTTTTTTTTTTTTTTAATAGACATTTTTGATACTCGCAAAATTCTTAATTTACCACGAACGATATATTAAAGACTAAAGCGTCAGTCAGTTCCCGCGCGTACCCAGAACACTGCCCACACCACAGCTTCTTTATTTACTCCTTAATTCCAACCTTCCCTACCTGTTCGCCCCCTCTTATTATTATCATTATCTTCGAGACATTCTGCGTGCCCCCTCGAACGCGTCTTCCTTCTTTTTCTTCTTTTAACAGGAAGAATCATGCAAGAAATTTAGAAAAAGTGAATAGTCTATTCTGTAAAAAATGATATCGATCGTAATTACCTTTCATCTAAATAAAATATTCCTTTCCTTTTCTTTTTTTCCTTTTTTTTTTTTTTTTAAACATCTATCCAAATTGGTCCAAAAATGATAGACGCGATTAGCACACGCAGAAACGCAACCGTACACGCGAGTGCTGACACGATATCGAAAGCGGAAAACGAGTCAGGAGCGGGAAAAACACTTCTCTTTTCCCCTGTACATTCGTGAAAGGATCATCGGTTAACATTTATTCGCCGAAACGCTACGAATAATCGCGGATGCTATTCGTTTTCATCTCAACGATTCACTCGTTAATGTACACGAAAGAGAAAGTGAGAGATAGAGAGAGAAAGATATATATATATATATTTTTTTACCTATATATATATATATATATATATTTATATAGAGATATTAACCGCGGTTCCGAAAAACGAAACGGAATTGGAGAACATAAAATACATCGTTGTTCGTAATTGCTTGAGTAAGGATATGGATCGAAGGATCGCGCCGCCTATATCACGATATTCGCCGATATTTCTCTCGAGTTCGACGTTTCGTCGCGATCGATCACGCACAGTGTACGTTTTTCTTCTTTCGCCTTTACCTTTTAAAAGCCGCCTCGATAAAACGTATCACGGCCTTGGATATGATAAATGGGGATTCTCTTACGAAGGAGGAGTGGAGGGCTGGGTGGTCCTGGCTGGGCCTTCGTTCATCGTCTTCTTCTCCTATTCTTCTTCCATTCTTCTTTTTCTTCCTCTATTTCTTTCTTTTCCTCTACACCTTTTTCCCCCCTCTCTTCATTCATTTCATACATTCGCGCGCCTCTGGTTCTTCCCTGATCTTGGCTCTCTATCGAGGAGGAAGAGAAGCTGCTTCTTATTCTTCTTCTTCTTCTTCTTCTTCTTCTTCTTCCATCACGATCTGTACTTCGACGCGACAGCTCGAATCTATTCGCTCCTCGAGGTGCGATACTACGCCTCGATCTGATCCTCCGGGGTCATTATGTCGGGCGCCATCGACAAGTCTTCGGCCATGTCCTCGTCCTGTCCGGAATCGTGCCCGTGACTCTCTGGATACTCCCTCTCGTCCACCTGATCGTCATCACCCTCTTGGTCCGCGGGCGCGTCAACCAGCTCTCGTTTTATTAATCTCGTCAGTTTTCCACCCTCCGGGCTTTGGCCCTCCTGCTTTATGTGCACGGCTGGTTCATCCAACGGTGACCTGTCGATTTTGCGGAGGAACTGCTCGGTTTAATGTGTTCCAATCATCGTCCACGGGAGGCTCGAGGTATTTTTTAATTGGCGAGATGGTAGCGATCGAGAGAGACAAATTGGACGTAGCAACTTTTTACGGTGGAAAGTTTAAGTTTCTTTTTTTTTTTTCTTTTTCTTTTTTTTTCTGTTTAATTTATTCGCGCATGATTCATTCGGCCGTGTTCGTAACTCGGATTACAATTACAAAATAAAAAATCACGTTTCAATCATTAACGCGTGATGCATCTTTTACGATATATCTTAATCCGAGATAATGATGTTTTAAATCAACTAAGGATAGGCGTAAAACAAGCAAACTGCAAAAGATGAGCACGTCTCAAGTTCTGTTATAAACCTGTCGCAATAAACATTTTGTTTAAGACTAACAAGTGTCTGGTGATTTATGATCGGGAGTAGCGTGTACTTAAAGATTTGCGTAGGTATATAACATTGCCAAGTATTTTGGGAAACATGTAACATGGATTAAATATATGGCACGCTACAGAGTGTTTTACTCACATTAAATCGTTATGGGCTAACACGTGCTCCTTGTCGGGGCTCGTTGTCGTCGACGTGCACATCGAGTTGTTTAGAAATCCCATATTAGAGTCCCCGAGTGCCGCCTGGAAATACTCAAATTGCATTAGATGGTTAGTCACTTAATATTCCGTTCCTGTACCTAATCGTTCGAAACTACGAAAGATACACGTATTAAATTTAAAAGAAATAATAATTCCAATAATTGTTTCTTTTTTTTTTTTTTTTTTTTTTTTTTTTAAACAGTTACCTGGAGATTGGCGTTTAATGCATCACCGTACATGGTCGGGCTATGCGTCAGGGTTGGACTTTTCGACGGGACACCCCTACATATCGAGAGAGAAAATTACTATTAATAATCGTCGAGATTCGACTATCGACAGTTTCCTGAAAAGAAACGCGTGTATATTTATAAGCTCTTTTCTTGATTTTTTTTTTTTTTAAATTTGTGTCAATGTATACATGGGTGGAGTAAATTTTTTTTTTTTTTCGAGTAGGGTTTCAGGTCACAAGGGTTGGGTGGCGGAGGGGGCGGGTAAAGATAGAGCTTGTGTGTACAATGTGTGCACGTGTGATCGAGTTTCAATATGTAAAGGTATAATAGATAGAGAAAGAGAGATAGATAGATAGACAGATAGATAGATAGATAGATAGATAGATAGATAGATAGAGAAAATGGAAAGTGAGAAAGAGAAAAAGAGACAGAGAAAGAGAGAAGTATATAATATGAAAAAATGTATACACGTATATAAATATATTAAAAAAGTGATTAAAAAAGAATGGAAAAAAAAAGAGTTCGAAAACTCTTACCTATTTACCAGTTTCGCTCCTCGCCTCCTCATCCAACGATCGGCTTGGTTGAGATTGAGCGAGGTTAGGTTAAAAAATTTAGAGAAAAAATGTAAAAAAAAAAAGCGCTCCCGTTTCGTCTTCGTTTCTTCAATCAGACTTTATTATATATTTCAATAATTTTCGTCATACGAAACGACGTCGTAACTTATAAACGGCTTTGAGGCTTACCTGTGCTTACCCTTTTATAGTTTCCAAAAATCCTCAAAATCCTCTAAGAACGTTTCAAGGCATCGAATGCCGACCGAGCGAATATACAATACTTCTTCCAAACGACAAACAGTCGAGTGAAAAAAGATACATTTTCTCTTGCAAACGATAAAGTTAAAGGGAATGCATTCGAAATGTATTCGAAGGACGAATATTATTCAATAATTGAAACACGATGAACGTGTAACGATTGCAAGAGACGATTACTTGCATGCGAAGAGAAAAATATAAGAATAAAAACAATGCCTAGAGCCGTTTATTAAGTGACTAAGAGCGCTTAGTAAAGAGAAAAAGAGAAAAAAGATAGAGGAAAGAGTGTGAAAGATAGAGAAAGAGATATATAGATAAGAGAGAAAGAGAGAGAGAGAGAGAAAGAGAAAAAGGATAGAGATAGATAGTAGTAGAGAGAAAAGTGAAAGGGTGTGAGAGAATAGTATATAAAAAGAGAGAAATAGAGAAAATTTTAAAAAACGTTTAAAAAGATGATTATTAAAAAAGTAGAGAAAAATTACCGGAAGTTGCAAAGTTAGTACGTTAACGGTGAAGTACCTTGAGTTAGAAGAGAATGGTCGTAGCGATGAATGGAGAATTCCGTATCATCCGAGATATTTTATTTTGCAGTTTGTGACGCTTAATTTACACAATTTACACATGCGCGAGTAGCCCTGACACACATTATCAGTCACACCGAAAACCATTCTCACGTTGAAAAAGCGTACTAAAAGGCGAACAGAAATATATAGAAAACGTTCAACGCTGTAACAGAGAGAAAGAGAGAGGGGGAAGGGGCAGTAAAAAATAAATTAAACACATACTTCAACAACGCCTTCTCTCGTTAAACGCTAACTAAAAGAAAAAAAAAAAAAGAAAAAAAAAAAAGAAAGAAAATTACGCAAAAACTTCACCTTCCTTTTACGAAATATCGTCAACTTATTTGCTCTTTCTATTATACTACGCTACGTAGCCTCTGCTTCTTTCAAAATAGCGAAACTGAAACTGAAAATGAAAAAGAAAGAAAAGAAAACGACGCGACAAACGCTTCGTTCACGCATCTGTGATTGTTGCGATTGAACGAAACAGAAGAAGAAAAAAAAAAAAAAAAAAAAAAGGAAAAAGGAAAATTGTAGCGATGCCGCATTAAAAAAAAACCAGCTTGTACAGCAAAACAGAGAAGAAAAATCCGAAAATGAAGGGTAACGAAACGTTTGTCCACGCAAACACTTTCACATTCTCCCAAGACACTGCAAACGCCACTACATAAGCACCATACAATTATAAGCGCAGTGTTTTCTTTTTTCAGTGGTAAGGATAGTCTTACGGGGAATTTTTTTTTCAGTATTTTTTCTCACATTTTTTTCTTTTTGTTCTTTTTTTTTTTTTTTTTTTTTTTTTAATTCTTATGGGAACGAATATTATAGGATCCTTGATTATCCATGCGAGCAACCACTAAACACATCAGAGATCCTGCAGCACGGACCAATCGTCCTGTGGCTGGGCTCCTGCAGGATCGTCCAGGATTTAAGCTCTCTCGGGTGTGCTAGAGCCTCGGGCTACGGTACTAGTGAGACGTATACGGGGATGTACTATATGAGGGCTGTTTTGGACGTCACAAGCAGAGGTGCGCAGATTTAACCGTTAACAAGCTGGAGCTGCAAATTTTAATTGGACGAAATTCCCTGTTCCCTTACGCTTACATTGGATTCTACCGACATTCCCTTCTCTTTTTCATCCAGGCTAAATTAACCAAGATATTATCGTTGTTATAGAAAAACGTACATTCTTCTATGATATATCGCGCACCTCTGATGAAGATCAAGGAAGGTTGAACAGGTACTACTTATCCGGTTTATGAAGGAGACGGATTCTAAGAGGTATTCGAGGCAGGCATGATGCGGAATTCGTTTCCTGGAGGATTGGATAAACTGCTTTAGAGCCACTCCCTGCTGCCTTGGAAGTCATTTCCTTAATAATCGTAACTCGAAATTCCATCGCGAAGGATTCCAAACGAAGCGCTCTAATAATCAACAAATAGTACGAGACTTGACTTTGATATCGAGCACACTACGTAATAACACACATTCGCGCTTTCTTTGATTTTTATCGAATGTCTTCCACGAGTCGAGCAAGTTTTAACGCACAAGTATAGAATAATAATGATCATTTTCGTACGGTGAATGTAGAAAGACTAGAAGGCGAATCGAACTCGGCGATCTGAACGACAAAGGCAGCAGGTTCGAGAGGGGCGTTTAGTGGTTCGTTTATTTAGGCAACGACCAAGCGAAAACGTCCCGGTCGCCGCGTTACAAGAGAATACCGCGGTAAGGTCAGAACGTCGCGCCAGCCAGCCAGCAGAATTCTAAAAAGTGGTAGTGCTTACTGTGCGGAGAGGTGGGGTGGAGTGGGTGATGGGGTTGGGTCATATTTCCTGGGGCGGCCGCGGGACAGATGCCGCCGCTTTACGAACTCGGCGTCGTCCACCATCCAGAATGACCCGAAGTCGTCCTCATAGCGCACAAAACACTTGTGCAATGATAGATTGGTGCGGATCGCGTTCTGTATACACAGACAAGACCACCAAGAAATAGAGAAAAAGAGAGTAAAAAAGATAAAGGTTTGTTTCTGCTTGTTGTTGTTGAAACTTATTTCGTTTGGTTTTTTTTTTTTTTTTT
>NW_025223257.1:1296240-1357009 GCF_014066325.1 Apis laboriosa
TTTTTTTTTTTTTTTTTTTTTCTAACTTTTTCTGCCGAGCTCTATGCTCTTCTCCTTTCTGCGCACGGTTTCTTAAAGCATCTAAACGTTGGCGCTCGAGTGGCACGACCGTTTCTCGAATGTAAAACGATCGCGACTCTCGATATCATGCACATTATTGCAACGTATCCCGTTCACCAGAAATCGTGAGACGAGACACCAAGCTGTCAACCAAGGCTTTGTATATTAGCCTCGTCGTCCTCTCCTACCCAGAAGAATTCGATGATCGAGCGAGCCCTCGACTCGATCGAATCCCGGTGTTCCAGAGAATATAAACAAAGACAGCACAGATTCGCAAAGAAGGGAGAGAGAAAGAGAAAGAGAGAAAGAGAGAGAGAAAAAAAAAGAAATAGACAAAAACGTAAACGTGTAATACGTAGTAAGACGAGGTCCTCTCACTACCTGACCAAGTGCAATTCTGCGATTCTCACTCTGCACTGGCGTATTCCGCATCCGGCTTCCGGGTATTCGAGACTAGACTCGGGCCAGAGAGACTTGGCCCTGCCAATTCTCGATCGGTTAGTCGCTGCAAAGCCCACATGCTTGTTAAAAAGCACACACCACGATTTTCTACGGTTTCCTTTCACACAAGAGCAAAAAAACAAATCGGCCACATTCACACGATCATTCCCGCCTGCTCCTTTCCACCTCCTCCTCCTCCTCCTCCTTCTCCATCTTCATCTTATATCGTCGATTCTCATGATCTTCGAACGCTCATTCACGCACGTTCACGCATCATATTGATGGCTACCATCGCACACGAGAGACGGGCAAGTAAGAAAAATCACACGCACGCGGGACCAAACACAATACAAAGCTAATTTCCCGATATACAATCCAATAGAGAAACGATATCTCGTTTCTATCTTTATATGAAAATTTTGATTTTGATTTATGAATTATGGCAAAGTAATTTTTAATATCTGGAGATGAAAAATGGATAATTCTTAATGATCCTTGTCTTCCAAGGTAAAATTTTATCGATTGTAACTCGGGAAGCTCCATGTTAGCATAGACAGACGTACGGACAAATGACGCAAGCGAGTTACAGATAATACAGATTATCATGGCGTACACAGGTGTATGAGAGAGAGAGAGAGAAAAAAAAAGAAATGATTTTATATATATACACACACGCACACAAATCTATACGTATGAATGCGCACGTATAAAGAAGATACACAAAAGATCTAGATGCATACGGATATATATGTATTAAAAAAACAGAAAAAAAAAAAAAAATAGGAATAGGGCACGATATCTAGAAAAATAACTCGTAACTAAATGCACAGAAGAGCGTGCGTGTATGTGCGTATACATACATATGAGGCTTGCGTACGCACGCGTAACACGCGCGTACACACTTGAAAAAAATCTTATTAAATATATATATATATATAAAAATAGTTAAAATATGTAAATATATATATATATATGTTGTAAAAAAAGCTATATATAAATATGTATACATATAAAAATAGAATATTAAACACTATTAAAGATATATATATATAAATGTATATATGAATATAAATATATAAATAATGTATATATATATATAAAAATGTAAAAAAGACGTATATTAATATATATATAAAAGTTAAAAAAGATAGTAAAAAATTTGGCAGTATAAACATGAAGGGCGGGGAGAATTGGGGTTAGCGGTACGAGTATGTAATTAGAGAGTAAAAGCGATTAAGTGAGAGTATGTATAAATATATCTATATAAATATCTATATAAATATATAAAAAAAGACACAGATAGAAAGAGAAGAAATATATATATATATATATAGAAATATAAATATATTATATATTAAAAAAAACAAAGAAGGGAATTATCTTTGGGAGAATGGAAGTAAAAGAGAAGTAATATAAGACGGGATGCGACCGAGGCCGATTATTTCGGGTTGATGGTCTGAACCGGTTGTTGGTAAATCCATTTTGAGGGGGGGTAAGGTTTCAAAAGGGAAATTACATTCTATAATGATATATCGATAGAAAGAGATAGAGAAAGAAATAAGAATATATATATATAATATATGTCGTAAATATAAATATGTATATAGAGAGAGGAATATAGATCTATTATATATAGAGACGAGATAAAGAGTATAAAAAACGCGGCTGTAAAATTTTTTTTTTTTTTTCGGTGGGACGGGGGGCAACGTACCCGGTCGTGCTGCAAGCGCGTTGAGGACGTCTCTTGTAAAACTCCACTTCGTCCACCGTCCATACGGCGCCTTTCACGTTTTCGACTCGCATGAAACATTTGTGGAGAGACAGGTTGTGTCGCACTGCGTTCTATACAAAATAATACACAGACTAAATAAGCAACGCAAAAAACGAACGAAGCCAACTCAATCGCGAGGCCGGCTGTCGATCGGGGAACACGATTCGATGGCGTGTATTTTTTTTTCTCTTTTCTTTTCTTTTTTTTTCTTTTTTCTTTTCTTTTCTTTTTTTTTTTTTTTTAAGTATAGGCGGCATTCCGTCATCCCCGGCGTCGGATGACGATGACAAGGACGAAGACGACGACGGAGACGACGACGACGACGACGACGACAATGATGACGATGACGACGACGACGATGACGACGATGACGACGACAACGACGACGACGACGACGACCATGACGGCGATGATGATGATGATGATGATAAAAACCGATACACGCTGAGATGAAACGAGGATGGATGAGATATATTCTGCCCGTCCCGAAGAAACATCGTGAGGATAAAAAGGTGGTATTTGCTTCACAGGATATTGTGAATCTTTCTCTGTTATCTTTGTGGGCTCTTTTTTTCCCGATCTTTAGACAAGCTGTATCGTGTCTCTTGTAAAGAAGCATGTCTATAGACTTCAGGCTATCACTTTAACGTAACTCCCGTCGTAAAAATTTACAGGCTTGAATAACGCGTCGATGAAAATAGAGTGGCGGGTAAAATGGAGAGAGAATTTAAAGTGGCAGCCTGATTTTGCGATCTCTAATTCGAAACCGGTCGAACAAAACAGAAAAGCAAAACCGAGAAACTGATTGAAGAGTGAATTAGTAGTAACATCGTGTGTGAGCAGCAAAGGATACCCGGCTATGGTCGCGCAATGACAAGGCCGTAATAGGACAATAACGAACCAAAACGATTAATCGAAAGATACACGGTATAATGTGGCATTCCTTTATCGTTAATGCACAGCTAGTCATCTAAGTCTAGGGGCAACGACAACAATCATACATGCCGCAGGGCCGTACAAAATTCCAAAAGAAGAAGTTAAAAAAAAAAAAAAAAAAAAAGAAAAAAAAAGAAAAAGAAAAAATAAAAAGTAATGGAGAGAGAGAGAGAGAGAGAAAGAGAGAAAGAGAGAGAGAAAAAAAAAGATAAAAGAAATTTAGGAAAATTTTTCGAAGAAGAAGGTCGCGACGTCGATGGTCACGACCTCCATCCAAATGGAAGAAGACGTGAAGATCCTTGGCCTGGTTGAATCTGGTCCTGCTCCCCTGTAGGATGGTGCCCGTTGAACCTGTGCTTGCATTTTTTCAAAAATTTTTCAGATACACATAACCATGCGAGGCGAAGCGTCATGGCAAACGTCGATTACTTCCACGCACACTCGCACACACGCAGAAAACACACGCGCGCGCGCACTCTTGCCAACAAGCGGATCGTATATGATCGTATTACGATTTAACTGAGATCTATCGTGACATGATTTCAATCAGAAATCAAATTTTGCGGAGAGATCGCGTCTGGATTCGCGGTGGAAATGATTCGATGGAGATCTTCTTTGAAACGAAAGTTTTAATCACGAAAGCTTACTGAAAATATTGGATGGGATAGAATGTGATAGAAATCATCGTGATAGATGACAAATGAATCGCAATACGGGCGTAATATTCACATGTTACCGAATCTCCCCCTTTAAATCGGGAAAGCAACACAATTATCGTTACCAGCTCGTCTGCTCGGCACATCACTTAGCCTGTTAATTCAAATTAATACGTAAGATTATCTGAGATTCTTGAAAGCTCATCCTTTCTAGTTAAAACGCATTCAGCTTAATCTGCTCGTAAATGCAAATTGCACAACCAGTCATTTCATCTTTGTGACTTGCAATCAAACGTTGCATAACTCGAGCCACGCTGAGTTCATCCATTTAAAGGAGAAAATTATTTTAGATTTCCTAGATGCATGGTAGAGCGCGACCAATATATTTGCTATCGAATCCGAGAAGATATTTAAGATTCTACGCGCGGCTCACTTTAAATATGATATCGCGAAATCATTCGTTTTAAGACGAGATTGAACGTTCGATATTTAAATCGAGAAATGAAACACTCGTTTCGAGAGAACAGAATTGAACGATTGCTGTTATATATTCGTATCCGAAAATAATATCTTCTCAATTTGTTCTCAAAAACGAACTTCAAATTTGACACGACTCGTCGTACCTTCTTTCTTCTTTTTTTTCTTTTTCTTTTCTTTTTGTATCTTTTTATGTCCTGTGGTATTATAAGTTTTTTTCTTTTTTTTTTTTCTTTTACTATAGTCAAGAGATATACCTTCCACGTTGCTGCGTTGCGCCGGAAGTAGCAGAATGTGTTCTGGAACCAGTTGTAGATCTCGTTCAAGGTCAACTGTTTATCCGGCGACTCGATGATCGACTATCAAACAAAAAGAAGAGGAAAAAATGCGCGCGATTTGATTAAGTGTTCGACAAATTGTTAAGGGGCGTTTAATATTATCCTCACCGGTTTCGAGGGTTCCTTCGAAAATTAAATCGATTAAAAGGGACGCTCAATTTGTTCTGAATTATGAGATCTGAATTATGATCCGAAAATGTACGTATCGAATGGTTCACTCACCTGTCTAATTAATGATGCATATGTAAACGGCGGTCTGACGTCGGCATTCTTGTAAAATTCCCTATTTCGTTGAATTTCTGAAATTTTAAGAATCTTCGCTTGTTTCGTTTCTCAAAAATAATGGGAAATATGAAAAAAAAAAAAAAAGAGAGAAAGAGAGTTATGCGATGATGCTTTTACGCGATCGAGGGTGAAAGATCATCGACATCATCTCAGGATGGGTTGTTGCTCGGATATACAACTAACAAGCAATGTGCTAATGATTTAAAAAGCTTCGGGAATAATTGTCCCGGGAAGCGAAAGTTTTAGAAAAGCCATTAAAAATGCTAAATGTGTTCGCATTTTTTATTTTCATATCAAAATCGAGCCGCGATTATTTACACCATTTTCTTTTTTTAATTTTTTAGCGGTAAATTTATGGTATAAAAGTAATGAACAGACTGCGGATTTTCTTGCAAATACATATAAATGATACAAATACAGGATGTTCGATTAGAAAAATTACGAAAAACCTATTTGATCGAGCAAAAACAAAGATTTAATTATTTCGATCTTAAAATTAGATTAAAACGATATTGAAATTAGAAAAACTTTGAACCGTTATAACTCCGAAGATAGTTATTTCCGATCAAAATGAAATGAAATCTTGCTCTTCAAAACACTTTTTTATTTATCTCGATACGACTTCCGGTTCCCGAGATATCGTCGCGTAAAGAAAAAGATAATTTTTATTTCATTTATTACAATTTCTTATTGTCCTTATTGTTTACTCGCATCTCGTCTCACTGACCTATGCCAAATTCTAGGCAAGCGATTCTTGGAATCAAACGTAGCGTATAATTCTTAGAAGAACGTACAAGCACGCGTTTCCAGGAAAAAATGTAGGTCGCCCATTCATAATTTCCGTGCTACGAAAACTTTCGACTTCTTATATCTCGGCAATCTATCGAGATATCGGAATAAATTAAAAAGTGACTTCAATGGCACGATTTTCTCTATTCTCTGAATGGATTTAAAGGATATATAATTTATCGTATTTTTTACTCGCGTAATAATCGTTTTAACTGTATAAAGATCCGCAGTCTATTAATGAAATGATAAAATTAATCGTGATGTCGTTTATACGGGATTAAAAGGAATCGTTACATTTCGTGATCACATGCCAAATGAAGCATATAATCGAGTAAAAAAAAAAAAAACTATATACGACATTCTTAAAACTAGATCAAAGAATAAGCGAAAAGCGATTAGATGTTTCAGAAACGTATAGAAACGAATACTTCTCGTTCATCCCTCTTTATAGAAAATTGGGGGGGATCGAAGTATCCGATTCTCTATTCTATAGAAAGAAGAAGGGATGAAAGGGGGTGAAAGAGAGATAAAGTTGTCCAGCATGCAAAAGGGTGCACCCTTTAAGAAAATCCTTAAAGCCACCAAAGGAGCGTGGAAAGAAGGTTGACAGTACCTTGTTGGACGTCAAGGCCAGCACGCTCCAGCATGTAGGGCAGCCCTACACGGTGGGGAGGGCGGGCAGCACAAGAAATAAGGAAACAACAGAAGCATCGGTAAGAAAAAGGTTCGAACTGGCGTACGCTGAGAATTTATTAAATTTTCTTCAATTTTTTTTTCTTTTTTCTTTTTTTTTTTTTTTTTTTTTTACTAACTTTTTTTTTTCTTACTTTCTCTTTAATTCCTTCTTATTTTTCACTTATTTCAACTTTGTATCTTTGTATTCTTTGCACCTTTCGCTCTCTATGTACCTATTAAATTTTTCCTACGTTGCCAACAAGGTGTCGAACACTGTAGCTCACGTGACATTGTTGCTACCGTGAATGAATCTGTGCGTGTGGTAGAATAGTTTTACGATAGGAGAAAAGGCACGAGAATCAAGAGAGGACCGTAAAGAGCATTTGCTACAGGATTTTCTTTTTGTCGGGATTTATTCGACGAGAACGAGCCGGGAAATGCTTTCTAAATTATTCTTTTCTTTCTTTTTTTTTTTTTTCCATTATATAAGGCATAAATTCACTATCGCTTACAGTGAAATTATGTACATCATGTTAAATTAACTTATATTCATTATTGCTTCTGATTCTACGTATTTCTTTTTCTACATTCGTAAGATAAAAGAAATAATGATAATAATAGCATTTCACAGATCGTGCGTTCCCCCGACTGAATTTTTGTTAAATCGTTACCTTCGTTAATATCTATTCCAGATCTATCGACGGCTACTCTGCGCCTTACAGTGCCCTCGTCATACAGTCCTACGAATAGTATTCAATTTCTAAATTCACATGTCTTTCGTTTCACCTTTCTCGGGACGATATTATATCTTCATATCTCGTATAAAGACTTTGATAAAGACTTACTTATACTTTTATTTTTTTTCTTTGGAAAATGGTTGTCGCAAAAGAAACAACAATTATCAACAATTATCAATATCAGAAAACTACTATTACTACTACTTCCGTTTATCCTAACCATTTTCCTGATTTCGTAGGCAAAACGGAAGAAACGCACAAGTTCAACAATGTCAAACACGATTTCTCGCAAATAAAAATCGCAACCGATTGATGCCTGATTTGATCCATGAATGAAAATTACTAATTAGATATCACAGTTTAAGACAGTAATCAGAACGGTAAGTAAATGAGATTAAAGGAGAAAGTCTTACCTCCTGCCAAGGAAAGCGCGGATTTATCACTGATACGTCGTCTGATGGGCCCCGCCATGCTGGGCATGGTAGGCATGGTGGGCATGCTACCAGGCATATTCGGCAACGGAGGCATCCCTGACATGTTGGACATGTTAGGGATGGGTGGCATAGGTGCTCCGGCCGAAGGTGGCAGTTGTCCACCTGCTGGTGACCTGACCGCTGACACCAAAGCGGACATCGAGACGGGAGACACTTGAGAGACACCGAAATTCGGTGGTGGCTGGCTCATCAGAGCGGTGGAGAGATTTAACTTTGGTATACTCGAGCCCGTCTGAAAAAGGAAACGCCACGGTGTGCACACGGAGAGAAGAAGAACGCCTGCGGCCATTATTTACACGGTTTCGAAGATCGCCGACCTTTTTCTTTCTTTTTTTTTTTTTCCTTCGAGCGAAATCTCGAATAGCAGCCGAGCTGCTATTTAATTCCTCGTGTTGTTCCTCCTTCTCGCGTATGTTGTAATCAATACAATTTGATAAAGATATTCCTTTTTTGAAAAACTTGTGCACGTTTCAAGTACACTCGATGAAAAAAAGGAAAAGATGAAAGTAGGTGGAAAATTATCATCCGTTTATAGCGCGTATTATAAAAAAGATGGAAGGAACAATGTACGTTCGAATATGTTGATAGAAAATATTCGAGTGGTACAGTTTCGATATCAGAGATGATCCGCGAGCACGATGAATGGAAGGGCGGGGCTCCTCTCTTTCGCGTTAAAATAATTAAGTCGGGCAGAGAGGACGAGCCACGCAGCCGCGTGGAGAGGGCTAATGCGATATTGGTATTCTCCGACTGTCGGACTTGTTAGAGGTTTTAATTAAGGCGATATAAAATCAACGAGGACCCGATGAATTATTAATGCAAACTTTATGTATAAATTAGCGAGTCGACTCGGCGGCGCGTTAAAACTGAAAACTGGCGTTGTTGTTAGCCGCGGCAAAGAGAGCTCGTAAAATTCCCCGAGCACCGTGAAAATCTGGCTTTACGAGCGAGGAACGGCCCCCGATCCTACCGCAAGAGTTTACCATCCCGACACGATCGTTAGGAAACGTTTTTCCGGATACCAAACCCCGGTACAGCGGTTTCACCGATACCCGAGCAAACATAACCCACCCATCTTACGATTATTGCTATCCATTATCGTGCTCGTACGATCACTGTGTCATTTTACAATTTACAAGTTACAATTTACGCTTACATATTGTTTGTTCGCTCGGTAACTTTCGATCGACCGTCATTTCTGACACAGCGCACACTACACTACCTCCGAGAATCCCTTCTTCGATCGTGCATCGAGCACGGTTTCGATTCAAAAATTACGATAAAAGTTTCGCCGCGCACGAAAATTCAAATTATTATATAAATCGACAATATATAAATCGTGATCTATGATAATTCCAACTCACCGATGACTCGGACGACTTTGGCGGTTCGGGGGAAGCCATTTGTTTCGCCACGTGCAGGTGATGCATCATAGCGGTTAACCGGTCCCGTTCCTTCTGCAACTGGATCTCCAGTTGCGAGACCACTTGCATCTGGACCCTGGCCTGCGCCGTCGATCTGTCGTCCAGCGTGTGCTCCGTGTTCAAGTGTCTGAAAAAAAAAAAAAAAATTGAACAAGTTACAGCTTCGTTCCCGATACACGAATATATACGATACGATACGCGTGTATCCTGCGGTCGAAAGATCGCTATGGGGGAGGGGAACACAACCCTCTGTCCGTAGATCCTTTGCTGCGGCGGCGGTCTAATCAAATTATGTCGCGAAGAATGTCGGATCGTTTACGGGAGGGAATAATCAAAGCAGCGTTGCGTTACAAAGAAACGTTTGTCTCCTCAGACCACCGTGGTGAATCTTACCCCAACGGGGAAAAAAATGAATCGAGTTCCAAGGTGGTCGGAGAAGGGAGGGGAGCGGAGGGGGAATCTCCCAACGAGATTCCGTATTTAAGAATATCCGTAATCCTTCTTCGTCGCAGCAGGCCGGTGTATCGCGAGCGGTGGAAAGAGGGTGAAGAAAGCGGAAGGAGGGGGGGCGAGAGCAAGATTGGTTAAGACCAAGAATACGGAAGGTGGGGCGGGGGGACAAGGGGGGCAGGGGGAAGGGGATTAGACCGAGAGGCATAACGATGCGGTCGAATGTCGTGAATATTAATGAGACAAAGGTAATTAGCGTTTTTCCTTTTTTTTCTCTCTCTCTCTCTCTCTCTCTCCCTCTCTCCCTCTCTCCGTCCTTTTTTTAAGTAACGGCTTGTTTGAGGGAGTTGGCGGCGACGAGCCGCGTGATTACTAGGGATTGCCGGAGACCGAGGGAGGGAGGCGGATGCTACCTCTGCTTTGAAACCGATGGAGAAGGTGGCGGATGTCAATGAGATACGCTGACTCGAGCGATTTTTCTACACTTCCTCTAACCACCCCCGCGAGCGTCGCCTTCGCCTAACTCATTCTCCACGAGGGCGAAATTGCCGACTTTATTCTTCCCGTTTCTCCTCTCTCTTTCTCGTTCTTCCAACGATGACTCTTGTTCCACCCCTGCGCTGGGATTTACCTACTTTCCGATATATATATATACATATACGCATACCAGAGATCTCAAACTTTTCTGGGATCGATGGATTCGAAAAATATGATTGGAAATTTTATTTTTTATTTTGATCAAACGAATAATAAGATTAAAGGTAATCTCGATTCGGGATCTCTGGTTTTTGTAAAGCGATAAATAAATAAGTTAAGCGTAGTTTAAATATTTTGCGGACTCACTTAAGGAATGCTTGATAGTCTTCACAAATAACTTCACAGCCCGGCCACTTACAGACCCCATGACCGTACAGGGGATGAACCTTGTCGTTGGAGGAAACGTCCAGCGGTTTCTCGTCCAATGGAGTGGTTCCGTTCATATCCGACCGCCGACTCGACACTGTCGAATTGAGAAGTCCTGCGATAGTCCGGAAACGAACGTCGCCATTTTCCAAGTAAAAAAAGCAAAAGAAAAGAAAGAAAAAGAACGAAAAGAAGAATTGCGGAAGGAGTGCGAAGGAGTGCAGAGAAAATGGAAAGGGAAGAATGCGTAAAGGAAAGAAATCTCGATTCTCGATCATCTCAAGATATAGGGGGAGAATTTCTGTTTACCATTGAGTCCAGCCACGGATTTTGGAACGTTCGAGTTCTGATGCGATTCCGGACCATCCGACGTGTCCGATTTCCACATTGGTAGTCCCTCGCCAGGTTGGAGACCTGTCCCAAATTACACAAATATCACGGATTAACGATAACGATTTCAAACGAATTGTAATAAATAATATAATAAAATTCGACGAAAATCTTCTTTTCCAGTCTTCTTTCGTCGATTCCGGCCAAGTTTGTTGGTGCTCACGCCCGTGGACAATATTTTCGAGCGTGGGGAGGAAAGCACGCGAAGAAGCACGCGTGAAGAGAGATTCTGTCATTCTCTCGTTCGACCCCCGACCCTGTTATTCCACCCTTCCTCTTCGCTTCCTGCACGCGCGCCAGAAAGAAAAACATCGGTGGAACGAGATCCGACGCAACCGAAACACTTCCACGCGGAAAGTTTCGCCCAGGGTGAAGTGGAAAATGAGAAAATGCGGGGATTATTCGACGGGGGATGGGAAGGAGTCGAGATTGGCCCGATGGATTATCGTTTAAATCAGGAGGGGCCAGGATCGACTTACTTTCCAAAGTTGTATCCGTTTCGCTCGTTGTAACCATTGTCTCCAATTGTTGTGAATGTGACGCGATATTTAAAAAGATAATTTAAAAACACAGAGAAAGAGATTCGCGAAGGATTGAGGATTGACACTTTCTGCACTTACCCGAAGAAGGATTGTGACCCTGAAGACCCAGACCCTGTTGAAGAAGATATTGGCTCTGCGTGATCTGCAGTTGCTGTATCAGACGTTGCTGTTGAAGCGCCAATTGCTGAAGCGGGGCGGACGCCTTCTTCTTGTCCGCCGTTTGCAACAGATGCGTCTGCTGGATCACGTTCAACTGCAACTGTTCCTGCAGTTGCTGTATCGCCTGCTCCAACTTCTTCCTGCCCAGCTCGGCGAACTGGTGTTGATGCTGCAAATATATTTCGATTTCGAACAGCCGTCAATTTTTGCTCGTCCAAATCACCTCGGGATCGATTCACGTCGGGATAATTCCTAGGCAACTCTCGGGAAATGAGAAAGTTCTCGTTTTCGAGAAATTTGCTCGAGGAGAGAGAAGGAAAAAAGCGAGGGGATGGAAAAGTTGCATATCTTGGCGCTGCTGAATAAATCTGAGACTCGGATAATTCGCAGGGCGAGGCAAGAAGAAGACAACAGGGGGCAGTTGATGGGTAGCCAGAAGACAAACAACGAGACACAACGGCTGATGGCGATGCTTAATTGCTTACCTCATCCCCTCCAAAGTTCATCCCCCTTCTTCCCTAAGCCTGGAGGATATTTTAAAACAAACCCACCGAAGTAGACGCCTCTTATAATATCATAGAACGAACGAGAGAATTGCGCGATTAACGAGACAGAACGAGATCTCTTTCTTTCTTTCTTTCTTTCTTTCTTTTTCTTTTCTTATCGAAATCGAATTTCCTTTTCTACGCGCGTCGCGATCGTGGAATCGGCTCGCGACGATAATGATCGAAGAACGTTAAATTCTCTGTAATTAAGATGGTCTTTCGCACGAGCTCTCGCGCAATAATCTGTTCGAGTGGACTGTCTAAATTTGTAGAGTAAAGGACACCGGTCAGACCATGCCGCTAAATAAATATTTGATGCCTCCATCGAAGCTATCGAGCTTGTATGCGAAACCGACAATATGTATTTGCGTTAAAACGTCCTTTGTGCTGTTTACGGGAGACGTGTAAGAACAAATCCACGTGAATATTAATAATTCAATAAATTAAATTGAAAAACTTTGAAATACCCTCCTCGATATAATCGGGACATATGTATAATTGCAGAAGAGAATAATTTCTTTCGGACGCACGCCACGATAGATTGGAAATTAGCGACACTGTTTGCTGAGCATCGAAATTCCCAGCCCCGGTGGATAAAATTTTCGAACCGTTAGAATTCCTCTACCTAGATGGAAAAGTTGAAGAGGAAAAAAGAAAAAAGAAAAGAAATCTCGATAATTCGACGTAGGAACGTGATGAAAATTATAAAATGTTTGGGAACTGAAAATAGTTTCAGGAGAGGCGTTCACGCGAGAATGCGACGGAGGAGGAATAGCTTTGCTCGAGACACATTCTTTCAGGCGGCTGTTATCCTTAAAAAGGTTGTCCGAATGTTTGTACAAGTGTTGCAAAGAAGAGGAGAAGGGAAGAAAGAGGAAGGTATCCCATCAAACGGACGCTTTTTATAATTAAAATTATCAATGGCCGTGGGAGGGTGATAAAAGGCGGTCTGTTTACCCGCCGGAGTATCTGAAAAATGTTTAACTTATGCCAAGATGCAAGATGCTTGCTCGATGAAAAGGACAAACTTCGCTAATGTACTCTTTGGAGAAGCGGACACAATAAACCGGAAAGAATTGAGCAACGAAACCCGAGATTCCTTCTTCGTATTCTTCAACAGCGAGGATTCAAAGAATAAAGAATACTTACGTCTTTGAGGGACGAAAAGTAGCCGAATCGTTCCTGATTGGACGCATGCTCCGACGAGGAATCCTGTAAAGAATATTATCGACTCGATGTATAAATCATCGATTGTATTTGCAATTATATTTGTATACGATACAATAAAATATACGATAATCGTAAAATAATAGACAATATTCAATAACCTACAACACAGTGATCCAAATCCTTCCGACTTATCCCAATTCAGTTCCAAAATTTCTCTAAAATACTTCTTCATCTCGAAAGAAATCGTATCAGACATTGATTCCCGAATCATTGGAATCAAAATGTTACAAAACACTTACCTGATGATGTTGCTGTTGTTGCTGTTGTAAATAGAGCGAGTGTTGCTGCATGAAGGATTGCAGTTGGGTGGGGCTGAGTATGTGTTGTTGCAGCAGTTGTTGCATCTGGTGGATGCCGCTAGCCGGGCTGAGCATCATCTGCGAGGGATTTTGCGAAGGTGGTGCCCCTGGCGGCCCTCCCGGCGGGGGACCCTGCGAAGGATTTGGCGGCGAACCCCTCTGAGGGGCCTGCGGACTCTGATGAGGACTCGGTTGGGGACCAGGCGCCCCCGAGCTCGGCTGTTGCGATTGCTGCGTGATGATAGGCTGCTTTTGCTGGGTCATGGGTGCTGCTGTCACTGCGTGCCCAGCGGGACTGAGCTTTCCATTGCTCTGATACTCGATCGTGAGCTCCTGTTGCTGCTGCTGTTGCTGCGTTGGCTGCGATTGCTCCGTCACGCCACCACCTATCTCGTTCCGATTGTTCTCACGGTTACGGACAGACAGTCGATCTCGATCTCGATTCTCGCGCTCCCTCGACGAGGGGACAGTGTCGCGCGGTTGCTGTTGCTGTTGTTGCTGCTTCAGGGCTGCAAACAGCGAAGTAGCCTGCAATACGAAAATGAAGATCGAGAGCTCGATCAAAGTCGGTTGCGAGCCTATCCCTAAATTTTTTCTTTTTTCGATTATAAAACTCCATTAATTTATTAATTTCTATCTTTATTTCTATCTTTTGGCGACACGTAAAAAGAAAAGAAAAAAAAAATGTTCGGATAATAATTTAAACTCGGTACTCGTTTAACAACGAGATAAAGGAGTTTCTGTTTTGGCGACACCCGGTGCTCGCGCAAAGTCAAACGCGAGATAACAAGAAGGGGTTGTTGGAGAGACGGTTGTTGCAAGGGACGAGAGAAGAAGCCGGGCGAGAACGAAAAGAGGGAAGAAGAAGCCCCGGGGCGGAATATTCATGATATAAATGCCGTGTAATGTGCGCGCGTTAAACTTCCACCGTGTTTTGAGCAATATTGATCTTATCTAATGGTATTCGAGCCCGAGACGTTTTGGTATCCTCTCATCGTCATTGGCTGGCTTCGGGAAGAGAGAACACCGAACGAAGAAGGAAAACTCGCTGTTGTTTGAATCGCGCCGACTCCACGGTCTCCTTTCCTCCTTGTTTACGTAGCGAGATTTGTTTTATTAAGTTCTATCATCAAGTAGATTGCGGAGTGTAAAAGCGGAACACTGTGTTACCTCCCTCCCCCTTCCCCCCCCCCCCCGATTCTCTTCCAGTTTCTCCTCGAAATTCTTCCGGAGGGGGACGAGTTAATTCCGCGATAGATAGAAACGATGAAAAGCAATTTTTCATTTTTCATTCATTCGACGCGGAAAGAATACCAAGCATCGTATTCGAAGATCAACATAATGACTTGTTCTTTCCTCTCCTCTTTAATCGTGTTTGCAGAAGCGTCTCGCGGAACTTCGACTTGTTTGTCAATTGCTACGGGACATCTTTCATCGATTCCTCGAAACGACCAATTCCTCAAACAATACCTCCAATACATCTGCCATAGCCAGCCAACCTGTTTAGAATGCCCGCTTCGAAACCTGCGTTTCCGCGTGGCGTGGAGACGCAGAGGTTCCCTCGAGGAGCGGAACGACCGACTACGCACGATGAATCCTGAAAACTCGCGATCGAAGGTCGGTCCTCGCGCGCGACTACTATTCGTCGAATAGTAAGAAACCGCGCGAGAAAGGCCGAGAGAGAAGAAAACAGAGAGTCTCGTGTCAAAGATAAATTTAAAATGGATTCCTCTCTAACTTGTCGCTCTCTCTCTTTCTCTTTTTCCTTCTCGCTTCTTCACTCGTTTCGAGCGAACGGAAAGTCAGCCTAGCGATTGTTTCTCCGAGCGTGAAAAGCGTGTGTCTCTCTCTCTCGGATCCCGAGGTCCTATGCTAATCTTATTTGTGTACGATTACGTATGTTTATAACATGCAAAGAAAGTCTCGAGCGGGGGAAGCGCAGGACGTTATCAGTGTTTAGTCAGGAATGGCGGCGTTCCGTCTCCGAAGCGCGTTCGGAAGCGTGGGCGGAAAGGAAAAAACGGTGTCGTGGAAAAACAGAGGAGGAAGAAATCGCCGCACGAAAATCCACGATTCTTCTCAGGAAAAAGCGGCGCAAATGTCGACTCCGTGCGACATCCCGCTCTCGGATCCTCGCTCGATTTCTCGCGCTTCATTCCCGAATTCTCCGAATTCGACGGAGAGGCGAAATTTCGCGAATTTTTTCGAAACGTCCCCGAGGAGTCGGCTGGGTCTTCTTGGAAAAAAACAATAAGGAAGGATTCGAGAGGCGAGGAGCGCGAGCGACAGGGCCGTTTACTCAACGAAATTAACGAGAAGCAACGATCGGCAGGAGGTTTTAATCCACTTTAGCCGGAGACGCACAGCCCCGGCTAGATCGCGATCCTTTAATTCGCTAATTAATACCGAGTCGGCTGATATTCTCTCTCTCTCTCTCTCTCTCTATATCTCTCTCTATCTCTCTATCTTTCTCTCTCTCGACCAGTTCTAAGAGAAGAAACGAAGAATCTTGAACGTTGAACGAAGCGTCGTGTCACCCTGGGTGAAAGGGGGTGGGAAAAAAAATCGCGGAGGAACCGAGTCGAGGGTGGGTTGGGAGGCCACGAAAAAAATGGGGGCCAACCGAGGAGGAGGGGGCAAAGAGGGTAACGACGACGAAGCTCGACGTGTGTACACGACCGGGGCCAAAGGAAAAAAATATAAGGGTACGGAAAGAATGAAAGTATAAGAGCCGACGTTGAAGGGCCATCGACTACAGATAAGAGGGACTCCTAAGACTCTTTTAAGAAAAGGTTAAATAAAGGTCGGGGAGCCGCGCTTGTTGTTGGCTGTTCAGATTCCTTCGACCCCTTTCCTCCCCACCCTGGGACCTGGTAACGCCACTTATTTGAATCCCGAAGCCTCCTTCGACTTCAGCCCCGCGCTACTGCTACGTGGTCTTCTCGTCTCGCCAGACCTTCATATCTTTTATATATTAGAATTTTCACCAACCATCCACCCGCTTCCACCACGTCTTTTCCCATGTACATATATAGATATTTCTTGCTCCTTTTCTCTCTGTTTACTGTTTGGATTTATTCCAAACTCCCTCTTCGCCTCTTCTCTGTCTCACCATGCCTCGAAAGAACCGAGAGAACCTTCTGCTACACCCTCGTGTCTGTGTATATGAGTTCTCCTCCCTTGATCCTCCTTCCTTCCTTCCTTCCTTCCTTCCTTCCTTCGATTTTCGTCTTTATACTTTCCACTCCCCCCCCCCTCTCCCCCCCTCCACTCTCGAGGAGACCCTTCCATCCTCCCGCTTCTTCTTCCGCTTCATCTGTCTTTGAAAAGCATCGAAACTATCGGTGGCTGAGCAACGCAGGGCCGGGCCGCTCCCATGCTCGTGACTCACCCAGAAGGAGATTTCGTGAAATACGCGACAGCGTGACGCGAGTGTCATTTCGATGGCGAGAAGGAGGCTATCGAGGATTCGCGACACGAGTCGAAAAGTAATTTCCTCGCAAGCTGGAAGGAAAACGTCTCGAAGGAAGCTGGGATAGGGGACGGAAGATTCGCGTTCGGGACAGCGGGACATTCGATCAATCCGGGAGGCGGCTCGATGGAAATCGATACGGATGTAGCGGATGCCCGACTCGTTACGTTGCCACGGTGCCCCGAATGTTTATTTAGCGTCGTTTTATACGCGCCAATTAAACTGCACGCACAGAGAGAGTTTTAGCCTCGGACGTCATCGGGACACTTGTTACAGAGGGGGGAGGGAGAAAAAAAATACAGGAGAAAAAAAAAGACAAAGGGAGGGAGGGAGGGGGGGGAAAGAGGGAGAGTTGTCCGGGGGAAAAAATTCGGCGATTTGCACTGTCGATCCGTTTATTCCACAAATCCGAATCGGATTTACCTTCTAGCTTTTTCTCGCATTCCATATTGAACATCCCTTTTGGATCTGTTAACCGTGATATTTTCATAGCCGCGATACGCCATAGCGGGAATATTCTATTATGTATGTATTGATTAAAATTCCCGTTCGGATCTCTGTGCACAGTACCGGGAGAGAGCTCCATGTTTGATTGATTTTTAACATCGTAATATCTGTGCACCGAACACAGTTGAAATTCCTTCTTCGCAACGTTCGATCATGTGAAATCGTGGCCCCGTGAAAAAAAGAGAGAGAGAAAATTCTACTCGCCCTTTATCCATTTTCCTCTCTATCGCGATCGAGCTCATTAGAAGTGAAATTCCTTTCCACTCCTTTTCAACGAACTCTTAAATCGATCAGGGGAGAAATGATATATAAATGTATCCGTTCTCGGGAGGAAGATGAAAGATCGATCGAAAAGGTTGGAGCAATTTATCGAGAATTTGCCGCGCAAAATGGAACAACACCTGGACTGGGTGTTACAAAACAAGGGGTTTCTCCTCCTCCTCCTCGTGTCTCTCGTTTCGTATTCACGTCGAGGGCCAATCAGAGACGCGTCTCTTTACACCCGCCTCCTGTTGACGTTTGTCATAATATTTTAATATTAAATCGCGTTACGGACCAGCCATGCGTTCGCATAATCAGACGTTACTCCGTGGCCGTTTATATATATATATATACTATGCCTACTGTAAGTCTACTCGGCGAGAGGAACCTGGCCGCGTGTGAACAACGCACACCCAACAGGGGAGAACGAAAGGGAGAGGGCGCCGCGTAAGAGCGAGAAAGGACGAGACACGAGGAGAAGGAGTGCCGCTCGTCACCCCCTCGCAGTTCCACGGCGAAATGTGGAATACAAATTACTCTGAAAAGTCCCCATTTCCCGCCTCCGTTTTCGCCATCGCTCGCCGCGGCCCCTATGAATTCGCCGAATAATTCGGAATTACGCGTGTCTCTTTGGACGCTGAAACACGCGAGACCTCCTCCCTCCCCTTCGTTCGATCCTATCACTTCGTATATCGTCGCGCGATTTCCAAGTTTGGACACGTTTGAAAGTTCTAACGACGAGTTCTTCTTCTCGTCATGGATAAGGAACGAGAGAGCAAAGTGGGAAGGAAGGAGGTGATAGATTGAATAGATACAGAAAATGAAAATAAATCGGGGTGCAGATAGGGAGGATTAATAAATATTTAAGGAGGTACACCTTAGGGAGAGGATTGCAACGGAAACGTGGACATCGACGGCAATGGTCCACGTCGACTTGACGTTTCGAAAAGGATCCTGCAATATTGAAAGGAATTAACGATTCCAGGAACGTCTGGCGGGCGAGCCGGTCCAGCGACTAGGAAGAGGACCTATAGAAAAGAGAAAAGGGTGAGCAAGCCCAGGGCGGGGGTGGTAGTAGGTTTCCTGGGACGACTCGGTAGCCAGCTGGATATTTGGAAAATGGCTAGAACCAAGCGGACGGAATGTCTCTGGTCTCCATCGTTAACGGCCTGTGTACATTATAGATGGTCCCGTGATTGGTTCGTCAGCCTCTCAAAAACTCGAGCTCCTATCGTCGTAACCGTCCTCCTCTTTTCGCTTGGTGTTGTTACCTGGTCCCTCGATCCCCATCCTCCCCCTCTTTCGTAGGTTCATTTTAGCCGGTCTGAACCGTTCACTCCATCCCCCTCCTCCCTCCCCATCCTGCTCCCTTTCATCCAGGAGTCCGTCTCTCTCCGATCGTCGATTGACAATGTACAGAGGCGGCCTTTCACGGGTATCAATTAGTAGAATCCGCTCGTTGCCGATGCCCGCACGATCGCCTCCGATATCGCGTCGCTCTCTTCTATCTTCTGTCAATTCGACTGCTCGATCTAATAAAGGGAGAGATCGTCCCTATCGATGAATTTTTCATTATACCAATTGAAACTCTCCTCGTATTGAACGAATGTTGTTCGAGCTGAAATTTTCTTCCTTTCTTTCTTTCTTTCTTCTTTTTCTTTTTTTCTTGAAGAATAATTCTTGAGAGATGAATGATCCAAGCAATTTTGAAAAAGCGAAAAAAAACATCGTCGAGGAAAACATTGTGGAACGTCTCTCAGGCGAACGTGGATATTCCAAAAAAAAAAAAAAAAAAAAAATGAGAGTAGGAACGAGCATGTTGTAAAAACGATCGCGTGTGAACGGAACCCGGAACAGGAGGAAACAAAGATTGCCGGGCATTATGCAAGGTAAACGTTGCCAGAAGTATATACCCTTTCCCGTAGGTATCCGCTGTCTGTATGTACAAGAATTAACGCATAGAGGTTGGGAGTGTCGCAGCTGGATAGGCGAGATACAGAAGGTCGAGAGGGAAGAGGGGGGAGGGTGTCCAGAGGCAGAGAGCGCGTGGCGAAAGAGCACGAGAAAGGGGCGAAGAGAGGGGGAGGGATGGATGGAAAATTGGGGAGAGATCGGCGGAGGGTGAGAACGAGAACGGATAACAGAGGAAGCTGGGACAGAGGGTGCATCGAAGAGAGTAATTTCGGCATTCTGCGGGTTTGCTTACATCCACCGGTTCAGCGATTTTCGTTATGCGTGCACCGGTTTAACGTGCATCGTTGTTTCTCCACGGCAAGATACAGGAAGAATTTTTCCTTCCCTCCCTCTCCCTTCCTCTCTCTCTCTCTCTCTCTCTCTCTCTCTCTCTCTCTCTCTTTCCTTCTTCGTCGCATCAATCCTGATACACTTCCCCTTCCCCCTTAATTTTATTCCTTCGAAATTGAATAAATCTGTGTTTTTCCTCGATACCACGCGGAATTATCGGAACAATAGTATTTTGTTCAGGATTACTCAATTTCATGCTCAATCGAGGCAAACGTTATTCCATTATCCTTCCTCTGGCCTCGTTTCCCGATAGCTTCTACTCTCTCTCCCCTTCATCCCCTCGATGACAAGCGGCGATAAAACGCGAAATATTTTGTTTCATCTCCCTCCCCGGTACAGGTCTAACTTTCGCCATTAGCCGGCCCCCGTCCCACGTTCTCTTTCTCTCCCGGGGGCGAAATTTCCGACTTGGCCCGTCGAAGAAAATGAAATAAAGGATGTATCTGTTTGGCGGAGCCCATAATTTCCCTGTTTCTTGACCCCCATCTTCCATCGTCAGCGGGGGCAGCGGCGTTGCAAGCCTGTGGGCCACGAGTCGTTAATGAAAATCAAACAACGGAAAAATTACATCCACTTGGTGGTAAGCGGCGTCCCACTCTTTTCTACCCTTGAGACTTTACAGGAGGAAGAGTGGATAAGAGAGGGAGGGGAGGAGGGGGTTGCGAGTGGAGAACGGTTTTGCCTTAGTCAGCTTTTCCTTTTCTCCACTGCATCAGCGGGCCCGCCAAGGTTTGTACTCGGATAATCGCGCTATTCTTTCCTCGTGGCTTCTTCTCTCCGTCTTCCCGCCATTAATCATCTCTCGCGTGTCCCACGCGGGAGGAAAGAAAAAAGGAGAAGAAATTACGAGGGTTGCGGCTCTGTTTTCCAGAGGTTCTCGATTTTAAAGTTCGAACTCGCTCGAAACGAGGACGAGGAGAGAGAAAGAGAGAGAGTCGCCGTTTCATCCTCCGATGGTAGCGACGAAACGATGCATCGTGTCGTTTTTCCTCTCGAACGTTGCGCAAACAATTCTGAGATAGGGGTTGAAGTGGGTAAACGTTCGAGAAGAATTGCTCGGAGGAGAGGGGAAGTGATGAACGATGGTAAATTAATATCGACGCCCTTTATACGCGAAAGAGAAGAAGACACGTCTGGATAAACGACGCCTGTTTTCTTAGAACAATCTTCGAGGTTCCATTGTGCCGGAAGCTGGGTGTCTAGCATCCTTAGGCAATCACCGTATAATCTGTTGGCGGCGGCGCGCCATGTTTTACTTTCGTTCCGGTTAATAATTCAGTATCAATTAGTGGCCGGTTGAATTATGAAAGGATCTTTCTTCGTTCCCCGACGTTCCACCTCGTGGATTTCGTTGCTTCTTTGCCAGATACCGAAAAACAGAAGAAGGTAAATCTCGCCCGCGTCTCGAAGTCTTCGTTTACTCGTTTCGTTATTAATCGCGGCAGCCAACATTGACGGGAAACTCTTACACGGGAATCTTTAAACCCTCCGAAAAATAGGATGAAACGGGAACACAGGATAATGACAGGAGGTGACACGATCATCGATGGCATCGATGTTCTCAGGGATTCTCGGTTATCTTTTCGAGAGGGAGGAAAGGAGGAAGGAGAAGAAAGAAGAAGAAAGGAAGTGGAAGGCGGTGAATAATGGAAAGTAGCGAATTCCTTTTCTGCCAGTCGCGGCCAGACGAGCTCCATTAAAGGTCCCTAAATCCCCGACGTACTCCGCCCCCTCGCGCTGCGCGACTCTCCCTCTTCCCACCCTCTTGGTCCCCCTTCGTACATGGACGGATCATGACCAAGCATACGGGCGTTCGCTTTTGCTCGTAGACGCATATTTATTCGCAGTCCATTTTGGTTTGTTTGCACAAACGGGAGAGAGTCCGTCAGGCCGACGTCGGACCTCTGTTCTCCGCCTCTGCCACCACTGGTCGCCTCGTCTACCCCCGTTGCTTTTTTTTCTTCCTTTCTCTCTTTCTTCCTTTCTTTTTCCACCATCTCTCGCCGCTTTTGCATTCCTACGCCTCTCTGCTCACTTCCGGTGCTCCACCAGCGAGTATTGCGAGGAGGGTGATCGTCACCCTCGCCCCGGATATCTTGTTTCTTTCCTCACCCCTTCTCGTCCCTTCTCTGCCTCTCTAAACTTTATTTCGCCATTCTCTCGATACGTCCAAGGATTGTTTCGAACAAGGATATATTTTTTGCAATAGTTGCAATAGTTATTGTTTCAAACAAATTTCAAATAATTCTCGATATTCTTGGAAAAACGAGGATTATTAAGAGGCTCTCCAAGTCGGAGGCTAAGGCATCGAATGAAATCGCGGTTAAAAATTATACGGTATTATTCAAGCTTCCTCCCCTTCTCTCCCTCTCCCTCCCCCGGAAACGAGCAGTTCCACTGATGATACAATTAAGTCCGGCAACAGCAGATTTCTCGACTCGGAAAATTATCCGATATTTTTCATGCGGACGCCGCGAGGGTACGCCGGCGAGGGGATGGTCGAAAAGGGGTGAGAAAAATGCAAGGTTGTTCGGGGCTCAGGAATTAGGAGGACTACGAGGGAATATCCAGGAAAATGTAAGACGACTTTTAAACAGAGAAAGGGTGGCTCTGCTTGTTCCAGTAATGAAAGGTTGCGACGTGAACCGATGGATCAAGCTGGTTTGATTCATCGAGAGAATAAAGCTCGCTCGATTAACACGGAGAAATTTTACGATACGATAGAAATACTGCGCAGTTTTTGACGATCGATTCTTATTGTACATCCTCGACAAAAAAGATGATGAAACCTCGATTCGATTCGAGAGAAGATTTCACAGTTTAGTTTACATTCATTCGTCGCGTTCACCCCTTCTTCTCTTGCCACCTTAGCGCGCTCGATTCTTCTCCTCCCTCTCTCTCTTTAATATCGACATTAATATTCAAGACGGCGAACGAAATGAATATTAAACACAGTAATCGTTTTAACTCTAGTCCGGTGATAATGTTCGGACCTGGCCGCGAACACACCCGCATCATGCTCTCTCTCCTCTCCTCCTCCCCCACGGCCAATTTCGTACGCTGAATTTCTCTTTACGATCTCGCTCTCGATCAATTAAATTACCAATGAATTCTGCCAATTTCGCGAAAAAACAATTCGCGAACAGCATATTTAAAGCCGGCTTCTCCAACCAAAGCGCGATGTGGCGAACCATGGGGAGAAGGGAAGAAGATTTCCCAGGTTTCCAAGAATTTCCATCGGCACGGTTTCGAGTAAATCACGTCTCTCGGCGGGAAGTCGAGGAGAAAGGAAGCGGTGGAGAGGAAAGGAAGCTGGTTCCCTGTTTTTCCTCGCTAATTCGACGAGAATCGCGCGATAGAAGGAGGAGGAGGAGATGGAGAAGAAGCGTGGTCGCGAGACGAACCTAGAGAGAGGCTTCCTTCCACGGTACACGAAAGCCACATTTGTATTCAGTGGGCGCTGCTGGAGGAATCCGGGAGGAGGGGGGTTGCGCTCTAAGATCGCGGCGGATGAGGTGCTTTAAAAAGAGAAAAGGAGTAAACGCGAATGGCGCGGAGCTCGAGGGTGAAAAATCAGAAGAAGAAGAAGAAGAAAAAGAAGAAGAAGAAGGAGAAGAAGAAGAAGAAGAAGAAGAAGAAAAGGTGCCATCGCGACACCCTTTCGAACAACGGAGATGTTGAGACTCGGTGACGAAGAGCGGGCGAATGGGGGTGGTTGAACCAGGGTTAGAGTCGCTGCAGCCGCGATCCCGCATATTTCACATGCAGGGTGCCTGTTTTGCTTGGCCCCGGCAATATTATTACCATATTTTTCACATAATGCGACCGCGTGTATGTCTCTTTATTTCACGCGAGACCAAACCCCTCTCCCTCTCCTTCCCTCGACGATCCTCCGCCACGTCAAACGAGAGATCGAATCCGAATTCTTTTTTTTAACGTCTTATCATTCATTGCTCGGGCCGCTGCTTTTTATGGAGGGGTTACAAGCGTCGCGGACAACCACGATGAAAAGTTTATAACGCCGAGGTTTTCGACTTCCATTTCCAGGAGAAGGGACAGGTTTCTTGAAAATCTTCAGAAGAAATGAGAGAAAGAGGATTCTTTCTTGGAGGAGGAGAAGTTCGAAGTTTGGTTGGATTAAATTATTAATTTTAGTTTTTATCCAGATCGATGGAGTATATATAAGTCTTTGCTAATTTTCCGTCCCGTGTAAACACACCTCGATTAAAGAACATGCATCGATGAGATATGTATGTATACCCTGGGCGAACAAATTATAAAGAACACACCCCTGCATAGATATTCGTGCGATATTTCGTTCTATACTGTTCAAAGCTTGCAGGACCGCACCCTGTAAACACTGTTAAACTTTGTTTCATAAGAGTCACTCGAACACACGCTTCGCTCGGGAGGATAAAAAAGCTTCAATTTTTCTCTCTCTCTCTCTATCGTTGGATCGTGTGTGTTTGGTCGAGTATCACATTGTTAATATCAAACGTTGGTCAACAAAATGTCCAAGTTTTCATGAAACATTTCATGTCGATAGAACGGTGGATCACAATTTTCTCTCTTTCTTTCTTTCTCTCTTTCTCTTGCTCATTGTCCGTGATTTTTCGTAGGGAAAATTTCCAATTCGAAAATATCTATTATCGCCAACAAATAGATGTTTAAAAAAAAAAAAAAAAAGAAAAGAAAGGAGAAGAGAAAAAAGAAAAGAACGAGGCTATCTTTATTTAATATCATCGACGTAAAAATCTGGCGGTGCGCGAGTTATGAGAAACGGGGTGGCAAGGAACGATCGAGAAACACCGTCCCTTACCACCTCGGAGGAAGAAGGGCCTCCACCTCGAGAAACATTTTTCTCCGCGAAAGAGGGTCAAATAAAATTTTAGAGTCGTCGAGAGCTGTCGATACGATCGGGGAGAGACGACGACGCGACGCTGCGGAACGCTCCGCTTTTCAATACAAAGGGCTGTGTATCCGAAAACTACTACCGGCTCACCCCCTTCCCCTTCCTTCCCGTGGTACAACGCGCGGGACCTATTCGTGTGTAGATTCCAGAAAATTATAGCCGATAAAGAAACAAATTCCGTATTCCGTCGAACCGAGGCGTTATAAACATTATTCCGCTTGTACCAACCCCTTTTCCCAACCCAGAGGAATCGAGTTCCTTCCCCTCCCCCGGAATACGATTTTCCACTATTCCAAAGCGAGCAATAAACAATGCGGATCCACCGTATATATACATATATATATATATTTCCAAGCGATTAAAGGCAGCTCGCCAAGATTCGTCTTCGGACGAGTTTAATGAAAAATTCAACGACAATATTCGATTTTATCTTATTAAATCCGTTAAGCATTCTTCTTCCATTCTAATTAATTTTTGGCAAAGTAGATTAACAAATATATATATAAAGTGGAATGTAATTTCGCCAATGATTCCTGTAGAATCGTACGAATTGGAAATAGAATAGATCGGGAACAATGGTACGGAGGGGCAAAGGGGAAGAGCGAGCAAACAAGCAGAAACTGTTAATACGAAGAATCGGGCGAAAATTCCGCGTTGCATACAAGTTCGGCAATGTGGGTCGGATTGTTTGTACAAATCGGCCGCGTTTCTCCGCGCTTGTACACACTTATGTACACTGTCGATCCGCGTGCTCGTCTCGCACGAGGCGCAGGAACCGAGGCGGGGTTCGTGGGCGTTGAAGACTCGCATATGGCCGTCTTTCTTTCTTCCTCGTTCGTTCGCGTCCTCCATCCACGGACCATCCAAGACCAAGCCACTCTATGTAAATAGTTGTGTAACGCGGTACGAGAGGCATTAAATAAATAATAGCCGTGCCACGGTTCATGAAGTTGAAAGGAGAGCGCCGCCCCGTCGAGAGCAGATGTGTCAACATTCGTCCTAACTCGTCGCCTCTTCCTTCATTTTTATCCTCTCTGCTCTGTTCTTCCTCTTCCCTTCATCGCGCGGCTGGTGACACACACTCCTCCGCGATTTTTTTGATCGTTCGCGTTTCTTTCAAAGTCTCGTATATTTTAAGCGCATCCTCGTGTTAACGGTCGACGAGCTTTGCTAAGATGGGCGGTGACGATAATTGTAGACTATTTAATAGTCGAGTCGAGATATTTCCTTATTATTACTTTCTTTTTTTTTTTTTTTTTTTTATTTTCTTCCAATCGCGAGTAAGGGCCGAGAATTGAAGGCGTGAAAGGTCCAAAGTGAAAAATGTCGATGTGCCAGGGAAAGTGTACGATCACGAATGACCGTGACAGAGTGGCGCGACCATTTCGAGAGTTCTAATACCTCGTAGAGACGCTTGCTCGCAGATTCCATAAGGGGGCAGTTTATATGCAGGCTACGGATGGGTCAGCATAGGGGAGATATATATTTTTCAATATAACTCGCGCCGCCGGTAAGGGTCGCGAGAATCGTCCAAGAGAGTGGAAGTCGGCGTTATTTTTTATCTTTATTAGATTGCAGGGTATCCGTTAGTTGAGGTTCGACGTGCTACGGACGAACGTGCATGAATATCAAGTGCCCGGTAACACGTGGCGCATTTTATCGTCTTTCCACTCCGCCTGGCTGTATCCTTTGGTCGAGTTGCCACACTGTGTCCTCCGTCATCCCCTTCAGGGGATGAATAAGTAGAACTTATGTATAATAAAGGATAATCGTTCGTAATCTTCCCTACCACTCCGTTCTTTCCATCTTTTCTAATCGATCGAATCGATCGATGATATATCATTCGAATATTCCAATTGTTCAACATATTTTTTTTTTTTTTCACGAAAATTATTTCGTTTCGTCGTCCGATATCCTCGTAACTCTTCCCCCTCCCCCACGATTATAAACGCGTATATCTACGCGATTTATAAGGAGATAAGAGTTTTCCTCGAATCGACGTTTTTCCCGCAATTTATGAGGCGAGCCGGCTCAAAGGAAGATCGCATCGACGCGACGAGGAGGAGCGGTTTGTTCGTTTGGCGAAAGAGCTCAAACAAGAAGAACGCAAAGCAGGATGTTTGTTTGAAGGTCCGTTAATGTCGCGGTGTGTATTGTTTACCGTATAACCGCTCTCGTCCTCCCCCCCTCCCCCCTCCCTTCCCCTTCCTCTCCCGCCCCCTCCTCTCCTCCCCCTCCCGGAGTTATTCGAAGTTTGTCGATATTGAAAGAACTCGAAGCGCGGCGGTATCGTTCTTTGAAAAATACTCAAGGTAAACTCGCGTGTTGATTGTATGTTCAGCCCGTGAGAGTGCTCGTGTGTAAAGAGCGCCGCGCGGCCTCGCTGGAATTTCCAGGATGCTACATCGACTCCATCGAAGCCACTTTCGTAACTGTGGGAATCATAATCCCGGTTAAAAGATGTTTCCACCAGCTGTGTAATGCAGGCCGGCCGGCCCCCGACCCCTGGCTCTTTTTCTTAAAACAAACCCTCTCGATAAAAACGACGTGTGTCGGTTCCCCTCTCCCCTCCCGCATCGCGATCCACTACAAATACTTTATTTTATGGAAACAATCATCTCCGCTTCTTCGGCCACGACGCGAGCTTTCCGTTTCCTCGAAATAATTAAACAAACTCTCGTAACAAACTCACGAGATAAATCTCACATTTCGTGATCGATCGTGTATCGATCGTTATAACGATAATTATCCCGCCCGTCCGGACGGGAGGGAAAATTCAAAAAAAAAAAAAAAAAAAGAACAAGAATGCGTATAACGAGAAATTTTTTTAACACAACCCCCAGATATATATTTTTCCTCCTATAAGGAGCACGTAGACACACGTAGACGCGATTAAGAACCGCGGGGTAAGGACACGCGTACCAACGTCCCGTAATTAATGGAGACGTAACGAGTGGGCGTAGCCGTGGACTAATATGCGAAATAAATCTGCGGTAATAGTAAGTAATTTGGCCAATAAGTCGATAACAAATTGGGTTTGCCAGCGGCAGCGCGCGGGACCCGTAATGGCAGGCAAGTGACCGGATCCACCCCCTTAACACCCCCTGTTCACGGCCGTCCGGTAACACCCTCCGACACCCACACCCTTCCCGTCGCCCATCTAGATCTCCCTTTTGCCAGCGTATTCATATTTCACGGACTTGTAATATAGGAAAGTTTTGTTTAAGCCATAAAGCTAGGTAGAGTAGCTACGCGGTGGAGGAAACGATCGCCGGAGGGGGGAGGGAGGTCGCCCCTCGACGGGCGCGACGCAGAAATGGAGAACGCGATGGGAGGAGGGTGGAAGTGGACGGACGAGACATAATTCACGGTGATGTAGCGAGCGCGTGGCCTTTTTCACGCTTGTGCACGAACGGGTCGGGTAGTGGTTGGCGGTCAGTCGAAGGAATTGCGAGATAAAGAGCGATAAGGGGTAGGCGAGTGGAAAGCGAAGGGGCGTGATGTATATCGGTGTTCCACAGGGAGGAAGGAAGTCGGAGGAGAAGGCTGGGATATCGAGATCCTGTCCCGTTTTCTTCCAAGACACTATTTTTTTTCTTCTTCTTCTTCTTTTTTTTTTCTTTCCCCTCCTGAGGAGAAATTAGTTTTCTTTGGGGTGGCGTCACCCTTGCCTCTGTAAATATCTAAATCCATCGTGAATCGACGATATCGAGAATATCTCTGGTTGCCGAAATTACGACAAACGGAGGGTGGGAGCATCGCGATTCAATTTCGCGTATTGGAAAAAACATGGGAGAAAAACACGGGGGATGAAAAAGAAAAACGATATACATATATATATATCGAATTTTCGAAGAATCTTGGGAATGGGGAAAGAAGAAGGAGAAGAAGAAGAAGAAGAAGAAGATGTCTTCTTCTGCTTAAAGACGACGATAGTATTCGGAAAGTCTGCTGGTCAGTTGTAATGAATAATGTCCACATCTGTTCGGGACGTCCCATCAGTAACTGCTACCCCCTCGGCCCCGCGACATCCTTTTGCCTCACCTTGCTCCTCACCCTAAAAACCATTTCCACCCCATCGCTGCTTTCTCGCTCGATTTCGCTGCATATCAAATTATGGAGTTCTGAATGGCCGATCGTCGCCTGCTGCTGCTGCTGCTGTGATATATTTGGATATATTAAATTTTTTTTCCCACCCGAGAAGCGCGTTTACGTCCAAGCGGAATCGATATATACGATCTGTCCACTACCAACACGACTTCGACCCGAATATCCCAAGTTTATATTCCTTCGAATCGTACGTAACGAGTCTTACTACGAGATCGTTTCAAATCGATTAACTTCTCTTCGGTCCGTAAATTTTATTAATCAAGCCTTGTCCTCCTTTTCTTCGTTCGAAGAAGAGAGAGAGAGAGAGAGAGAGAGAGAGAGAGAGAGAGAGAGAGAGAGAGAGAGGAAAAAAGAAAAGAAAATAAAAAAACTCGAACGGAGAAGATAATTCTCCGCTTTTTTTTATCCTATCTAATTTACTTCCCGATCCTCGATCCACCGGCATAGAGCAAATAACTCGAATTTTAAAGGGTTATCGGCTCGAATAAAAATCGACAAACAAGCTTCGGCTACCCTTCGGGGCCCACCTATTCGCAATTCTCCAGAAAGGTCGAGCGGCTTCGTTTGCATAGTCGCCGACACCTTGCGTGTCCATTACGCGGGGGTGGCGACGGTCGAACGACGGGGGTGACGAGCAAGTGGACCGCGGGGGTGGGGTAAGAGGTGTGAACCGTAAACGCGCCACGTGCGGCAAATGGAAATGGACCAAATATCGCTGCAAACACTCGACCGTGCGAGTATCGATATACGACGCACCCTCCTCCATCTCTCCCGCTCTCTCGGTCTCCTGATCCCCCTTTTGCTACGAGCAAAGGCACACACGCTCGCACACACAAAGGGCCACGATTCCACGCTCCGTTTGTCGTTTATACCGGCCGCGCCATCCCCGGCCCGCCTCTCTCACACCTCCTTCCTTTCCACCCTGTGCAGTCGACTGACGTCCACTTCCCCTCCCCCTCCCGCTCCAAAATTCACCGGTCACCGGTCGAATCCATCAGGTATCCGCAAAATATCGCAATCCACTTCTCTCTCTCTCTCTCTCTCTCTCTCTCTCTCTCTCTCTCTCTCTCGTTCTCCTACGTTTCTGCTCGTTTCTCCGTACACTTTCGTTCCGTACGTGCGTAACGATCACGCGAATGGAAGCATTTTACGAATGGGGGAGGGATGGATGGATGGATGGATCTCCGGCCTTCGCCCTTCGAATTCAAGGCGAACCCAAGTTTTTCTTTTTTCCTCCAACGTATTCAACGAATCGGTCCATCTTTTCACTTTTTCGATCGAATCGTAAGAAACAATAAGGATTATCCCGTGATTCAGAAAGGGACGATGAAATTTTCCCCATTTGTCGAAATTTCCATTAATTGCCCCTTTTGGCTCACAACCGCGAATATTTCGTTTTTCGCCTCGACCGGAGAATTACTGGGTCACGAAACCGCAATTTCGACCAAATGGGCGATACACTTGAACGCGATTACGCGAGTTGGCCGCGTTAAACGCATTAGCGTGAAGGATTAACCGGATACTTGTCGCCACCATTGCCAAAAAGAACCTCCCTCCCTCCTCCCCCCTACTATTTCGAGAGTGTTGGAAGATCAGAAGCGGGAAGCCGGTTCTCGCTTTGGTTACGAATTCGTTCGTTGATCCATTCATCGAATTCGCGCACGAAAAACAATTCCGCGTGTATTCCGGAGAATAGGCGAAACGCGATAGAGGATCGCGGCGAGATGAGGAAGAAGGATGAGGGGCGAAACGCAGAAGGGGTGGAGGAGGGAAGAGGACGGAACTTAGCGAGTGCTTCTAGCTAAACAAATATGTACTCACGTACTCATTCACCTATCTCCCAGTCAGTCCTACCTACGCCCCTTCAGCCCTTTTAAAGACTTTTCCCGCTGTCCCAGACTCTAACCTCCAGCCGTCATCCCCTACCCAAACAGAAGAAGACGTTTGGACGTTGCGTATCACGGGGTTCGAGGAAGAGAGAAGGCCATCTCTCCTAACTCTTTTCGCGCGTTCGAAACCTTTTTCATCGCTCTCTAGACGTTCTAGGCAGACGTTGTTCCCCCCGTCGAGTCGAGTGTCTGCGGCGATTGCGCTGGCTAACCGTAGTGTCATTCGCCAACACCGTGAACCGTCAACGATGATTCTTCGAAAAAGAATATACCATCCTCCCTCTTCACCCCTGTTTCTACGAAATCGATACATTTCGTTCCGTCAAAAATTCCAGCTTCGTTAATATGCTCGAGCCGTTCTCAATCAATTCTTACAACGAAATCTTTACCAACACGTCGAAGAGGCGATAAGACGTCAAAGAAATTTGTCCCACCGTGTGCGCGTGTAATTATTTCTCCCGAGTATCGAGTCGAAAGGGAGGCTTGCTCTTTATTAATAAAGAGGGAGGGTTGTCGTAAATCGACTAAACAGAAGAACGACTTTGGAACGACTACTAGGGGAGCAGGGGGACGGATTTTTTCACGGATCTGATGCATCGATCCTTCTCCAAGAGCCTATATATCCTTCCGGATCTAAATCCACCAAGGATTTCGTCTGACGCGCCTACGCGCCTCTCCCCCAGGAAAGCCTACAGTCGCCTATTTGTTTCGTCGCATCGTGTATTGACACTACGCGACGGTAGGTGTCGCGGCGATAATATATCGACGATCGGGTGATATATGCCTCGCAGGAGTGAGTGGCTGTGCAGAAGAAAGACTTGTCTCATAAAGTATAGGGCGATTTGTCACGGCAGTTTGTGATGCGACCGGGAGAGAATAATCCTCTGGATATCATCTAGCGCAACTTGCTCCCCTTCTGCGCCCCCCTCTTCCTCTCTTCCTCATCGCCTACGAGCTTCTCACCCCCTCCCTCTCGGTCCTGAGAGCGGATTATTCCTGACCCGTTGCTATCGCCCAACCCCCCCGAATCGTTCCTCCCACGTGTTCTTCGTTAGTCTCGTTTCGACGATCGCGGATCCTACGAATTACTCGCCGTCCCCGTACCTCCCTCCCTCCCTCCCTCTCGCCCTTCAAATTTTAATCGAGACCTCGAGATCTCGAGCGTCTCCTTCGGAGCTCTACCGAGGGTGGCGAAAACATCGAGAGAGTAATTTTATTTCGATTTTACATCGAGCGATATTTTAATTGGAAAAATAGTTTTTCCAGCTAATCTTGCTCCATTTCCTTTCGAGCGTACTTCTATCTTCCTCGATCGGCGCGATTTCACTATTCGAAACCCCTTACAGCAACCCTCTCCGTAAATTCCGAGTGGCCGATTTATAATTACCGATTTCATACAGGCGAAACTTGTGTAATTTGCTTGTGTAAATCCTACACGCGGCTCGTTCGTAACCAAGTTGGCCGCGATATTTCCTTCGCCCCGCCCCTCTATAATGCCCCCGTATACGGGGAGAGTAATTAATCCACTTTGATACGATAGATCAAAGATCTGCCGTTTTTCCTCCTCCTCCTCCTCCGTGGAGATGTTTCGCTACGAAAGTCGACGCCCTCGGAAAATAAACGTCTTGGATGGATGTATGGAATTACAATTTCACGAGGCCCATAATAGGGACAGGCGTTTCGCGCTGCGTGACGAACGTTTTAATTTCCACTTTTGCCTGTGGAAAACGCCGCGCTATATTTGATCGCGCGGATCGAAATCGTACACTTTACGCGTGTACGTGCACGTTTAATTGCAAAATACAGGGGCATGGAAGAGGGGAACGATGTGCGAAATCGCGATGCATCCACCACCGCGATGCGTTATATAATAACGAGTGTTCGCATTAGCAGCCGCGGACCGATTACATTTTAATGGGGCGATACATTATTCAAAAACCGCGGTTTCCTTGTCGATCAAACCTCTGCGCAGCGCTCGTGTAATAATATGCATTGTCAGGGCAAATTAAAAAATCAATCCGAACACCGGCATCTCCCAATCTGCATTTAGCGTAAAAGTCGTTAGCCGGCTTGGAAACTTGTGAATTTTGCATTAACCACACCTATTATCGTTCGGTGTAACTTGTACAGGTATATCTTTATCTATTAAATATAGACCTTGTCAAATTACATTTTCGATTATTCGAATTATTCATGAATGCCAAATTTTTTTCTTCCTCGGATGAATTCGTCTTTAACCACGCTTGAACGGCGGGTTAAGTATAATTTTTATCGGGGGGGAGGAACGGTTTTAACCGTTCGGAATACTGTGTGTATATATATGTATCGTGTATCATCTTTTTCGATTCGCCTCCGTTGTCGCGCAACGCAACAGTTAAGACATGTCTATGAATAAAAATTCATTCCCTGTCAATCTTCCAACCGAATTCTTCGAGCGAATTTAGAATGGTTTTAATTCTGGAGAGAGAATAGAATTCCTCCTTGTGAATAATAATACATTTATATTCGATAGATTACTATCTAATTTAAGTCTCGAGTTTTAACTTTCCCTCTATTTATCGCCACTATTTGTTTAATCCCTCGACCATCTCCCCTCAATATCGAGGAGATGCGAGGAGATCGTTCTGAAAGAAAAAATGCAAATGCAATTATTTGTACCCTTTCTGTTTCCAAATCGAACATACCCCCTCTCTCTCTCTCTCTCTCTCTCTTCTGGAATCACTGTATCGGAAATATTTCGGAATGGGCGATATTTCGCAGCGGTTTCGTGCGAACGGTGGCGCGGTAGCCACGCGACTGTCGAGCAGGTAGGAGCTTTCAGCTTTTCGAGCATGGAGCTTCGAGGTTTCGCGGTTTCGGCGGGGATAGGACGTGGCTGGTAGAGGAAAGGGCGGCCTGAAGGGAAGGGGACAAGCGTCGGCGCCCGACGATACACACTACACACCCGACACAACGATGAGTTCACCGATTCTCAGTGCGTGCCACGCGTCCGACATGACAGCACGCACCTCTTTCCGCCTCCGTTCCAAATAGCCGAGCTTCGAAACTTTGCACCCTCCACCCGAAATCTCTTCCTCCTCCCCTTAATCGATTCGATACTCGCCAAGGAAATATCAATTATCGGCGATACAATTTTATAGACATTTTGGGATGAAATTTTTTGATCGAGCTTAAAGAAAAAAAGTAATCTCGTTTTCCGAGATTCGATCAGTGGGGGAGGGGGAGAGAGAGAGGAGGAAGAATTAATGCAGGAAAGAGAGAGAAAAAGAAAACGCGGGGTTTACAACGAAATCATTTCCCGCGCGACAGCCAGAGCACGTACAAATTCCCCGCGATATGAAAATTGTTGCCTCGAGGAGGAACATAACCGGCATAACGGGCCGTCAAAGGAACATCGGGCTCTCGGCTGTTTCGTTCCCATTCCGTATTCATAACCCTTTCATTATCGGGACTCGGCAAATTTGCAAGAAGTTACAAGAAGAAGAAAACACGCCGCGTGTAATATCGCGGCTTGTATCGTTTCCCTTATCCCGCGTTATTATACGATCATCGAGAGAGAGGTGGCAATCGCGGGAAACACGCGTGTTACACGCGTTTGACGCCTTTTTTTTTTCGACGATAAAAATCTCATCGGCGAGAAACAATCGGCGATATTGAAAGCGCGACAATTTTGCGAAGAAAAGAAAGAAAAGAAAACGTTATCCAATAAAAAAAGGGGGAGGGGAGAAAGAAATTAATTTTCCCTAAGTGCGACCCGACTAAGTTTCATCGGCATGTTAAAGCATTGTCCCTTGTATTATCACGTTTTATAGCGGACAGACTGAACGATGCTGTCAAGGGAACGCGGTGTTTACGCTTTATCGTCCGGCAAGCTGTTTTCCTTATCGATCGCGATTGTTATCAGGTCATCTTGCAGGCCATTGCTTGCAAATGCATTTACCCAAGTTGCGACTCCGCGCCATCGTAAAACTTTCGCCACCGTCGCGCAAAACGCGGCCGCTTCCAAGTTTATGAAATAGTTCCACCACATTTTATATCCCTACGTTCCTCTTTGCCGGACCTCTTTGTTCGTACAACTTCTCTCCTAAAGATTCGTCGGGCAGACTCGGGAGAATCTTGGACGGATTAAAACGTCGGAAAGTTGTACGATTTCTCGGTGAAAAAACTCGATTTAAAGGATGATACGTTCTCGCGGAGGAACTTAAACTCGTCGTCTGAACAGAAGTAGGTTCAACGATCAAATCTTACGTATCTTGCTCATTCGTATATATAAACGAATAATTAGAAAACGTAGGAAAGAGAATCCTGACCGATATCGAAATAATTTTACGCGGTCAGAACACGTTACTTTCACGATTTCAATTCACGACACGAGCAACGCGAGACGTCACGAAAAGCAATCGCGGATTGATAAACGTTATTTCGCGAGTCACGTTCTTTCCGTTTTCCGGAAGAAGAAGAGTCATTGTTATTGCGCGAAATTCGATTTGACAATTTTCTAGCAAATTTCTACTCGATACTTTTGCATCGCAAACGAATACGCAAAACGTTTCAATTACTTACACGATTTCTCGCATGGTCGATTACACTCGAGACTCTGATTCTCTCACTTCCGTCACGATCTTGCGCGTGTATCAGCCGTGCGTTCTCTCATTACTCGTGCACCACTAATATTCCTCCTCTCATATCGTCACTGTCGCGCGTCCACTGTCACGTTCGTTCACGATCGTTCGTGGAAATTTTTGGATCGTGTCGGCACCAAGCCGAGCGTGCTGCACATCACACACGCGAAGGGTGGCCGACGCGGATGATCAAACCATCGATGCTTCACTTCGAGTCACTTCTCTTCCACGTGGTAGAGTAATCGACGACTACTACTACGTTTCACCACTTCCTGCATCGAGGGAACAAAAGATTTCGAAGATCGATTTAGAAGGGGGGGGGGAGGAGGAGGAGGACAAAAACAACTGCGGTGGATCCGAAAGGTAAACCGAAAAGGGATGAAGGGACGATCGACCAAGGGTTCGAAAACGACTTGCAAGGAGCGGGGAAGAGGTCGATGGACGTCGATATGAGTCTACAAGTTGAACAAGGAGACGAAGAGATTGTACGAGCGAAGGAGAAAGAGGGAAAGGAAGAAAGAGAGAGAGGGGGGGGAGAGAGAGAGAGGAGGGAGAGCGATAGCAAAAGGAGAAGGAGGAGGAGTAGATTCGTACGTATGTAAGAATTCCTATGTACATAAAGTATACATGTATATGTATATATACGTACGTAAGTTGCGAGAGTAGACGAGAATGAAACAGAGAGTGAATGAAGCAAGGTCGGAGAAGGGGTTGAAGAAACTAGGTAGCGGAACTCGTGGTCTCGCGAAGAGATTGTTTGGGATCCCGTGGTTGGTCGGGTGGACCGACCGGTTGTCTCGAGATATGCACGGTTAGTAGGCGATATCGTGTTTGGCTCGGCGCGCGAGCCAGGCCTCCCGTGGAGGCCGCGTCACAGAGCAACAGACCGAGGGAGAAGGACAAAGAAACGGAGCGGTGCGAGGGTGCGAGAGAGACGCGGGGGAGAAAGTGGTCGGGAGTGGCGGTGGTAGGGCGACTTGCTGTGTTGTGTCGGATGCTACCCGGTAGCAGAGTACTTGTTGTTGAGATGCCGTGAGTGTACGTGGGGGTGGGCGAGGGGGTGGTGACGACGCCGGAGAACGGCGGTAGGCGGCGGAAGCGAGGGAGAGAGGCGGTGTGGAGCGGGGAGGGGAAGGGGGGATGGCCGAGCCGAATGGCCTTGCGCGCAGTAGCAGGTACAGCGGCGTTGCTGGCGGTTGCTCGGTGGAGACGAAAGCGCGGGATAAGGCGGTGGTTACCGATGGAATAAAGGAGATGGAGGAGTTGCCGGGATCGCTGTGTATATCGCTGTGGAGCTGTGGCTGTGGGAAGGGGGTGGCACCCTGGCAAGATGTTGCACGAGTTGCCGCGAAACGGCTGCACGCCTCCGAACCCTCGCCTCGCTCGTCTCGTTGAAAAAAACGGCACACGCGAAACACAACTGGGTCGCGGCAGTTTTCGTTTCCTGGTAGCCGGGGAAGAGAGGGAGTTTGGGGAAGAAAGGGAGAAAGGGAAGGAAGAGGGGATCGACGCGTGTTGCGCCAACGGAACGACGAACGCGGTCGAACGACGGTTCTCCTTCGTCGAGCGTGGAGAAGATAGAATTAGGAAGGTACGATACCTTTGACGGGTGTATCGATGGTTAGACCCACGTCTCGGGACGCGAGGGACGTGACGATGACGATCGATGAAGATCGAGATAGACGGTACGGCGAGATACACGATACGATACGATACGACGCGATAGGACGCGATAGCTCGGCCGATATACGAGCGCGGAGGACGCGACGCGAGTGTACACGCGGCGCGGATGCGCGCAACTCTGCGGGCGGGCACGCTCGGCTACGCTGTTTTCCTCCCTGCCGTTAAAACAATAATGCAATATTTAACCATACACACGAAGAGAGCGAGAGAGAAATCGAGAGACAGAGGGAGGGGGAGGGGGGAGTAGTGGGACGGTGGCAGTGGCGGTATCGGGGCGAGAAGGCATCGCGGTAGGGAGATAAGGAAGGTAGGGGTGAACGTAGAGAGAGCGGATGTGGGCTTTCATTTCCCCTCTCCCCTGCAAAACGCCGACCCTTGTTCCGCGTTCGAGGCTGCTTCTCGCGCGCCCCGTTAGTTGTCTTGCTTCTGCCTCGCGCTTTTCTCTCCTCCCCCGCACTTCCCCTCCAATTCATCCCTCTCGCTTTTTTTCTCCCCCGATCCGATCCGTCCCTCTCGCTCCGTTTCCCTTTTTTCCCTCTTTCCACCGCTTGCTTTTTCCCCGCGAGCGTCGTCTCTTTCTTCGGTGTGCAGCAAGCTTTCAGGGGGGAATCCTCGCCCTGTACCCGTCGTCGTTGCTTTTATGCGACGCCGCCGATAACACAGAGAGTGCGTGCATCGGATGGACGGAGAAAGGAGTTGTGGATCGGCGTGTACGAAAGAGCAAGATCGAGAGCGATACGTCATGTGTATACGTGTGTATACCGAGGTATGTATGCCGGTGTATACGGGTGTATATATGTGTGTATGTGTGTGTATATATATATATATATATATATACATATAGATATACCTATGAAGGATACAGGGGCGGGTGCGAGGTAGTGGGAGAGCTGGAGGCGGCGCACGCCTCTTTTCAAGCGAGTACGTGGGGCAGCAGAGGCTGGGGTAGCACCAGCTCTAGACGCATTCTCCGAACGATGCAGGTGGGCGAAGGAGAGGAACAAACCAACGTGCACGCGCTGCACTCCGTCGTCTGACTCCCTACCGACCGCATCTCCTGTGACTTGCCAGCTCGACCATTGCGCGCAGCCATTCGCGGAAACGACTTTGGTTTCGGTGGCATCAACGCCGTTAGAAATATTCCCTGTTTTCAATTGGATTCATGTAATAATAATCATCGATCGATTGTTTAAAATAACATCATTGATGAATATTTCGCGTCGAACGAACATTTCGTGCTCCGAATGCAAATGTTCTGAAGAAAATTTCTGTATTAACGAAATTTAAATTTGATCGAAAATTCAACATTTTTCTTTTTTCTCGCGTTAAACATGATTTTTGTTAAACGATTTTAAGAGGTGAACACTCGTTCAAATAAATAATCGGATCGACATTCGTCGAGTATCGTCGAGTCGAAGGGACGGATATCCCCCTGTCTTGACAGTTGTCTTAATTAATAGCTGCGCGAAGGCTTCGACGAAAGCCATACGTTAAGCAGGGTGAAGGGAGAACGAAAAAATTTTTGACGCGAAAATGTCTCGTAAAATCGTGCTTCAACTCGTGTCATAAATTTCCAATATAATTCCAAGAATAATCGTGAAGAACAGATGTTGGTAACAATAAACCAGGCCGATAGATATCAGGGAACAATCTACTTGAACATTTTAGAGACGATTCATCGATATATATACATGGTGGCTAGCGTGAACATAAAACTATGTCGAAGAAAAGTAGTGGACACAGTCAAGAACCGGCCACAAATATTTTCGAAACTGCGTAAAGAATTTTACGCGTTTAAAATTCCTCTTTTTTTTTTTTTTTTCAGAAAGCTTATATTCCTCGAAAACTTCGACAATTTAATATACTCGCACCTACTTAAACTCCCGATTTTAGTCGATCACAAATACACAAGATATCGATCAACTGTCTCGACAATATTATTTCCGATATTAATAAATAAATTTTAAATTCGATTCTTTTCCTTGAAATCCACTACATGTACGTGTTTCAACTCGAATCTTCAAGGATTTCCAATTACCTTCTTCGAATACTGGCAAAATCACATTTGCATTCATCCAAGGTATATCATGACCATCCATCACGTTCCTGATCCAGCGCGCGCATGCACACAAAGGCACACGCGGGGGGAAGAAGAACAGGACAAGAATTTGCATTCGGCTGTTAGATCCTCGGGACGCAAGATCCGCAGGCCCTAATTCGAGGCGCAAGAGCTGTCGCATCAGTGTCCGGGTTGTCGCGACGCTTCTTCCCCCCGGAATGAAATAAGAGCCACGGGCTGCATCTCTTCTTCGCCGAGGCATTACTTTTTCCAGCGTCGGCCGACGAAGGGAGGTGGCGGTGGCGGTGGTAGTAGTAACAGCAGTAGTAGTAATAGTAGTAGTAGTGGATGATAGCGCACGGGCACGCCGATACGCCAGGCGAAAAGGGTCATCCCGGGGAGGTAGCAGCCTCCAGCGAACGGTGATGCAGCGGCGGTACCGGCAGAGGCGGCTGGGTGGTGATGAGGAGGAGGTGGGCGCAGAGTGTCGGAGGTAGCTTCGAAGTCCAGATAGCGGTACACTTAGCCGCGTGTATAGCCGTTCTCTCCGGAGGATAGAAAACGGTCGGCTGGAGGGAAAGGCGGAGGGCGAGGGAAGAGGGAGAGGCGAGGAGGTGAGGGATGTGGAGGGGTATGGAGAAGAAGGGGCGTGGGGGTGGTGGCCACCCCTTGCAACCCCCCACCAGCGCAGGAGTCGCGTCGCCTCGGCTCGGCCAATAAGGAGGCCCGCCGACACAGAGACAATTCAAATGCTGCGCCAATAACAAACGTCTTTTGTTGTTATACGGCAAACTTTCTTTTCGCCTGGTCCTCTGTTTGTGCCGTCCCCGGAATGCCCAACCCCGTGGATTCCCGTACCCACTGTACCCGAGTCTTCCTCTCCCTCTGTGTTCCTCTCCCCTTTTGCTCTCGTCGTCGTCGTCGTCGTCGTCGTCGTCGTCGTCGTCTAGCCTCTTTCTCTCTTTTTCCCTTTCGTTCTTTCCCTGTGGTGCGCCTCCACCACCCTTCCGGCGACTTCGTTCGAGGCATATTTTTCTTTTTTTTCCCCCCTCTCTCTCACTCTCTCTCTCTGCTTACTCTTTTCTTCCCTTCTTTCTTCTCTCCTTTCCCCGGAGCGTCAACATATTAAAACGGGGGAGGACTGCGCAACGCTGACTGTGTCTTTACCCGGCTCTCTCCTTCTCCTTTCATCATCCTTCCATCGTTGCCTCCTACTTCTTCGTCTTCTTATTCCTCTTCCCTCGTATCTTTCCCCGTTTCTTCTAGATTCCCTCAAGCTCGGTGGAGGCTTTATCCTTGCGCGCCTCTTTGAAACTTCTTCGTGGTCATCTCCAGCAAGCAAGGGAGCTCGCCCTGCTCGCGCCGCCCAGTCGGTTAATTCTGATACAAAGCGCGCCTCTCGAGGCGTGCCTTCCGCGACGCGCCACTCGGTCATCTCGGAAGAGACGTAGGAAAATTCCTCGGATAAGATCGATAAGTGTGACGTAGATACGCGCGCATACGCGCACACGTATACGTATAAAGAGGGGACAGGTGAAACGCCAACGATTTTTAAGCGGACGATAGGAAAGATGCGTTAACAGGTTCTTTCCTCCCCACCACGCCCTCAGCTTTTCCATTATGTTCCAACGTCCAATTAAATCCTAATAAAAACTCGTCTCGATCGACTGTGGATAATAGAGACGCATTCGAATGTAAATCCCGCCAAGCTTTCCAATTAAAGGGCCTCCTTCCTCCTCGCGATCAGCGCGATTCACCTCTGTCCCGCGCCAACCAGAAAATCATAACTTCCCGTGGAACGAGTCTCTGTCTCATTGAATACCGATCGTGCCCGCTCCATCTACCCCGTTTAACTTTCGCCCGATGCTCGAAAGAAACGAGCATCGGACCACCCCCTTCGTCGTCCGGACGAGTTTGGCCGGAACGTAGTGGCGCCTCGGCCAAGAAAGGATAAATATTCATTGACGTCTTCATCAAGACTTTTATGACTCGACAAGAAGGCGGGGGATAGGTCCTTTTCCACCCTTCGTCAACCGTTTCCATTTCCTTCGAAAATCGAATCGAACTTCTACGTACAACACGAGGGATCACGATAAGAAATATATAATCGCACGGTTTTTTCTTTTTTCAAATATTTAAAAATCTTCCGACACAAAAGGCGCATTCGAATCGAATCGAAGAAAGGCGAGAGACGAGAGGAAGACGTTATGCGGGCAGAGAAAGAAAGAGGAAAGAAAAATCCTGTGTATATATATATATATATATATATAAACGTGAGGAGGCAGCACTACGGTGGCAGGGTGGCAGGCAAAAGGGGCGGCAAAATTGAAATTTCTTCGCTCGAGCGACGACGCAGCAACTCATAAAAAGTTTAAACGTTTCATTCTAGTCGGCGGGCCTCGCCGCGCGAGCCTTGCCTTTTTCCCAATATAAACTCTCTTTTCTCGCTCTCGCCCTGTCGATTGACTACCGGAGCCTTTCCGCTCTCACCCCGATACGACTCCGCTTATACACCTCCCCTCCTATCCCTGAACCGTCCCCCCCGCCCGTCCCACCGTTCCACCCGCTTTTGCTTCGCGGAGATGCTTACGGCTGGCAACTTTTACCTCCCCTCGAGAAATTAGGGGCTTACTTTGCTCCTTTCCACCATTGTGGCGTGCGGCCCGCACGCACGCACCACTTCTTCCTCCTCCACTCCACCGCACCCCTCCTCTCTCTATCGTAAAACCGGGGTTTATGCGTGTGTCTCCTCCTCGCCCACGGAAACGATCCACGCGAGCGTCAATGACTCGCTCGCTCTCTCTTTCTCTCGCCTCTAAAATTGGATTACTCGCCGCGCTCGATTAAATATCTCCTCCCGATCGATTCCAAGGTGACGAGCCGTGGTTATATTTTTAATTTCTACCGTATCCAATTCCAACTCGAATCGTTGAATTTCGTCGTTGAAATATTGCCAATAAAAATTTTTGTTTATTGCGAAACAGATGATTCGATTAAAAATTCGAAGACAGCAATTAGCGGGATTAACTTTTTTTTTTTTCTTTTTTTCGAACGGAGAAAGATTTGGCTCGATTATTCGCAATATTTTTAGCCGGGGTAAAGTCTGGGGATTTTGTAAAAATATCGTCTGAATATCGTCCGTCGAGAACGATCAGAACCGGTAACGTTTCCCGCCGCTCGCCGCGGCTACTTGCGTTTTCGTTTTTCCCGTTAACGAGATACCCGTCATTTCTCGACTTGCATCGACAGTGTGCATTACCGGTAACGAACCCGCGCGGATCACTCCGCTACAAAACGGAGATGCCGACCGACAGGCGATGGCTGCTTAAAAAAAGCGGAGGATCTGAACAAATACCGCGAATAGGCGGTACAATGGAAGCCGTCAGGAAACAATACAGGAAGCTTTTTTACGCGGGACCAACGCGCGGAGGTTGCCGCTGACACGAAACGAAATTTAATCCCCTGTCGAAAATTCGCGCGCATTTCACCGTATACATATATATATATATATAAAATATATATATCTTTCCTGTTTCGTTCTCTCTTCCGTTCTTCTCGAGTCATCAAACCAAACGAGAAATGGTACAAATAGCTTCGTATTTCCCCTCCTATCATCCCCTTCTATCATCCCTTCGCCTGAATTAGAATTCCTGCCTTCTATTCGTTCTGAACGTAAAAAAAAAGAAAAAAAAATACGAATTTTCGAAATTCGAATTGCAGAATTCGATTGATTTCTACGAAAAATTAACAACGAGACGATTTTATATTTTTTTTCCCTCCCCCGATGGGAAAGTGTTATCCAAAGTTTATGGTTTACCCCGCGTTAACGCAAAATCGTTGCAAACACGCGAAACAGGGATGGGCGATCAGGGAAGGGATTCAGGATACGAGCGCAGACTGTTTGTAGATAGCTATGTATTCAATCACGAGCGAGGGCATCCGAGGAGGGTTGCTGATTCTTGTTTGCCGATATGCTGATGTAATTATTATATTGGCTCCATCGTAGGCCCAGCTTCTTATTATTTGCCGTATTAATGCTGGCGTCGTTCATTAGCTGGAAACCCTGCCCACATTGGGTCACACGTATGCCCGCGCGCGTGTAACAAACTTCTCCTTTCCACGGTGTATTCACCGCGGCGGACACAGTTTCCTCGATGAATCCGTGAAACAGGAGGAGGAGGAGGAGGAGGAGGAGGAGGAGGAGGAGGAGGCAGAAAACGCGGCGAAAAAGGATGAACCGGGGCAGAGTGTTTCGTGGCTCAGATTGTTTCATCGGCGGCATTCCCATTATGAAAGGGTAGTGGGGTGAGAGAGGCGCCGCGAACGGAAAAAAAAAAAAAAAAAAAGGAGAAAAAATGAGAAATAAAAAGCGGAGTACGCGGAAAAAATGGATGTTGCCCGGCTAGGCAAATATCGTTGCCACCGAACAACCGGCTGGAGACACACGGCCGATGCACGTGGAAATTATTAAGCGGCCCTCCGCCACCGCCAACGTGCCCGCTACTCTTCGACTATCGATAAATATTGACGCTGCCCGTTACGGCAGGTATTACGGCCGCGCGCTGCCGGGATTTCGGCCCGCGTTCCCTATCATATTCTCTGAATTTTCTCCATCAAACCCTATCCAACCCACCCTCACCGAGAGAAATACCGATCGCCCCATCGAAACCGAGCCCACTTGATCGATCCCCGATTATCGTTAAATAACAACAATTTCGGATATCGGAGAATTATATACCGGTGGGTATGTAGATATCATAATCGATATAGATATCCGACACCTCGAATAATTTCGATGGAAAAAAAAAAAGTGAGGGAAGGGGAGGAGGGGGGAGATATTAAATATACCACAATTAATGTATAATTATTGGGATTCGCGAAACGAAGGAAAAAAACGGACGATGGACGACGAACGAATCGATCTTGTCCGATTTCTTTCTAAATTTCTATACAGCTCGGGAGAGATCCTTTAGGTTGCTTATAGGTCGCGAGGGTGTCAGAGTCGATATCTTGCCGGCTCTGTGTCACAGCAGGGACGCCGGTTTCCCGAGGGGGTGTGGAAGGGTGGGAGAGGGGTAAGAGAATCGACGACGGGAAGGGTGGGTAGGTTTGGTGGGGCAGGGGTAGGTGCGGCTGCGGGTGTTAGGGGATGGGTACGAGCGAAGGGGGCATGATTAGCATTACACTCTGAGCCTCGATGATCAATAGTGGAAACGTCTCTCCCTTCATTCTCATTCTCTCGCTGTGTTAGCCTTATCTCCCTACCTCGTCTCGCTCTCTGCCTGCCTCTCTCTCTCTCTCTTTCCAGCTAGCTACGGCTATGCCCTGCCGCCTCCTCCTGCCATCGGATATGCGCGAATCTCCTACCCCTCCCCCACAGGACCGCTTTCTACCGTCCCTCTCCCCCCTCCCTTCTAGGTCTCTCACCACCCTCCTAGTCAGTCCTCTGCCTCTCCGCGTTCCTCCACTCCCCCCTCCCTCCCCCTCGACTTTTTCTCCGTCTTCTTCTGCACTCGACTGGACCAGCTTTACCCGATGCTAAAAACCATGCACAGGTTATGATGACAATCTTGAGCGAGCGATCTCGTTGCAAGATTGTTGCGGGTTGCGACAAGAGAGAACATCCTCCCTTGCGAAACACTTTCCTCTTCCTTCCCCCGAGATTTTTAGATCGATTTTGGATGAATTTTCGGTTTTAATCGTGCCGTAAAAAAAAAGAAAAAAAAAAAAAAACTCGACGAATTTGAAAAAAAAGTAATAAATCCGTCGTTCGTTCGCAAACGCGAACGTTGCGATTAAGAGAGATTACACAAAGTTTCCTTAAATTTATCGGAAATATCGAACGTAGAGGAGAAGGAACGCCTTGGAGAATTTCAAATGGCAAAAGTAACGGGAAATCGTGACGTTCGAAGTTTCGACGAACGGGGTAGTGTATCATTCGCGAAAATTCATATAAAATATGGCACTTTTATTCCCCGCTTTTTTTTTATTAACCCGAGATCGACGTTTCCCGAGAAAAGTGCAGCATCAGCCAGATCACGATGCTGCGTGCGTATCTCTGCCCACTTCCCTTCCCTCCCCCCATCCACGTGTATGCGAAACGCGATATCGTATCAGCCGCGGCATAAAAGACCGAGATTCGCCGAGAGGCGCGGCATCTCGAATCCATGGAGGAGTTACACACCTTGGTCGGCCAGGGACGCGTCTATTCACCCCCGCGGTCGGGGGTGGGGGATGTTTTATTTGACGGTGTCAGCAAGCGGGAGATATTAACCGAACAGCTCTCGCCTGCTGGAATTATGTGGGCGGACGTGGGTGGCGCGAGATTCGACTTCCATGGAATTTCCGGAGAACGCGCCGCCACTGTAGCGAGAGAGTATACGTAGTTGAAAGGGGGAAGATGAACGGAGAGGAGCGGCGACAGGTAGGTACGGGTGGTTTCTACGTTCGCCATTTCGAATACCGTGCCACCTTGGAAACCAGTTTTCCATCGTCTACCTCCTCTGCTTTTGCCACCTTACTTCGTTTAAGCTATCCGCGCCCGTATATCCGGGGCTATTCCGCGGTTGGCCCCCCGGCTCTTCGTCGCGTTTCACGCGGAGAAACTCTAAAGTAAAGTTCCGGCGGAGCGGGCACCGTGATCCAAGCGAAAAAGAAGCGTGGAAAAACCCGTGGAGGAACTCGCGGTCATTTTCCGAATCGTAAGATTCCTTCCGACAGAGCCTCGTTGATAAGGGCTCGTACATCCTCATCCTGGATATCGGCTAACGTCCCATCAACATCAAGGAAACGGAGAAAACGCCTCTTCGAGACGAATCTTTTTCTCAAACCGGAACAAGTTTTCACGATGGTAATTTTGTAATATAAAGAAGGAAGGAAGGTTGGTTATCGGGAAAGTTCCTTCATACTGGTAACAGTTTTTGTTCGAGATTGGCGACGACTTGGACGAGGCAAGAGCAAGAGTAAGAAAAAAATCCGCTCCGCTATTTATTATTCTATTAGCGATCCTACGCGTGATGTGGTTTGGCCGGGTCGAAGGAGGGAGGACGTTTGGAAGAAAAAAGGAGGAGACGAAGACGAAGGAAAGGAGGGAGGTTGAAGGGAGATAGTAGCGGCTCGCGCGGAGAAAAGGATCCGCTCGGACCGATACCGAGCCAAGCAGTCAAGTTTGTTGACTTTGGCTAAATATTGGATGGCAACTGCAAATATTCTCGTCTCAACTATATACTCTCCGTACTATCCTGCGAAGAGAGAGAGAGAGAGCAGCCTCCTCTCACGGGTGAATTCGGAGACCTGTGCGCTCGGCTGTGAGAGAGATCGGTGTTAGAACTCGATCGAACGAAAACCACTTTGCATTCTAAATCGAGTCACGAAACATTTTCCACGTAAGTAAGTATACAACTTGAGAACGTGTATCGGGTATCGATCTATTCGAGGGAGAGGTTTCTCTCGGGCGCGGACCCCTTTGTCCGCGGAATCGTCCAACGACAGCCAATAATTGTGCCAGATAATTACTGCGGCAAAAGATCGAATCCCTTCACGATCCTTCTCCATCTTCGATCCACTTGTCCGCTCTCCCGCTTTGACAATTTCTTTCATCGGAATTTCTTTTCGGTTCATTTGACGGGGTGACCTTTTTTCGCGCCTCCCGCACAAAGTGTCGATCCATCGTTGTCTTAATGGCTGGCAGGCCACTCGTCCTTATTGCAGACTTAATTACCGACTGACTCCAGAAAGTTATAATGGCCAACAACGAGTACCTCGAGGACCTCCCCCTCGGCCCTTTCAACTCGGCCGCACAAATCACCGTCGAAATAAAATTTCCTTGGTCGAACGATATTTTTCAAGTGACGCCGCACCACCGCGTTGCTCCTCTACGATTTAATCTTTCGATTTAAACTTCGATCATTCGAGTATGTCAGATGATAAATTACCATTTGCGATTCGCGTATCGTAATCGAATGCATCGACGAGTACAAGAGATAAAAAAAGAAGAGGAGAAATAAGAAGAAAATAAAAGAGAGAGAAAAACTATAATTTCGATATTCGTGCGAAGAATCTCTTTATCCTCCAGCTTATCGTTCCACGTCCTTTCCGATACGAGTGATAACGTGACGCGAAACGGCAGAATTCGAAAGGCGCGTTTCACCCCCGCAGGGGATGCCGGTTCGAATCGAAAATCGGATGCGGACGGGGGATGGCCGTGAACGATAGAGAAAGAACTCGGGGAGGGGGAGGGAGGCAGAAACGGCAAGCCTAAACAATATCTTGCGGCAATGTAAGGAGCGTCTATTGGGCCATTACCGACGGTCGCTGACCATTTTGGCCATTTGGCTTGGACAGTGCTTACGTCAGCGCTCTCGATTCTCTCTCTTGTTCTCCGCCTATTTCCCCTTTCCTCCCTCCCACATTACCCGCCATTTTCGTAGTGTCCCTTTCATGCACTCTGCATTGTTAGCAGCGAATAATTCTTTCTCACCCTCGCCCTCGAAAATCCGAAATTCTAAAAGCAACCGAGAGAAACAGGAGAGAATTCGTTGCATCTTTATTTTTTCTCTCTTCTCCCTTCTCTCTCTCTCTCTCTCTCTCTCTCTCTCTCTTCCTTTTTTGAAGATTGAAGACATAACGAAGCGCAAGGTTTTAAATTTGGCGACGTTTTAATAAGAACGAATGGGAAATCGAGGCGGAAATTACGGATCCATTCCACCGTGGGGACTTTAGATGATCGCGCTTTCGATCTCTCCGTAAAGATCGCACGCATGCGTATCTATATTTCCACGAGGAAGAGAAACAGCGGAGTTGAGAAGATCCTGAAACGGCGATAGAGCCACGATGATATATGACCGGCGATAAAACGGAGACATTGAAAGGCCACGATCGATCCCGTTTCGTTTCTTGGTCCACCATTCTTTCCACGAGTGTCGTTCTCGCTTTCCTGCGACCCAACCTCCACGATGAATCGCGCGAGTCATCGATCCACGGCGTGAACTTGATCGAGATTTTACAGGAGCTTTCTCTACAGCGGCCAAGATTATCCCAGGCCCCTCCCATCTCTCGATACGAAATCGAATCGAAAATCTGCCGGTATTTCTAATCATGGTATCGATCACGATGGAATGGAAAAAGAGGAAAAGAAAAAAGAATCGAAAAGAAAATTGTAAAATTGTAGCATATTCGTGAAAAAATTTGTTAAATATCTCGACGATTTTGTCTTTCGATGATGACTCGAGAGAGAGAGAAAGTTCTCGAAATTTGTTACACAGGCTTGTGTGAATTTCATCCCCTTCTAATACAAACCAAGAATGTAGCGATTCTCCCGCCAGAAAGACATATTCCAAGTTTCTCGAATAACATTCAAAGCGGAAGACAAAATGCTTATGGGAGGAAATCGTTTTCTCTCTCTGTTCACCCCCCTGCCCAATCCCCATCATCCATCTCGCTCTCTGTTTCTTTCCGCTCAAGGTAACGAAACTCCTTTCTCCCCCATTCTTGTTCCAGATCCAATTCTCAGCTGCTGTTACTCTCCACTTCTCTCTTCTCCGGGGCGGCTTCATCGTGCTCCCAACCCCCTCCCGAATAAGCCGCACTCTTCGCCAACCGAAACATTGCGCGAAATAACGTTAAATATTTACTTTCGAGACGATTGTTCCCGTCGGTACGACGATAAACATCATTATGTAATGTATATAAAGCGTGCGAGAGCGCGGACCACCACCAAGCTCCGGAGGAAGAGATATGCTCCTACACCAAACCCACCACCACCGATGTCAAAACTTCTCCGCGCCATTTTTGAAGGATTGACCCTGCGTTTTAAGACAGGAGAATCCATCCATCTGTCCCCACTGTCCAACCGAGGATCGAGTCGCATCGCTCATCCATATGTGCGCTTTCCTGTACGATTCGATCGATCTTCGGGTCGAAAAGATCCGTGTGTTGGCTTCTTCTTCGAGGTGTGCTCGCGTGAATGGATAATCGAATTGAAAATTATCGATACAGAAGCGAGAAGAGAAATTTCCAATTCTTTCGAGAAGGAGAGAAACGGAAGGAAGAGAGAGAGAGAGAGAGAGAGAATAGGAAAAAATTTGAGAGGGAAAGAAATGGGAAGATCGATAATTAATAATAAGGAATCGAGAGAAATTTTCAACCATCGTTCGAAAATTATTCGAAATTCGCTTATATATAACGAGGAAGATATTTTATCCATCGTTAATTGGATAAGAGTGAGCGATGGTACACATCGTCACGAAGCTACGTAGTCGCGAAACGCAAACTGAATGGTCCACGGACAATTTATCAAAGGAGGGCTGATATTACTTGGTAAAATCCCCGGGAGGTTGGCAAAGGGTCGACACGCGGTCCTTGATGGCGATCGCCACTATCCTTTCGAGATAGTCGTTAATTATTTCTAGGTTTTCGTCTAGCATCGTACTCGAGGCAAAGAAGGGCCCCGTACACCGCTTGTCGCTCATTGTGTACAGTGTATACGCGACGAATATTTCCCGTGTACCGTTTCCATCGGTGTGCACCGAGTGTGTCTTGTGTCAATCCCGAAACTTAATATACCCGACCTTATTATTAGACATTTCAGTTATTAAAACGTTATATACTCACGACCATCCACGTTAAATTCTAACAAAGAAATTCTACAAAATTTCTTTCGTTGCTCCCTTACCTGAAACAAAAAAAGAAAGCGACGTTCGTTAATTTCGAATTCTTTTTCTCTTTTCTTTTCTCTCTCTTCTTTTTTTTTTTTTTTTTTCCTTTGCGGAGAAAATTCACGCTTAATCGCGATGCTTTATAAATTACTATATCCTAAGGTTAATAACGAGGCTTGTACAAGTGGGACGATAAACAATGTCAAAAGGGAAGAAATCTTCCAGAGGGGGAGGGGTATATATTGGACGATATCGCGCGTGACAGGTACTTTTGTGTCGCGTTGGCCAAGAGTACAAGCGGCAGGACCCGATAAGTGGCTCTATCAATCCATTCGGTCAGATAAGAATTTCACCATTGATCGCCGTTTCCCCGTATCTCCCTCTCGGCCGTGGACGTTCGTTCCCCGCTGCGATTAATGGACACCCATCAACGCCTCGGACGGCCATCAATCACGATTCCCGAAACACTCGGACTCGCTAATAGCCGATTTTGTATTTTCACGGCGTCCAATCGTTTCCATCGTCGTTAACGCTTTGTTCTCTCTCTCTCTCTCTCTCCCTCTGTTGTGCTCGTAAAGGAATAATTAACCGACGACGGGTGCGAAAACACGGTTGCGCGTGGTGAAAAAATTCCTTCCTTCGATCCATTCCAAATTTTTATATAAATGTACGTAAGCTTCGAGAGAAGGAAACGAGGAGGAAACGAAGACAGTGAAGGTATCCTTCAACTTCCGCCAACGTCACGGTGGTGCGATACGTTACTAAATGATCCAACCCGCAGCCATAATCCACCCCCTCTACTACTACTCCTCCTCTAAGCGTCTCTACACGAGCGTAGCTACACCGAATTTCCCATGCTCCATCGGTGGGAATACGCAATTTAATACTCAACCAATTACATATACGAAATCTTGTTAGCCTCGGTTATACGGCCGGGGATACCGGTTCGTGGATTCGAAGGGGGGTTGCAAGGGGGAGTTTAGCGAGAAGCCTGACACCCGAGGCATTCTTCCGAGGATACCTTGAGAGCGCGAAGACGAAGAAGCGAGAGAGAGAGAGAGAGAGAGAGAGAGAGAAAGGGGGGAGCAAACGATTCAAAGAGGAAGAGGAAGAAGGGGGATGGTCGTAGAAACAGGCAGGCATACAAACTTGTTCAATTATGATCCTCGATTACAACTATAAAATGCGATATTGTTCTAACCACCACACCCTAACGCTTTTCATTCGCCTCGACGTCACACTGCTACACCCCTTATGTACCTTCGTAGCGCACACACCTTCCCTTCCCTTCCCTTCCCTCTCTTCCCCCTCCCCGACTCCCTCGTTTCGGCTTCTTCAGACCCGAATATCCTCCATTCTGAAATATACGCCTTCGCCGTATTAAACGGCGGGCTTGATTGGCGCGTCACCGTTGCTCACGTATCGATTTATCGGAGAGGGAGAGGAATTTATATCCTTTCCCGTTGCCTCAGGCGGATGTAATGGACGGTGGAAATTCTCTGCAGGTGGATTTAATTTAATACAGACCGGCCGTCGTCGCGCTGTTTTATTCGCGCTCATCCCTCCCTCTCTTTCTCCCTTCCTCTTCGGGAGAAAGATGGTTCTACTTTTCATCCAGATTTCGAGGTCCTCCAAATTCTCAAACCAAAGAAAAGAAACAGGGGGAGGAAGATACGATTTTCCCCTGTACGAATTTTCCCGATCGAACGAGAATTAGGATAAATTCGAAGGATTCGGATGTATGTGTGTGTGTGTGTGTGTGTGTGTGTAACCCAATGGGAATAATCGACGTCAAGTCGGCCACCCAAACGGAATTATAGTCGTTCCTTGGCGAGGGACGAAAGCGAGCGCAGAAGGTGTATACCGGAACGTGGTGTTTCAACGTGGAGGATTACGAAACACCTTGAAACCGTTCCCAAGGGAGCGGGACCAATCTTGTACGAACGTCACGGCTGGCCAATAAACGCGAGAATCACTAAGCTAACTACTTTGGGCCACCGAGCCTTGTCCTGTCCTCTCCCTTCAAACTCTCCCTCCAACCCTTTCGGCTTGATGCTCCTTACACGAGAATTCCCGGTCCGTGGAATCGTCCTCCTCGTACGGGATACATCCTCCAGCCTGGTTTCGTGCGCATTTAATTAAGCTGAGAGCGTCGCCGCGATCGCAATGACTTTGCGATTCTCCAGGCGAACTCGACCCAAAATCCAGTCTCTCTCTCTCTCTTTCTCTCTCTCTCTATTTCTTCTAGGTTGGATCGCGCGCCCTTGGATTCTTTCGCGATCCTTCTTTCGATAATTCGTTTTCCTTGCTCCAAGCTGTTATTTCTTTTCCATCGATCGAGGTATCGGACAGTATGAGAGAGAGCGTGCTTTCCGTTCGTTCTCTTGTTGATATTCGTTGGAAGAAAAGAATTGGAAGGTAAAAAAAGAGACGTATTACGTTGAAGAATCATCAGAGTAACGAGGCTCGTCAAGAAATCTGACAGAAAAAGGGAGGGGAAAAAAAAAAAAAAAATATCGCGGAAAAGTTTCGAGATACGGAGCTACGCTTCTTTCCTCGAAAGTAGCTCGGCAAACAAAGCTATTTATTAACGTAATACCTCGCGAAACTTTCTTCCCCTGCGTATCTTCGATTCGCTCGGCTAGACTACTTTTTCCACGATACAACCCCTTGTATTAAACCAAAGAGGAATAAAGGGGGGAGAGAGAAAAAAATAGGAAAGAGAATATTTCTCGGTGAACAAAATCCAAAACGATTCCCTAAACTCCCCTTCCCTTCGTGTGCTCCGTTTTTCCTCAAGTTGAATCAGGCAGGAAACCATTCATCCCTCCCCCGGATTCCACTGGATTCAGCTTCCTGCCGCGCTTTACGAACGTTTAATGCATCTGGTGTATAAGTGGCCCCTATAACAAGGATCAACAAGCGTGGCGGAGAAATCCGCGCCTTACGGAATACATCAGCAGCCATATTTACATTCGCTGTGTAATAGCGGCGCGATGATGCCTCCACCCTTTCCCTCCACCCGCCCAGGCCCGTCCACTGTTCGTTCGCCTTTCGAGAATTTACACTCGTAATTCCACGATGTTTGTTTCCACCGTTGGCTTTCAGCGCAACCCTCTCTTCGGCGGAAGGAAGGAGGGGGAGAGGGGAGACGAGGGGGTGGTGGTAGGTCCACCTTTTCGCTTCCCGTTCCTCTGCCTTTGCTTCTCTCGCGGCTTGCTTTTCACAGCCTCCTCCAGTGTCCCCCTTATATCCCTCTCCCTCTCACACCCTCTTACACGCGCTTCTCTCTTGTTTCCCGAACGAACGATACCCCAGTAAGCTCTCCAAGTAAGCTCTCTCTCTCTCTCTCCCGGCGGCGGCGGGAGAGAACACGCCCCGCGGGCAATCGCGTGGCCTGTTTAACTAGCCTTTTAATTAGAAACGGTTAAAAATTCACCGGTGCCACGAAATACATCCGGTCGCCTCAAAATTGTGCGTGGCTGCAACCCTGTCGAGGAGCCGGGGCGAAGCCACGGCTCTCCTTTTGTTGCGTTGCGCTCCCATTGTGCGGCCAGACCTGCCTAATATTTACCGCCTAGCCACTCGGGGGTACGCCACCCCCCGCCTCCGCCGCCTCTGGGGACCGGGAACGAAGATACGATTCGCGACGTCTCGCGATCAACGATCGAACGAATCCAATTCCGCCCGCGGAACGCTTGGTCCCGCGAGTTTCTCAACAAAGGGAAATTTTTATTTCGCGATCGAAGAAACGACAATTATCAATTGTCCGTTTCTAGTATTTTAAACAATCAATTTCACGAAGTTACAAAATTATCGATTCGCGTAAAATTCGAGTAGTAAATCGAGACGTATTTTTAATCCCAGTCAAAGTGTACCGACTTTGTGCGCACAGGTGTAGCGCGTTCGAGTTTCCGTATCGGAGTAGCACATCTATCGGGTATCGTGAATGGGATTTCGCGGAGGAAAGGTAGATGAAGGGTATTACGATACAGGTGGGGAGAAACGGCAGCGATCTGACTGGCCGCCGCGTTGAAATTAAATAATTAGGATTATTATGAAAGAATTCGTCTTTGTGACGTTACAGATCGTATTATGTACATGGTCTGTGTGTATCCGGTCGAAAGCACGTGAAAAATTCTATCTCATTTGATACCCTCTGCCGTTGCATTAACGCACGTATAATAATGCACCGACCATCGAGTTTTCCCGTGCATTTGCACGGCCGTTTGCACCGACTTCCGCTCAGCGTCTCTCTCTCTCTCTCTCTCTCTCTCTTCCTTTCTCTCTCCTTTCCTCCATTCGGTGGATCGCGCTCGTTTCTCGTTTGGCGAAAGAGAAAATATTGAATACAATATGGGCCGCGGCGCGCGTATTATTTACACGCGCAGGCTTGGATTTTTTCAAAAAAACTCGCACAAAGAGTCGGATTTAATTCGTTTTCGGCGGAGAATATTCATTCGCGGCGGGCGAGGCGTACACGCGCGGGGGTGGCCGAGCGAAAAAAAAGAGGAAGGAGGATAGGAGGGAGAGAGAGGGGGGGAAAAAAGGACATGCATACGCGTATGGAGAAACAAAAAGAAACTTGCATCTGTTCGGGGTCGTGTATTATACGCGCGCTGCTACCCACCCAATAGAAAACGATAACAGCGCGCCTCCCGTAAGAAAGACCACGCGAATTTTCGCTCCGGATTTCGCGATACCCGTGACCCTTGAATCCTCTTTGCCCGGGGAATTAACGCGCGTATCTACGTACCTACGCGCGAATTTACAGACTATTTAAACGGATTTATCTTTTATTTCGTCTCTTCGGCCAAGAGCGTATATACATATATATATATATATATGTATCTCTACACCATCTCATTCGTGCCACGGAAGAATAACCATCGATCTCTATCTGGTTAACGGAACGAATCTTTTCCTCGACCACCGTGAGAATTCTTTATAGGACGAATTTTCGCTTGGAAAAATGTAACGGAGGAACGAATTCTTCCGCCTCTGCGAGCCTGTCCCGCGAGCGGATCCTCACTCCTCCCCTCTCAGTGCAATATTGGATTTATTCAAGCCTACGAAGTTCGCAGCCCTAAATAAAAAAGGGTTGTCGCGCGTCCGCCACCCTCGAAGAGCTTTCTTACATCCTCCATAGCCGCGGCGAAACTTTTCTCGCCGGGACATCCGCCACGTTGGGGGCAAAAATACCCGGAGACATTATTAAATACGATTATCCCCCTCTTTCGAGAGAAAAAGAGAGAGAGAGAAAGAGAGAGAGAGAGAGATAGGGTGGCGGAACGGGAGGAGAAGGAATAAGACGAAACGCAACAGTGACAGAGGGAGGGTGGAAAGAGGGGAAAAAGATTGGGAAAGGGGTAGTAGTAAGTGAAAAAGTGGGCGTGGTGGGGTCAGGCAGGGTAAAAGTAAAAAGTTAGGATGATGGTATGCGACTTGTGAGAAGTGGGATGCAGCTCGAAAGGGTAGAAGTAAAAGAGATGGTGGGGTGGAGGGGGAAGGGGAGGGTGGAGGACGTTAGGTTGAGCCGAGCTCAGCCGGTCGAGCCTGACTCGGCTCTCAAACTTTGATACGATTAAGACGGAACGAATTAATCTTCATCCCCGCGAACGCCGTCTGCTGGCAGCCGCAGGGATAGAAAGAGGTGGCGAAGAAATTTTTTAAAAAAAAGGGGTGAGCGATCGTCGGAATGAAGGAGAAAGAGAGAGAGAGGGAGAGAGGGAGGGAGAGAGAAGGAGAAAGAGAAAGAGAGAACGGAGGAAACGGGTGTCGAGGACCGAGGGTCGCCTTTGCCCGAACCCTCTTCACTTTCTGGCGAGAAGGTGACGTTAATTAGAAAAGCGCGACGAGATTTCTGACTTCCGAGCCGGACCACGATCGGTTCCCGCCTCCTTGTCTCTCGGTTGACTTCGAGGGATGACCCTTCGAGATTTCGAACGTGAAACGAGAAAGATGGATTTTCAAGCTGTGCTTTCCTTTCCTTCGAATGTAAACCGATCTTGCTCGAAGCTATGCGTATTCAATTCTTCACGAGACTCGACTATCGTTTATATACGTGGGTTAAGCGAGCAGAATTTCGTTCGTTCATTCTTTCAAACTGATCATAATTTTCGTACGAATAAGAATTGTGGAATTATTAGGGAGAGAGGAGATTCACGTCGCTGCGCTGCGAAGATTAAACAAACGCTTGTCGCTGGCGCACGAAGGGATAGTTCGAACTACGAAAGGCATGGTCAGCAGCGGTCTACCGGTCGTTTTTAATCCCATTGTGAACATGGCTTAATCGAGAAACCATTACCCTGGTTTGCTGCGCGAGCTAGACTGTCTGCAAGGGTAGGGCCCTCTTACAGTGGAAAGGGTGGGCATGTGTTTCCGTATGGATCAAGCCTCGAACCGATAGAGAGAATGAATTGTACTCTCCATCCTTTCTTCCCTTCTCCCTCTCTCGTTTCGTCACAGAAAATCTTCCACTCGTAAAATACTGCTCTTCCCAAAAATAAAATATATACCACGAAAGAGATACTTATAGATGAAAAGGAAAAAAAAAACTTAATCGAATAATCTGTTAACAAAATAAATGTTTAAAAATCTGGAAAAAAGAAGAAGAAGAGGAACGAGCCCATATTCTTATCACGATACTCTCCACAAATTGAAACAATTTAGTCTCGGAGAATATTTTAAACGCGTACCAAAACGTTATACGAGAGCGTAGAGATTTTACCTCGACGGACAGGAAAAGACCTTTTCCCCGCAAGTAGCCCCTGACTGGGCGCCGGTGCACCCTGTGTCGCGCGGGGATTCCACCACCGGTCCAGGAAACTCACGGCGAAAAGTCAGACGAAAAGGGAGAGCACCATGTCCATAGAGCGGGAGTGGTTTTGCTGATCGGATGGTATTTAGCAATAAAGTTCGATTCCCCGGGTCGTGGGAGAAAGAAGCAGCCCCTGATTTCGTCGGGGTTGCGAAAATTACAGTTCCCGAAACGGTCGATCCGTCCGCACCACGTCCAGTGACGTGCAAGTGGCCGCGTTTAACCTCGCCATCGTGTATGTATCGGCCGAGGTGTGAGGTTTGTTCCACGACTGCAAAGGTCGCGTGGAAAAAGGGGGACGATCAGAGACGGAGGGAGACTGGAGCGTACTCGCCGAGGTGGTACGAGGTGGCTACGATGGCTGAACGACAAAAAGACCACGGTTCGATGGAATTGTCGACCATTCCATGGCGCGGAGCGGAAATCATCCTCGAAACGGTCTCGAGGAGGAAACTTTCTCCGATCTTCCATGATCTTTAGACACTTTCTCGCCATCGTTTGAATTCATTTTCCCTGGGACGAAGCAAGATATTCGATGCAGGTGGGATTCATCGCCTGATTTGCGCGTTGATTTACGAGAGAAAGAGAGAGAGAGAGAGAACGAAAGATCGTCGCGCATGGGATGGAATTAGAAAATAAAATGGTCCCGAGATTGGAGAGATTTAAAATTGACTTCGGTCGAGATAAATAATTTGATCGAAAAGCGAAGGGAAGTCGGATGGCAATGGAAGGTTGGAACTCTGTCTTGGAGCGAGAAGCTCGCGTCTCTCTATTTACACAATCGGTTCCCCGATGATCGAACGACGGATCCGTCGAGCAGAAGGAAAAGTATGGAATATTTAGCGTTCAGTGAGCTATAAAAGCAATTATATGGAAGCCATTGTTTGTCGGGAGTGCGCCTCCGCGATACGGGGGTGAACAGTCGAGATGACGGTGGGCGAGGAGAGGGGTGAGGTCCGACCGGAGGTAGGAAGCATCGGCCCAATGAAAATCAGAAGTACGGAGCAATAAATACGACCGAGTCAATCCACCCCCGCCCCCTTCCTTTCCCCATTTAGTCCTTGCCGGATCGACCCTGAAAACCCGGCGCGAATCTCCATTCAGTTCGAACGCGACCTCCTTCTTTCCCTTCGGCAAACCATCCGGTTCGCTTCATTCTTGCCACCGTATTTCCCACTATCTTTCCTTTGACTCGTCACTTTGTCGGAATAAATTCCGTTCGTTCCCTATCAACCAACCGTCCTGCCTCGAGATAAATCCGCCTAATCGAAATCGAAGCCGGTCGAGAGGTCGGGGTTTAGGTCAGGTGGTTTCGAGGAAATTAATCGGAGCGCATCGAGAAATTGTAAATTAAGGTTCCGGAGTAAGCGGAGGGAATAAAATATATGGGGATAAAAATGATGGAGCGAAAGAAAGGAAAGAGAAAGATTGGGAGGGAAATGGAAGGAATGGGGGAGGGAGAAGGACGGGGAGATGAGTCGGTAGGAAAGTAGGAAAAGTGCAAGCAGCTGTCGGGGAGGAGGAGGAGGAGGAACAAGAGGAACTTGGCCCGAAGAGAAGAGGAAAGGAGAAGAAAGAGGAACGTGAAAACAGGGTGTCGGAGGACCGTTCTAATATAAATGTCCCCGGCCCCGAAAAGCGGAGCGGAGACATTCCCTAATTAAAAAACTTGAAAAATTAATACACATTTCTCTCGGTGCTCGGGGGTTGTGTTACTCCTCGTTTAATCCTTGGTATCTGATCGGCCATCTGTTCCCAGCCATCTCGAACCTGGCACCGCTGCCAGTCTTTTTTTTTCTTTTTATCCTCCTCTTTCACCCTCTTTCAAATTACTTCTTGTACACGCCCGTCCCTTTCTTCGATGCCGCTTTCTAATCACCACCCCGTTTACGATAAACTTTCTAATTAACACGAGGAAAGCTGAGAGCTACGAGAGGAGAGCACCTCTTCAACACCACGGTTGTCCTACTGGACCATCCATGGAGGAGATCGTTGCTATTCCTAAAACACGTGGAACGCGAAATGAGTTTGGCGGGGAAACGGGGTTAACGCGTGGATCGTGATTTTCAGGAGCTATCGCACCTGCTAGACAAAGGGCGGAAAAGCAAAGATATCCCTGGGATGAACGGAAGCAAGGAGGGGTTCGAAAGGAGAAAGGGTTGACGCGACTCACGACGATCCGTCTCGTCGTAAAGGGTTAAAAGGAGGCAGTCGAACTCCTGCTGGCTCCTCCTATCGTTATCAACAATTCAATAGTGTTTAACTTATTTATGTGCCGTTAAATGCCGGGACTAATTAGATGGCGGCATAAAGATCCAAGCCTCGGCGGGCCCTCTTCTCCAAGTGGTTCGTCGCAGCGCCTCGTGGGGTGTAACGTGCACCAGCCACATCGAGGCCGAACGAGGGATGGAACGAAGGTTACGGAGGTTAGAGGAAAGCTTCCATAACCAGCCGGAGACAGACAATGGCAAAGAATGAGCCAGTCTCTCTTGAATAGGCCTCAAGACACTGAACGCTATAATGCGAAAGACTCCATTGTGACGCGGGCAGTTAAGTGCTCCTGTCTGGTCTCCAAAACGAAGTGGGCTACCGTTCTCTCTCTCTCTCTCTCTCTCTCTTTCTCTTCTTCCGTCCTCTAAGCCCCCTCCGCTTTTAAACCGGTGTTCCCTTTGCTCGTCGCATCGTCACCTCCTGCTCGATTCGAGTAGCTCGACGATTCGGTCGGGATATTAAGGTGAACTGCAGGTGTTCGATTAGAAACCTCTCGAGCAACCATCCTCTTTTTCCGTTCCTTCTTTCAATTTTTTTTTTTTTTATCTCCAAGATAATTCTCCACCGCCAATTCGAATCTCTATTTTTTTCCGTCCCCCTCCCCTCTTTCTTTCCACCAATTCTTCGGTGAATCTTTACAGGCGGAGGCAAGTCTTGTGCGCGAGAGCCGCCGAGCGTGAATTCCGTACCAACGACGTGGATCTGGGTAAAGAATGAAATGAAATGTTGGATATTTAAGGGCGGAAGAGTGGAGGGAGGAAGGAGGAAGGGAAGGAACGGAACGGGACAAGATGAGCCGCCGTGGCTGCGAAACTTTCGCTCCGCTCTGCGGAAGAAGCGTCTGACCGCGGCACGATTCACGGATGATAAATCGTTTTAAACCTTTTTCACCGGACTCGTTCGGCCGGAAGCAAAAGGAATTTAAGGTCCAATTGGAACCAGAGATACCGGGAGGTTGTGTAGTTAAAACAGAGACCGAGAGATAATGGGTTACTCTGTTGGTTACGGGGAGAGGGACGACAAACAAAGATCTTCTTCGCGATGATTTCCCACTCTCTCGATATCGAGCGATATTGTTATAAACGGGGCGAATATTTGAGATATATATATATATAATAAAACGAGGCGCGAAATATTGCGGCAACGTTTTACGAGGCGACGACAAATCACGATCAGAGAGCGGTGATGTAACGGCAGTTCTCGGCGTTCGGTCGACTGGCAAAAATATAATTCGAACTGTACACCGAGCAACGTTGCAGATTTACGATGTGTCGCCACGACGTGGACGACAAGCGCGCAACACAAGTGGGCCGACGTATTACTAGATTCAACGATACAAGCGTGCACACACATACGAACGGGGTACACCGAGGTAACACCTTTCCCCACTATGTGTGTTAGCGCGATTCGCCATCGAGCGACGTTTTGCTTTATGTACACTGGCCTCGGCGATACGTGATGTATGATAAACAACACGTGTTAACATGTAACGAGAAGAAAGAGTGTCGTCGCGCACGTCTTGCTCTTGTGCCCGGAGGCGGAAGATGGTTTATCCTTCTTCTACGAAAATATTGTTTTCCTTTTTTTCCTCCTCCTCCTCCTC
>NW_025223257.1:1357063-1381390 GCF_014066325.1 Apis laboriosa
TTTCTTTCTTTAACGACGATTTCGAACGTTGCATTTCAATTCAATTACCATACGCGGAGTTATATCGCGGACACGATGAAAATTTGCATTCACGTACAACAAGTTGGGGTACAAAAGTCGCTTCGCCGCGATGCGAATTTAATATAAAGGTAGACTTCTAGGAAGGAACTAGGAGAAGGTGTACGGTGTGTAGGTGTGCGCCTCGATCTTAAGTGTGAAAACAATTCCGAGAAATAGCTTCTGCATTCAGTGTTCTCAGATATCGGACGTGCTGTTCTTTGATACATTCGGAAGGTGTGATATCTGGTTGCTTAACCGTATACGCCCGGCCTTACGCGATGCACGCAAACACGCTTGTCTTCGAGAATTAACGTTTTATCAACGCGATGTGGCTGAAGAATTAAATTCACTGCGCTGTGATAATTGTTTGCAGTAATGAGAAAAGCGAAGGAAAACAGTAAAGGATTTGACGCAAACACTATCTACGCTCGCGATAACCGCAAATTATTAGCGGCTTTATCGTATCTAGTTTATTGTGCTAGATAAGCTCGTCGTTTACCTGATTGTGTTTCGCGAAACTTGTAACCACTGCTACGTCTTAGAACAGTCGTAACAGTGACTGGGTTTTATCGTAATTTATGAAATCATTTATTATTCTGAAAATCCAGGAACAGATTATCGTTGGCAAATATATAGTACGATCCTTCTCTCTTTCTCTCTCTCTTAATTTTACTAAAAGAAAAAAGCAAAAAAAGCAGAAAAACAAACTCCAGTTACGATTAGAAAGAATCGCGCAATATCTATTTCGCGTCGTTGCGATTAAGTTTTTTCCCCTAAAAAATAATTGAGCGCGTCGAATATAAACGAATTCTGGAAACAACAGTGGTGGAAAAAGCGTGGGTATTCTTCGATTCTTCGCGTGTAAAAAAAAAAAGAAAAAAAAAGAGTCGCGTGCAAAAGACAGAGGTCGGTGTCGCCTCCGAAATGGCGTAACTCCGCGGTCGTTCGTTTCTCTTATATCCTTGATAGCCGGTCGTAAACCGAATTAACAGTACGGTTACCACGTGAGCGTAGTTAGCNAAGTTTTTTCCCCTAAAAAATAATTGAGCGCGTATATCGAATATAAACGAATTCTGGAAACAACAGTGGTGGAAAAAGCGTGGACCGATTCTTCGCGTGTAAAAAAAGAAAAAAAAAAGAAAAAAAAAAGAGTCGCGTGCAAAAGACAGAGGTCGGTGTCGCCTCCGAAATGGCGTAACTCCGCGGTCGTTCGTTTCTCTTATATCCTTGATAGCCGGTCGTAAACCGAATTAACAGTACGGTTACCACGTGAGCGTAGTTAGCGTGCGCCTGGCGTGCACTCACACGATTCAAACGTGTAAACTCGCACGAGAGAGGAGAGAGAGTGAGAGAGAAAGAGAGGAAGAGAGGAAGAGAGGACTTTCTCGCGGACGTATTCGACTTGAACACACGTAAAGCGCGCGAGCATACGACGACGCGCAGCCAGGAGGAACCCGGCGAATTCGCCGACACGACGCGTGTGCACACGTCCATCCATCCTCCTACACACACGCACACACACTATGGACACGGTCGAGGAAACGGTACACACGTAGGGAAGAACGCGGATGTGGATGAGCGTGAGCAATAAGAGGGACCGACAGAGGATATCATAGAAGCGGGGTAGTAGCTCGTGAGGAATGGTAGGGGGCAGAAAATGCATATCCAGGGGATGAAGAGGCGGCCTCTCAGGGCTTGGCATGGTACAGTGGCTACCCAGCCACCGCCCCCCCTCCTCCTCTCCCTTCCTCGACCACCGTCGCCACCCCCTCGAAGCGAAACCCCGTACCTCTCGCGAAACGTACATCTACTTCCTCTCCCTGCCTCCGGCTCCCACATCCACCCTCCCTCCCTTCCTCTCTCTATCTTTCTCCTATTCCACCCGTGGTGCAGTGGTCGCTTACTACACCGCTTCCAAATTCACGTAATAAAGCTAGCTAAAAGAGATGGGACGGGGGGATGGGTGGAGTACGGGGCGGCCACGCTAAGTACATTTACACGGATAGATGAAAATACGGGGAACGAAGGAGCGCGAGGCAAAGGTCGGTGGTCGGAAGTCGCGAAGTATAGGTATAGGGCAGAGGAGGAGGGCAGGCTGCTTAACATTCTTTACCCTGGGACGGGAGCAGGCGGTGGAGAGATCGTGTTACCTCCCCCCTCCCCCTTGAAAACCGAGTGTGGGCGAAGGTACTAGATACGTTTGTTTATAGATATACGGGGGTACATTTTTGTCATGACACAGTGAGAAAGAGGGTGAGTTTGGGGGGGAAAAAGGGGGGAGGAGAGGGGGAGGAAGGAAGGGCGAGACACTCGTTATAATTTCGAGCATAACCTGTTTGCACGAGTCTATATTTGCGCTCGGATACTAGGCGAAACTACGAAGCCCCGTCTGTCCTTCCTTTTTGCCCCCGTTCTTGCACCCGCGCCCCCTCCCCCATTTTTTCGTCCAACTTCAAGAGAGAGAGAGGATCGCTATTTTTGAGGAACATACACGAATACGCGTTGTCCGGATTTATTTTGCACGTTCCTCGCTTCGCAAGGGTGAGGGTTCTCGAGGAACGAGAGAGTTCGTTACACCGGAAACGGAAGGATCGTTTCGTTGTTACGTCGATTTCCAAGACCCCTCCCACGATCCCACTTTGAAATCACCAAATCTCCTCTCCTCTTTTTTATTTTTTATTTTTTATTTTTTTTTTTTCGTACGTTTTCAGACGCGTTCCTCACACGAATCGTTACACAACGATCCTCGTACTTTTTTTCTACGAAACAAGGAAAAGTTCTAAAATACACGAGTATCTTTCCTATACAAGTATTCCCTCCCTTTCAAAAAAATTTCGTCTATTTATCGCGGAACAAACGATACGCCGGCCAATTAAATAATCTCGGAGAAAGACTCGGCCACCAGCAACGGTTGAAAGCGATCCGATTAAAAAGCGCTCCGTGCTTGCACGAAGGGGACCACATATATTCGTAAGAAAAAAATACCTGTTCACTTTCCCGGCTCTGCCACGCTTCTCACCGATATGATGTACGCATACGCGTTCAAGACAAACTAAACTTATAATTTACAACATCTACGCTCTTTCGCCCTAGATGGGAGACAAAGAGGGAGAGAGAAAGAGAGAGAGAGAGAATATCAAGGATTACTTGTCGTTCTTTTTCGACTTTCTTCCTCTTTCTTTCTCTCTCTTCCCATTAGAAACGTCTGACGCGTATATATATATCTCTTTTTCGGCCATGCACCAGCATACAACGAATCCTGAATCATGGGGATAATCGCGAGTATGTATATATATGAATATATATATTTATTTATTCGTTTTTCGCGAAAGAACAAGGGGGTCTGTCGGCACCCTCCCCCTCGTACATCTCCACCCCCTCCCCTCCCGAAACCAGTGAAGTGTGTACCAGAGGAAACCGGCGCTTTCGTCGACGCGCAGAGCTCGATGATAGAAGAGCGTGCACGCGCTCCTGTTCATCGGATACCGACTCCCGCTGTAGGCTACATTGGAGCAGATTAACCGGAAGGGATTATTACAAGGGAGGATGGAGGGATGTACGCATTTATTCCGGCCAAGGGATGAGAAGGACCTGCATGTTACTCTCTACAACTCGGCATCGCGACTCGCGGAGAGCGAGAGAGATATTCTTTTTAATTCTATACTTCCCTCCCCCTCCCCCTTCTCTTTTCCTTTTTTTTTTTTTTTTTTTTTTTTTTTTCCCTCGACTTGTTCAAAAACCCATCCGGTCTTCGTTCCCCCTTTCGCTCCTTCCTACCCACCTGTCCTTCAAAACCGATCCTTCCTTCGATTTCATCCGCGATTTACACGAACAGAAATCCCGTGGCGCGTAACACGATGCGAAATTGCCCCCCCCCCCTTTTCGCAACCGATCCCTATCCCGTTTGATCGACCGAACGAAACGTCCCCCTTCCTATCCCCTATCCCCTGTTACATCCCCTCGAGTCGTTAATAACGAGATCGATCCGAATTATCGTCAGGGTTAGATTCTTTTTTCTCTTTCGACACGATTTACCGATACCGATAGGCGTAGAGATTGTTTCGAACGCGGGTGAGAGGTGATCGGTGGAACGAAGACAATCGCGGATGAATACGAGTAGGTAAAAGTGCAAATAGAGAATTGGGGGTGGTACATATGATGAAATAGTGGCGCGGGACACGCGGAACGACGCATCGAGGATACGAGGGGAGGGGGGGGGGAAGGAGGAGGGAGTCGCGCGGCTCGTTCGACAAACAAACGATGGGGTTTCGTTCCAACGATCGAATGCTTCTTTGGTCGGTACACAAGGGGGCGGGATGCGCATGGGTATTTTTCAACAAACTCGACGCTTTAACGTTCCAGTTCACGGTTAACGCTGCCAATCGTAAATTCTCCATTGATCGGCATTGTACGCCGCCGATCTTCTCACCAGAGAGCGAAGGTAGAGGGAAGAGAGGGAGGGAGGGAGGGAGGGGGCCTCTCTCCGTGCACGTACGTGACAGATACGAAAGGGTGGAGTGGGCGTAGGAAGAGGGTGTAGGAACTTGACGAAACACCCGCGTTGGATTCCACGTGCACGCGCGAAAATACTCGATCGGTATTCTCGGACGAGAAGCTGGGATTATCGCGTGCACGTGCCGGCCAACTCCTCTCCGTGGTATTAAACGATTCGACGAGTTTTATTTATTCAGGAAATGAAAATCCTAATAGACTTTCGCTTCGTTGTTATATTTTTCTTGCCCGGCGAGAGACCAGGCGTGCCCGCTATTTACGTACGTACCTTTTGCGCGTGCACGACCGCGTCCATCGCAGTCTCACTCCCTCCCTCTCTCTCTTCTATATCGCGTCGAATACGTGATATCGCAACCAGGCCTTCTATAACGCTTTGTTAAATAACATAACCAGAGTGAGCGATCTTCTGTGCAAGTTTCGGAAGGAGTTTGTTTGAAGAGCAGGGAGAAACGTTTCCCCTTCTGTTGTCCGCGGATTATCGCGTGTCCCTCCTCCCCTTCGGTTATTATTACCAATCGGTGCGCGCGTTTCACGATCGCGTGTCGTTCCAAGCGTGTCGAGCGAGGATGCGCGTCCAATTCGTTGAGGATCGATTCAAAAAAAAAGATTATATACAATATACTCCTTTCTTGTTAACGACAATTCCTTCCTTGTGACAATTTTGATTTGGATCCAAGAATTTTTGCGTAAAGGATAAAGGTAAAGGCCGATAGATAGCAAAAAAAAAAAAAAAAAAAGGGAGCAGCATGTAATACAAATCGTTAAAGAGAGGCTCGATTAATTAACGTCGACTTTTCTTCGCCGTCATTTGCAAGAAAAATATCCCCCTCCCCCTGCCCCTCCCGCGGCCGCTTTGGCCGCGCACTTTGGTTCGATGGAAGCTTACTTAGGTATTAAACTACGGCCGTGTATTGTTTAAAGGCTCGCGTGTGTGGGATCGGTCACCCTGTATAAGAGAACCGTGGTAAATATTAGGTACCATCCTGGCGGCGTTAAGTGTACAATGGTGAGAGGCTGCCATGGGGGTGTAACGGAGTAGGGTGCGCACAGGGTGAGAAAGACAGAGCGAACGAAAGAGGGGGAGGGGGTGGTGGAAGGATACCTTTCGTCCGTAGAACAGCCGAAGGTAGAGATGGAGGCGGCGACCAAATTGAATTTGGGTTCTGGCCTCTGTTTAGATTCCTCGTTGGTTGTTTAGTTTAGAGGAACAAAGAAAACATCTATGTGTTTATTCTAGCCAACGCTTCACCCCCGTCCCTGCTACTCTTGCCACGACGTGCCTCCCTCTCTCCCCTCCCTCTCTCTTTCACATTATTTCTGTCCCTCGCGCGAAACCACTCTTTCTTCTTCATCCCTCTTCCCTCATTTCCCTTCAACCGGATTCCTCCACAATCCACAAACTCTCTCTCTCTCTCTCTCTCTCTCTCTCTTCCCGTACCGTATGCACGTTCTTTTTTTTTCTTCCTTTCTTTTCCTTTTTATGCCAGTTCCCAACCCTTCCCTGTGTCCTCTAATTCGTTAAATACGCCCCTCGCGTTGCATCCCTTCCTCTTCCCTACTTTCCCTCCAATTTCCCTCGTCCAACGTCCCCCGTAATCGTAACCCCCGATCGTTTCTTTTCGAACGAATCTATGAATATCGATAACCGTGGTATTTTCGTTCGACCGAAGGTGTTATCGTTCTTAAACTTCTATCGTCCCCCTCTTCGAGGACGACGAAGGATTCGCGAGGAGCGAACTGGATCCGTGGGAGGATCCGCAATTTCCAAAATAAACGCCGCCTCCGCAAATAATCATCGCGCGTGCTTTTAATTAAATTTCACCGTCTGCCGCCGTACCGAAGGAAGCGTTACCGAGCTCGAGACTGTCTTCTTCCGATTCATAATTGTCCCGGCCGATCGATGACAAGAAGCAACAAAGGACAAAGACGAAATCGAGAAAACGATGCGCGATTCCGAAAAGAGAGAGAGAGAGAGAGAGAGAGAGAAATACGTGAAAGTCGAGAAAAACGGCGACGAAATCCACGCATTGCCACGCCACTGTTCTCGGTGATAAAAACTGATAAGGGGAACGGCGCGTGTACTCGTCAAGATAAAACCGAACAGATGTGAAAATGTTCAACGGCGAGGTGTATACAACGGTGTATATAACGCTTAATAATAACTCGGCTAACGTTTCGTGAAAAATACCCGTCCGTTTAAATATATAATACCGTCCTGTTAAATTGGCTATTATATCGGCGGACTTCTTTTAAATTCGCGCCGATCCGCCGATCAACGAAAATAATTATGCGATGTAAAAGACGCGCGGCGGGGATTAAAACTCGGCGTAGACAACCGAGGGGGGGGGGGGCGATGTTTAAAGATCGATGCGACGTGGGAACAGAGTTGTTTCAGGTGTACTTCGCGTAGAATCCCCTCGATGTTTGAGATTTCCGAGGCGAAAGAGAGACGGGGCAAAGATTTAGCGGTATTCAATGGTGTTTACACGGAGCGACACGAAATGTTTGGCCGCGATTCTCTCGCCAGTTATTTCAGGTGGCCAACCGGAGCCTCGTAGTTTTGTCAACCGACGCGAAGCCGATCATAAAAACTTCGGGAATCGCATCGACGCCATTCTATCGACGTGACGACTCGTTACCTAACTGTTTCTCGTGGATTGTTTGCTTGACACGTTGACGGGGGGGGAGAGGAGCGTGTATATGTATAGGGAAATATATGTACGCCGTTATTGTAAACTGTGGAAAAAAAAAAAAAGAAAAAATTCCGGATGATTAATTTCTGATAGTATCGTCTACGATTCTTGCGCATTCCGAAGCAAATTAATCGGAGGAACGACGGGAAAGAAATTTCACGACACATCTCTTTTCTCCCCCCATCTTTTTTTAAATATTTCTCGAATACATTCCGTTCGACGAAAGGTTTGTATCGTTATTCTCCCTTGCAAATTCTATCGCGTGCAACGAGAGGGGAGTGGGACGGAGGAGGAAAAAAAAAATATATATATATATGGAAGAGAGGCATCTCCGTTAGACATCGTTGAAATTTGGGAGGATGTTCGACTAGATTTTCTCAGGTATCACTCAGCGGCAGGAATCGAGCGTGTGAATAATGGAGGGTAATCGCCCTTGCCAGTCTCTGTCGACCTTCGCCCCTCGAGGGTAGTAAGGTGGGAGACTAGAAGGGTGGGATTTCTAGATTGGATTTAAGTACACAGCCGTGAGGTTTCAACCGGTTAATAATGTAGATAAAACCGAGACTTCCAAGACTATGCGAGACGTCGCGATGTTGTGGCGAACTTGAATTCTCCCTTGGCTTCTATCTAGAGCCGACCGTTTCTTGGCTGATTGAATATTCCAGAAATTGACAGACATCGCCGAAACATTTGGCACGCTACCAAAATAAATACCTCAGATTTCCCGTTTCTTCCTAATCGTTGCTAATTTACGTCGCTAACGGATCGAATTAATCCGATCATACAGAGACCGATGTAACCTGTTAATAAACGTAAACCTGTTTATGGATATTATGGATAAATTATGGATATATTATGGATATTATTCGATTCGGCAAAATAAACGACTTTCATCGTAAAATTTGATATTTGAGGAATTCGATAGCCGATTGAATCGAAAGGCTCTGAACCGAAATATAACGACGAGATCAAGTATCATTCGTCTGTCGCACGGTTTTCCAAAGGAGTAAAAATTAAAGGAGAAACGAAATAAGGAAGGAACATCCCGTTCCGCTTCCGTCACTCGAAAGAAGAAGAAGAAGAAGAAGTCGCCAGTCAGCGGATCGTTTCACTAATTTATTAAAATCCTCGTCACCGTCGTCATCCGACGTCGCGCAAACGGGAGAAACACCCCTTTCTTCGCTCTCTGGAAAGAAAAAAAGGTGAGAAAGAAAGAAAGAAAGAAAAAGGAAGAAGGGAAAAAAAGTGACGGACGGAGAAGGAAGAAGAAGAAGAAGAAGAAGAAGAAGAAAGAAGGAGGAAACGCGAGAACCTCCTTTTATGAGCGGGCCAGCTGGCTCAGCACGACAAAAATTCTTTCAATTACGGAAAACCGTGCCCTCCTTAATTCCCCGGGCATCGATATTCATAGCGAAGCGTGTTACGTAAAAAATTACGACGGGATTTGGCTTTCGCGAGAAGGCCGGAGAGAAAGAGAATGGGAGAAGCCGGCAGGATGCGGATCAAGCTGCAGCCTGAAGTTTTCCTACAGGAATGCGGGGGTGGTAGCGCGAAGAGGGTGGAAAAGTATAACGGAAGCGAGCGAGCGAGGGAGGGAAGAATTGGGCAGCAAAAAGGGGGAGAGGAGGGGGGAGGAGTGCGGGACGGGGAGCAGGGCAGGTTGATTGGAAAGGACAGCCTATCCGCAATTTGCGAGGCGAAAGAGGGGAATCGGAGGTGAGAACTCGTCTTTCATCCTTTCTTTTCCTCGCCGCTCCACCATCGCCGCCCACCTTCTTCTTCTTCCACCCAGTTTTTTCCTCTATTTCTCGTTCTCGTCCTTCGGCCTCCCTCCCCCCTCTCCTTTATCCAAGCGCATCCTCTCCTTTCTTCTCGCCTGCTACGCCACTACTACTACTACTACTACTACTACTACTACCACCACCACCACCACCACTACCACCACCACCACCCAGCAACCCCTTTTTTGCATTTCAAGGGAGGAGCGCGGAGGCCATCTCCTCCTCGTCAATAGCCGACGAGCTGCGGTGGTGCCGCTCTTATCCTTTAGGAGAGAGGGGGGAGGGGGGCAGAGAGAGATCCTTTCGATCCTTGCTCGGTCCACGGGAACGGACCAGGTTTGGATATTAACCGTGGAGATAAACGGCCCCCCGTGATTCTAATGAAATATCGACACCGGCGAAAGTTTGTTTAATCAGGGAATTCCGACGTCGTGATCACGAATTCCAAGTTGATCGAGGGGGTTATGGGAGTGGAGGAGGCAGGGGGCAGGGCTCGTGACGTTTTAATGCGTTCTTTCCTCCGCTCTCCTCCACTTCCTCCTCCTCCTCCTCCTCCCCGACTTGGTGTATTAAAGGTGTGTTGCGGGATATATATTCCGAAATTGGAAGGAGAGAGAGAGAGAGAGAGAGAGAGAGAGAGAGAGAGAGAGAGAGAGAGAGAGAGGGAGGTGTATTAAACCGAGGCGACAGGAAACGATTCGTCGAATTCTATTTTCTACACCCTCCCCCTCTCGTCCAACGGATTTCAAAATGTTCGCGGTATCGACTATCGGGCTAATATTAACGGCGGAAAATCGCCATGCTCGCGACTTCAAACCGAGTTTAGCCACGCGGCGTTTTATCGAAACGGATACAGGTCGGAGGAGGACACTTTATTTTTCGCGGGTCAGGTATAAACCGCGCGCGCCACCGTCCCGTCCCGAGAGAAATCGGCGGATTCATTATTTAACGGATATCTTATTTCGTTTAACACGATTGATAGGATCCGTCCATTCGATCCGATTGATTCAACGTTCCGTAAATACACGTGTTAACGCTTTCGCACATCGATTATTAATTTCATTTGGAGCCGATGATCGGCACCGTATCCGGTTCCCGATTCCGGTCGAACATTGGCGGAACTTTCGTGTTTTCGACGTCTCCAGTGACGTCACTCGAGCGACCCTCTTAAATTATAAACGCAACGCTTCGCGGGAATTGGATCGAAACCTGATGGAAACTTAAGACTGGAGGTCCATTGGACGAGATCTCAAGTTTAAACTCGTGCGGCCGGTCTCTCTGCAAGTTTCGCGTCAATCTTCGCGCGAACGCTAGTTCTAATTAATTTCTGATAAGGGATAATGGATCGACATGGATATATTCGATCCAATTTTTGATTAATTTTTCTATCTAATCCCACGTAACTCCACGATTATTACGGCTCGTATTACGATGAACGAAACGAAGAACGAAGTAAATCGAGTGTCCAAGATAATATCTATCCGTGAATCTATATCCGTTCGGCAATGAAAACGCAGTCGAAGGGAGTAGAAGGGAGGGGTACAGTGTAATTACAAATAATTGAACAAAGAAAACAATTGAAGGTATTAGCAGAGTTGGAACATCAGCACTGGCGTTGAAGTTACGGTGGGTAGCAAGACTGGTCTCCTCCCTCTCTCCCTATGGGACAATGGACGAGGACAGGAAGTCGCGGTCGAGCTGGCGAATGGTCAGCAGAACTTGATAGTTTCTCAAAACTCGATCTTCGAATCGCCTCGAATCTCACGATCTCTCGAAAGGGGGGCCTTCCTTTCGCCGCTACTAATGTATCGTCCAATATCGTTTACCGAACGAACGCATCATCCATCGATACGTCGGAAAGTAATAAATAGAGAAATAACGATTCGATTACCTTTTCGCGACAGTTTTGACATGCAAGCTGGCGATGATTCTATTTATGCAACCTTTCCAGCTTGCTTTTAGCCGGGAATCAAACGAACGGATTAAACAAAAAACTCGTCGAAAAATTAGACCACGCGGTGTATCGTTAAAAATATCCTTTCTCTCTCTCCCTCTCTCTCTCTCTTTCTCTCACTCCCTCTCTGTCCTTCCCCCTTTCACTCCCTTCCTCTCTTTCCTCGATACACTTATGTATATACGTGTCAGACCGACGATAAGCGAATCTCTGTTTACACGTAACCAACAGGCGAGCAGATGTACGTGTCGCACGTGTAATTCACAGGCCCGTGGTGGTACACACGTATTTACCTGGTGCGTCACGTGAACTTGATATTCACCGTTACTATCTACGCACACGAGCGCGTAAACGCGGTGTACGAATAAAAATATCCCCGGCTAATGTGTCCCAGGCGATTATTAAAATAATTTATTTCTACCGGTGGTGTGGGCGTTATCGATGAAAGAAAACTTATCGACCGATCTCGCGCACGAATGGGGTGAAACGTTGAGCTTGGGAAACGTCGAATATCCAATATTCTTTGTTTTTCGATGGGAAAATGGAATGGAAGGTTATGGGGATAAAAAAAGAAATTTCAAAATATATTAATAACTCTAAATCGATCTTTCCTGAAAACGAACGAGAAACCATTTTCGTCTTTCTCATTTGTTTATGCATTATGCATTTATATATATATATTGAAATTGATTTATTGTTTAAAAACTCGACAATGTTTGCCCGACGATAAAGAGGTACACGAGGCAGGGAAAAACCTGTGTGTCACGTATATATATATATGCATTCCAAAGGTGACTCTATACCTGGGCTGGAAGGTGCGTGCGACCATATTCGTCCCCCCCCCCCCTATTCGAAAAGGAAACCGTCGAAAAGGCCGCTTTAAGGGCCATAAAACATTTGTTTCCCTCGACGACGTTCGCGCCGCTACCCGGAACGGTATATTGCGTTCACCCGCGAACGCGGGATTTCGAATTGAATTTGAAATCAGGGGGCTCGATTTTATGGTGGCCGGGTGTCAAACGCGTCTCGAGTATCGCGTTCGAAAAACTTATACCGCGAGAAACAGAGGGAGAGAGAGGGAGAGAGAGAGAGAGAAAGAAGGAAGAAAAAGTTTCGCCTTAAAATCGAAACCCTCCTCGAAGAGGATCGTTATCGGTTTACTCGTTTACCCACCAGCCTGTGTATCGACGCGAGATGCGACGGTTTGAAACGGTTCAATTTCATTTTCGATTCCCTACGAGACCCACAGGACTGAGATACGAGAGGGATAGATCGTAGCCTCTTATCGCTCCGAGATTCTTCTATTCCGAGAAATCAATGAGTCTAACCGGACGTCTTGGCGACCGTGTTCCTCTTTATCGTACGTAAGCAGATGTTTGCTTCTAAAATTAGTACTGTTTATGGAGTGAAGTCGTCGGTTATTAATAACTCTATCTCCGCGTTCCACGTAAATTCGATTTAGGAGGAGAGGGAGGGGAAAAAAAAAAAAAAGGAAAAAAAAATATCGATACTTGTCGTATCGATGAGTATCTTTTTTGAACATGAGAATCGAAATCGTATAGTATTTTGAATGAAATTCCTGTAGAACCATTGTAGAAAGACGCTTAAAGAAGATTTCACGAATCTGTAGGAAGATCCACACGGTTATCTTATCGAAAGCAAATTTCCAGAGATTAATTCCTTACCTGGTCGTTGTCTTGTTGATCTTGGCCGTACGAGGGGGTGTCACCGTTAGGGGTGGTGGCGGCGGAGGGTCGCTGTGACGTTGACAAGTTGATCGCTCCGTCTCCGTCTGTGTCATGATCCATTATGCCATCGTCCTGAAATCACGATCATCGTTACGTCAATCGGTCTGCTTCCTTCCTTTGGTGCACTGAACTTGAACACCGTTGTTGAACTCCGATTCTCGTTACGTCATGCCGCGAAATTTCTCGACCGGCAAACGACGAATTCGCCGCCATCGTTCGCGAAAAAGAGTGTTTCTCACTCGCGAAACGCGTAACGTTTATAATAACGATCGTGTCGAAAGAAGAGAGAAAGAGAGAAAGAGAGAGGGAGATGAGAGAGAAATAGAGAGAGAGAGAGAGAGAAAAAGAGAGAGAAAGAGAGGAAAAGATCGTTGATTCTATGAAGATCTCGCGAAATGTGCTTTTGTTATACGATATTACCCTCGGCGGGCGAACAATTTTAGATCACGTATGACGCATGTGATTCCATACACTCGAGGCAAAGGCAACAATGTTTGGCTGGCGGCACACAAATACGCACGCACACACACATACACACATATACACACACAAACGCACCGCTAATAATATATTCTATCGTTTGCAGTCTCGCGTGACGGCCAAGTAAAAATGTACAACGGTGTAGTACCCCTGGTTTTTTCGTGTAAACAGGATTATTCCGTTTGCAAAGATTTGCTTACTTTAAGAAAAGTCCTTGGTCCCCAATTTCAAGCGTCCAACGGCCAGCTTGGAATTCATGGAAGCGCGATACACACGAAGCGTCTCTTCGCGACAAGGACGTCTTTTCTCGATACGCCACGATGAGCAACACTTTTCGCGACACGAGAGAGAGAGAGAGAGAGAGAGAAAAATAATAACGTCGCAGATAGAAGAGCATACGTTGAACACGAACACCATTCGCGGGGAGAGAGAAAGAGAGAGAGAGAGAGAGGGAGAGAGAGAGAAAGAGAAGGAGAGAGAAAGAGAGGAAAAGAAATAGGGAGAGAAATAAAGAGAGAGAAGGAGAGAATTCAACGACGAGGATTCACTGTAGTTCGCCGGAAGTACGCCGATCCTCCAATTTGCGCATCAACGATCACGCGTATTAATCGTAAATCGCGTCCAAGTTTTCCACCAAAAAACAAAATTCACCAACTCACTCGAATTTGCTCGTTCGTTCTCGTTTATAACCTCGAAACGAAGCCAACGATATTCAATGGCGTCACCGTTCGCGCACGCACAGGGTGAAAGAACACAAGTTTGAAAGAAACGACGACGTGGGGTACGACGTACACGCACGTGGACCGCGCAAAGGTGCCGTCAAAATTCGTGTGTGAGGATGGAACTCGCGATGGAAAGAGAGAAAAAGGAGAGAGAGAGAAAGAGAGAGAGAAAGAGAGAGAGAAAAAAAGAGGAAAAGGAGAGGAAACGAAAAGAAAACGGATGGAACGAGGGAATGACGAAGAAGAAGGCGGTGCGGACGAATGCGATGGAAGGAGGACGACAACTATGGTGGAGGAGGAGAAGGAGAGGAGGAAACAGGCGACGCCGTAAAGAAGACGAAAAGCAACGTTCACGCGGCGACCGAGTAGCGAGGACTAAACACTAAAAGCGGCACAGGCATACCAAGCAGCCCAACCGGCGAGGCTGTTGCTTATTGTGTAAATATAAACAAATATAGTTGAAACCAACCAACAGGCCTGCTTTCAGCTCTCCCTTCTCTCCCCTCCCTGCCAAACAGTCTTCTACTCTTGTGTGTGCCCTACCTTCTCTGTCGGCATCTCCCCCTCCCCACTTATCGCGGCCTCTCTGTCCTCCTCCCCTGCCCCACAGTCGTGTCTGAAGACTTTGCCCCTCTCGCTCCACCGTAACACCCACCCTTCGTCACGTCCCTGACCCCACCGCCGCCAGGCAAACCAGTACATCATATACGAGGCACGTTGTATACCGTTGCTGTGTGGCTGACTGGCTGCCTCGGCTTAGCTTGGCCTGGCCTTTTCTCTCTCTTTTGCCTTATGCTCTTCTCGTCCCATATGCTCGTCTGTGCTCGAACATTACGCATCGTCGCACGCTTGTTTGGCAAGCGGCTGTTCGCGACGCCTAACTTCGTGACAAGCGCGGCTGGTCGACCGACTTCGTTGCCGGCCGACTTCGATAATCAACCAAGCTCGCGGTCGTTCGCATCACCAGCCAATTTTCCATTTTTCGAGTTTCGTGGAAACCGAGGATTTTATCCCGAGGCGTGTGACTTGTTTAGATATCGTCGACTAGTGACGAGAAGATTTTATTGTTCGATCGATAACGATTTTTTTTAATGATTAATCGGATACTCGGATCGATCGATGACGTTTTCCTCTATTCGTTTTCATCTAAGAAGAGAATCGAAAATTTCGTGGATACAATTTATAGAACGTTACAAAGGAAATTGGAACAAACGTTGAGAAAATGATTCGTTAGCACTGTGGATCTAACGAGCAGATATTTCTCGCGATAAGTGGAATATAAGTTCGACTGTGACTCTTTCAGCCGCACTCGAACCGTTCGATTCACGGGCTCACTAATAAATTATGAATATTCCGCTCTTGACTGGTTATACACGGACACGAGGAGGTGGTCGCACACATCGATCCGTAAATACGTGTGTACACGTGTTGTCTGACGCAACCTGAACCACCGGCTCAAGTTTGTATAGGCGAACCGGAAATGGGGGACGAAATATTCCTCGAAACGGCGTGTCCTTAAAATATTCCTTTCACTCGTATTTCAAACGCGCGACAATTGGTACCGCGTACAGCTATGCTTTCAAAATTTTCCGCTGATACGCCAGGAATTACCTCCATTCTCGTGTTGTAAATGTGATAGAGAAAAAATAAAAAATAAAAAAAAAAGAGGAAAAAGAGTGAGAGAGAGAGAGAGAAGAAATAAACGAAGAACAAGCGATTGAAAGAATTATACGACTACGTTTTCTAAGAATCCCATCCTCCCTTCCCCTACGCCTCGAGCAAAAAGATGACGAGGAGAAATTTCATTAGCGGACTTTAAAGAAACGATACTAATTTTATCGCGCGCGAAGAATCGTTCGAGACAGATTCTCCTCCACCTTTAACCGTTCCCATTGTCCAACGTCTAGTAGGTAGATGTACTACGAAAGCCAATGGTAGCGGAACGAGGGGTGGCCGCAGCCCATCGCCCGGTCCTATGACAACAAAACTGAGAGCAAAAATAGGCGCAGCCGGCCTGCCGAGGCTTGTGTACGTGGCATATACTAAATATGTATTTATTAAGTAAACAACCGTTGCGCTGGGGTTCTAATGTACATACGTCTCGTTTCCTATTTCATTGTGAGTAATGCGTTCTCGTAGATTCGATGGCGTTTGATTACGTCATGCTGCACGCGAGTGTAGAACCTCGTACTTTGTACGATATAAAACGGTTCTATAAATTTTCAAACGTATTCCTCTAACATCCTCCATCTTCTCGCGCGAAAAGATGAAAAACTCGTACGTATATACACGTATCGATGCGAAATCAATAAGAGACAAAAGGGTGTAATTTATAAACCTAAATAACGAAAAAGAAGAAAAGGGATGCGTAGCGGACCCTTTAACGCGAGTGGTTAAAGAACGGATCCCGGATTCGAAACCTTTGTACGATTCTTCGCCGGAACGCGCGTACGAGCAGCGTACAAGAAGGGCGCGTGCGAGTGTAGGGAGGGGTGCACGATCGAGCAAACCGACCGTAAAGAAGGATAATCGCAGGGAGTCAGTCGAAGTAAGAAGAGATAACGAGATCGTATATCCCCATCAAAAAGAGGAGGAGGATGAGGAGGAGGACAAGGTAAACGCCTTCGTCCGCGCGTTGGACGGACATCCTCTGACCATCCCCTTTCCTTCCACGTCCCACGCGCATCCCTCCTCTTCTAAATAATAAACGAGAGGATTTACCCCCGTCAGGTTCGCGCGACGGTACATAAAAATACTCGAATCTGAGAAATTAGCGGGAGAGGACTAACGGGACGTCGTTCGCCGCAGGAGTCGCAGGCCGGGCAAGGAGAGGAAGAGGACCGAGGACGGAACCGAGTGGAAAAAGAGTGGTGGGATCCCTCATAAGGGGGAGGAGGAGGAGGAGGAGGAGGGAGGGACGTGGAGACGGGATGAGTTGGAGGCGTTTCGGTCCCGGGTGCGGAGTGGCCGCCAGGAAAAAAGGGTACCTAAAAGGGTTGAATTAATGTCGCGATAAATATATGATTTAAGGTGGAAACGTTTGCAACTCCGGCTAATTTTTTATCTGAGACCGCGGCTCGCTCCTCGTCGAGAGGGTTTTTTACCCTGGAAAAGAGAGAGCGACGATCTCTCGAGCGAGCCACCACACTTGGACCGACCCAACGGGGGCTGCGAGGGGAGAAGGAGACGAGGCCTTTAGAGAAAGGAGGCGAAAGGGGGAGGGGAGAGGGGNGGGGGGGGGTTGAAAACTGAGCGGCACGGTGACAGAGGCGGAGAGCGGTCGAATTCAACGGTTATTTCTTTTTTCGGGTAATTTACTACCGGCGAGAATTCGAGCGGACGCGCGCTTTTTAATAGTTCGCGCCACTCCAAGGACTCTTTCGTCCTTTTTCTCATCCCCCTGCCCAATGCGATCTCGGCCCAGGGTTCCAGCCCAGTCCCGCCGTCTCTTTCTCTCGTCCGCGAGGATCGGCCAGAGGGGGCAAAGCAACGCGGAGGCATCGTTCCGCCGCGGTTACGATGAAAATTACGAGACTATAAAGCGGCTATCTACGACGCAGTTTAACGTCACTCGACTCCGCCGTCCGATTTTACTACAGATTACTCATCGCTTTTTTTTCTTTCCTTTCTTTTCTTCTCTCTCTCTCTCTCTCTCTCTCTCTCTCTCTCTCTCTCTCTCTCCTAATGTCAAAAACCATCAGCGCGATTCGCGAATCTTATCAACGTTCTCTGGAAATTTGCCCGAGCCAAATAATTGACGAGCATTACCTTCCCCTACCTCCTACGAACGATCGAAATATATGGTTGACCAACAAGTTGACGAACAATCCGTAAAATATAGCATTTCCTGACCGTTCGCGCAACCCCTCCTCTTTGTTTCCTCCCGCAATTTCGCGAGGACGATTTGCCGAAATCCTTGGCAGATTGTACGTCATTCGGTTTTCAGGAAGGGAAGGGAGGGAGGGGTGAGAGAGCATCCCCGCGGGACCGCAAACAGCCGCTCCCCCAATTATCTACGACACGAGCGAGCGAGCGAGCTGATGGCGAGACGTGTAAGCGGCGCATATACGTGACGACGAGGCTGCGAATGAGAATCAGAACTATTCCCTCTCCCCCCACTCCCTGCCCATCCCTCCTCCTTCTTCCGTTATTCGCGCGATAGAAAGGGAAGCACGGAACAACCCCTAATGCGGGAAGCGTGAGCAAGACCACGACCGTTCACGACGTTTCCGCAGCGTCGACGCTTTTTGAATTAACCGGCTGGACATTAGAATACGAAATTGATATATTATGGGCGTAGGAGCGAGGCCGGCCCTCCCCTTCTCCAACCCTCCGTTGAAAGGCTTCCGCGAAACCGCGGGGAGTTTCGACGGAACCGTGAAAGAAGAAGGGCGGAAGGCCCGGTTACACACACTCTTTAGGCATGACTGGACGTCGTTCGCATCTTTCATCGCATTATCTGCCCTCGTAAAACACGCCTTTATAGGTTCCCGAAACGCTCCACCTCCCACCCTCCCTCCCCTGTGCCCGGCGTGTGCCTCCTTTCCCCCCCAAAGATCGGATGGATCGGCAACTATGGATATTAGTTTTTCATGGGTTTATCTCCTCCGTTAAAGAAACCCCCTTCTTTTTCTTTACAACCGCCAAGGAGAGTAATAATAATACTGTACTTGGTTGCGGTGGAATTGGCGATTCTTGAAATATATATCTCTATTTGCGTGTCCTCCCTCCCCTATCGATTCGAATATTCTCTTCCTTTCTTGATCCTTGTGTCTTGATTTTATTGAATCGAAAGATACCGATCGAACGAAGGAGAAATATATACCTATCCACCTTAAGTAAGATACTTGTAAACTTGTTTGTTATCGAGAAGGCGTTTAATTAAACCCCGCCTCTCTTAAAAACCAAAATCCCTTAAAAAGAGAGAAAACGTTCGAGATACGTATCGAGCAACGACCAGCATCGCTTCTTTCTTTCTTTTTTTTTTTTTTTTTTTCCTTCTTCCTCCGGCTGATTTATCGCGGTGGCGATTAAGGGTACACGGAGAAGAGCGGAGGAGAAGCAGCGTTCCGCGTTAGCGAACGTCGATCCGTATACTCCCGACGATGGCTTCGATCGGCTAATGGCCTTCTGTAGGCATTAACATTGACGAAGAAGTGTACGACGTTTGTGTGAGCGTGGCGTTAATTTGGCTTTAAGCTAGCAAGTCGACCGTGGCCCGGTCGACACACCTCCCCTTTTGCTCCTTTCTCTTGTTAGCATACTTATCATCCGGCGGTGGAATTAAGAACGAGCGAGGTGTCTAGGGGTGTGAAAGTATCGAGAAGCGGGGCGAGGGTGGAGTGAAGACGGTTCAGAGCAGGGCCAACGGAGTGTGTTTGTACGTGTATATGTGCGGAACGAGAAGAGGGCTACGGGAGGGGAAATAGATGGTAAGCGGGCTGTTGATAATATCAGGCTCGAGTAGAACGGGTATTGGCTGGCGGACTATTGTCGGAATAATGTTGATTGGATTCAAGACCGAACGCATTAATCTGCCTTCTTTTATTATGGACCGAGAGGGACGATCTTAACCTTCCATTCTCTCGATCTGGCCTTCCTCGAATGATACTTGCGCGAAATAGAAAGCTTCCCTTTCTTCTTCTTCCTTTCCTCTCCTCCCCCCCACGCAACACTGCAGTCCGTCCAACTTTGGTTAAAAGATTAAGTTAAAAACCGTGCAGGTGCAACGTTACAATTTTTCTCGAAAGAAAAAAGGACGTTTAAAAGAAGTTCCAATTCTCTATTGCATATTCGATACTCGAAACTTGCGACGATCGAATCGAACCGTTCGAATCCATCAAGTTCATTCGTCACCTCTGTTCTGACGATTCGGTAATTCCCGTTGCAGCGAGGGGATTGGATTGTATCGCGAAAAAATCCGGCGGAACAATGGGACGGGGGAAAGAACTATCACGTTCGTCGAAGCTTTCGACCAGGGAAGGAAGAGATCCAGATGGATGATCGTGAGTGGTGGACAGAGGCCGATAAGGGTAGCGGGCAGGTCGGTTTTCTCCAGAAGGGGGGTGGTTTGCTCGTGCTGAAGAATGGACCTCTTTGTTTAGCCGTTTATGGTGGAAGAGATTTAGCCGGATTGCCGTCAGCCGATAGCCACCGCCAACCAGTGGGACACGTGAGGGAGTAAGGGGGCGATAGTGGAATCCGTGAAACTCTCCTCTCACTAATACGTGCCGTCTCCCGTGCTCGGCCGCCCTTCCTTCCCCTTCACCCACCTTCCTTTCCTTCCTTTCTTTTCACCCTCTTCCGTTCCGCGCCACGTTCCACAGTGGCAACACCTTCCCAGAGGCGAGGAATCGCCACGCTTACGAGCGACCCCTCACAATGGCCGAACATTAGCTGACAACAGAGGTGTGGACATCGGATAGTACAGTCCTAACACCCTTCGGGCTTACCCCTCCCGGCTTGATTGGCCGGTCAAACGTTTCGCATTTATAGCCAGGGATCTAAATAAAATCTCTGCCCCGCTCGGATAAGCTTTGCGCCTCGTCTTGGAAAATCCTTCCCCTCCGAGGGAAGAGGGAAGGAAACCCCCTCTCCCCGGAGGCCAACGTATTTCTCTATCCGTTCCGGACGCGAGAAATCGCGTTGTCCAAAATTGTAACTGCGAGAATAAACGATAAAGATGATTCGATTCGGGCGACTATTCGAGCATCCTGCCGATTTCTCGATCGGGAGGATCGAATGTAGCGGTCGAGTATGGCGATAGCAGGTTGAAAACGGCGGTTTTGAAATAGACATTTATAGAAATCCACGTACCTCGAGCGGGTAGCGGCTCGAGGACAGTACGCTGAGATACAGTTGTGCAATAATGAGCTAATGTAGGTAATAGGATTATGCCCGAATCTCCTGTAATTGGCCGCTGAAAAGGTCAGCTCGGTTTTGCTAATCACCCACTAAAAGGTAACTTTGGACGCTTTACAGTTAAGCTTAAGAGGTTTACTAGGCTTTACACGCATATACGTGGATACTTTACGATTGTTTCCTTTTTCGTCCGGCCGACGACGCCAACGCTAAACCTCTGTCATTATCATTTTAACGCAATAGGATTAATTATACATTCGTTAAACGTCCCAGCCGCTCGCAAAGAATCCGTCGTATCCTCTCCCGGTCAAAGAGAAATTTTCGATCCAGGATAAGTGGTAAATTTGCATGGAAAAAATTAAGAATGCTGTCACTCGCTACGATCTGTTCAAAATAGCTGGCATGATGAATGTGCTCGCGTCCACTGGTCCATCGCTTCATCATCCATTCTTGAAATTTGGATCATCATTCGCGCGAAACGTTCGTGTTTCTCATAAACGTAATTTAGAATTAGGAATTAAATTATTCTCTATCGTCATTCTTCGTCGTTTCTCCATGAATCGTTATTTCAAAAAAAAAAAAAAAAAAAAGAGAGAGAGGCGAGATGTAAATTACGGACTCACCATTACGGAAAAAAGGCGACAGGACCTTATAAATTTTCAGGTGAATTCAGCGTCGTGGATCAAGCCTGGAGAGAGCACGGGGTATTCGGGTTGGATTAGGGACGAAGTTGCAATTCACTTCGATATATTTACTGTGAGAACGGTCAGGCCATTCGCGAGTGGCCATCGAGCTATGGACGGACGGACAGATCGCCCCGCACGGCGATCTTCCCTTTCACCTTTTGGAGCAAATAAGGAATCGGCCCACGTGTATCTCCCTCCCCAAAAGCACACGCGTGTTCGCACATTTGCCTGGCCGCTTTCCACCTTCCTACGTCCCCATAGTGATTTATGAAGTTTCCCAATTTCCTTCGGCTCGGACAACTTTCATCCCCTGCCCTCAATTTTCATCCCATTGAAACCGGACGAACACACCGCTAAACGCAACCCGTCCAGTTCGTCCAATCGTTTCTCGTCGACCGAGCAAGGATCGAGATCCGATCCGAAAATAATCAACCTTCGTTCGAGAAGTGAAACAATAAGTATCCATTAGCCGAATAACGGGGGATGGAATAAGAGCAATATATAATGCGAATAATAGCGGCATAAGAAGGAGATCCTCGGGGCAACCCCAATATCACGCAGCGAGACCGAAGAAAAACCGAAGCACTCGAGCCGCCTCCGTCTTTTAGCCTCGGTGGTTGGGGGTTGGAGGGTGCTCAGCCGTGTAGTGTCAATGAATAAAAATTTGCGGCCGAGGGTGGCCTCGCGTTTGACGCCGATTTTAAAGCTTACCCTCCAACCTCGGGGCTCACAGCCCGTCGCTAGGTCGCTCGTTTTCTTCCACCACCCTTCCCTCTCTCTCCCTCTCCCTCTCTCTCTCTCTCTCTCTCTCTCTCTCTCTTTCTCAATCTCTCGACATTACTTTATACCGCGCTCGAGCATCGCGAAGAAGAGTCAGAAGGTTCGCAATCAGCGGTGGCTGAAACTCGTACTTATTTTCGCCCGAGTGCCCACAGCCCTCGCCCACAGCCCCCTCGGCCACCTCTAACTCCATCCGAGCTATCGAGGCCGGAATAAGAGGCCACGGTTCTGCCACGAGATCGTTAACGCCACGCCTTAAGTCGAGCTAATATGTTCCTCCTGCTGCCAGACAAACCTCCTCCTCCTCCTCCTCCCTCCACCACCACGGCTATACGCACCGAATATATAACCCGAGTGGGAGAGGGGAAGCGTCTCGCGAGCTAGAAACGGTGCCGCGACATTTAGACAATTTAATGCCGTTTTATAAATTATACATCGGCCGCGAGATCGCGAGACGAGCCGATTACCAGGGTGGGATCGTTCGTTCCCCGTTTAATCCGGCCTTCCGGGGGCTTGTGCACACCGCGGTGGAAAAGCTTGGATGTTATAACGGGCGGGAAATGTTAAGGGTGCAATGTCAGGGAAGAGTCCGTGGGAAAAGCCGGGGGAGCCAGACGAGTTCCGTTGATACGAATTCCTGATTTGTAGGTTTCCTAGACGGCGTGCCGCGCTCAGCTTCGTTCATAATGTATCCCCGCCGCTTGGAACTCGAGCGGAGCCGGTGCGAAGTCACCGCGCGTGGATGTGCGCGGGGACACCGCCACGGGAAAATTTCAACCCTCGGTAGACGTAGTTCGCACGTTAACCCGGTTAATTTCTTCTTTAACCCGAGTCTTTGCTATTCGTTCCGAAGGATTTTCTCCTTTTCGCGCAACGTATCCTCAATGCATTCCTGGAGATCCCATGGAGGATGGAGGAAATCTTCCTTCCATCTTTCGTTATATGCCCGCAATGCCTCATACGAAAAAAAAAAAAAAAAAGAAATGGCGACTTATCCGAAGATATAAACCAGACACCTCGGAAATCCCCATACGTTGCATGAATAATAGGTCGACGCGGGCACGAGACTCGGCCTCAGCCAGTTAAGGGGCGAGTCGATGGGATTGTAGATGAATATATCAGCCTCGATGTATCCAATCATTCCCTTATTACGATATCGATACATTATTTTCGTAATACGACGACAGCGACGCGAGGGGTTGGGATCTTGCGAGGAAAAAGGGGCGAGAGCGCGGGCTTTCACCCCCTTTTCTTTTTCCAACGGTTGGAGGAAAAAAAAAACTGATACGTACGAGAGGGTGACGAAGGGTAGGGGAGAGGGTTCCTTACACTCGCGCGTTCTCTGGCAGGACTATCGATTTCGGGATTAGGTGGCAATTTTTCAAGCCTATGGCGAATAATTACCGAATCCTTCCCCCATCGAGTGGCTTCCGCCATAAACGACCTTCGCCCTTCGCTATACACCCATCGAAAGACCGGTGACACATGGATTCCGTTCTACGGCACGTCGCTTCGCGAAAATGCGTTAAGAAATATATTCTCGGGGATGATTGAAGATTACAAGATCCTCTTTCGATCCTCTTCCATAATTATTCCGAACCGCACTTGAAGAAATAAAACAAACGGATTTCGAAAATATCGAATTATCGTATAATTCTTATCCAACAATATATCTCATCCAAATGTATCGCGATAAAGTTTATCGATGCGTTTATTTTTAAAAGAAATAATATTCCTGCCAGAATGAAGTAGCTAAGAATAATCGAGGGTCGATTTTTAAAGATCCAACGGGCAAATATACGAGTCGACGTAGTAGCTCTCCTAGGAGGAGGAAACTCGAGCGGAGGGGGGTGACGGAATAGGGGTCGGGATACCTTCATCTGCGGATTACTTATGCACGAGCAGCCGCGACTCATTTCATTGCAACGGAGCCAAGACTTGGGAAGCAAGCCGAGTCAAGCCGACGGAAAAATGTTTCTATTTAGCTCGCTTAAGCTCTTTATTAAAGGTTCGCTTCTTCCGCGACCGAGAGAGAGAGAGAGAGAGAGAG